>NW_020172451.1:3939466-4179006 GCF_003031525.2 Neophocaena asiaeorientalis asiaeorientalis | reverse complement strand
GCAGGCTCAGTAGTTGTGGCACGTGGGCTCAGTAGTTGTGGCTCGAGGGCTCTAGAGTGCAGGCTCAGTAGTTGTGGCGCGAGGGCTTAGTTGCTCCGCGGCATGTGGGATCTTCCCGGACCAGGGCTCGAACCCGTGTCCCCTGCATTGGCAGGCGGATTCTTAACCACTGCGCCACCAGGGAAGCCCAGTGACTGTAATTTCGAAGTAGCCACAGCCATTAATTGATGACAGGTCACAGGCGCTACTAATACTCCTCTGGAAGCTCGTGCCTTCATGGTGGAAGGAAATGCCACATTTCAGTTATAGGTTGGTTGAAATAAAGAGGTAACTTTTCCCCATCCTCTTTTATGGAACCCCCTCCGTCCTTTCCAAGGATCTCTCAGGAATCTGTGGGCCCAGATCAAGAACCCCTGGAGGGCACCCATTTTGCTGATGAGATGAACAAACTGAGGCTCCGAGAGGTGAAGGGATTTGCTCAAAGCCAGGCAGTACCGAGCCGGGATGGGCATCTGGGCTGTGTGGTCCCAAAGCCCACTTTGGATTCCACCTTCCGTCTGTATAGTGGAGATAAACCTGCTCACCTGGCTGGGCTGATGGGCAGAGGCCTGGTGCACAGAGGCTTCCGTAAACCGCCGCTCCTGGACCCCACGACACCACGAGGCGGTGGAGGGCAGACAGTGAGAATGGGCTCTGGGTGCTCGAGCCGCAGCTGGCAGCATCCTGGATGATTTCAGGCTGTTCTCGGGGAGCCCAGTCCTCTCTCCTGGGCTGGGTGGGTGGGGCAGGGGACTGGCTGGTCCCTGGGGCACCACACGGGGAGGAAGAGAGGCTTCCCTTGACTCAGACCTGCTAAGCAAGGAAACCTCCTAAGAGGGATGGGATTGGATCAGTCTCTCGATTCTGTTCATGTGGCCGTGTGCACAGGACGAACAGCACGGGAGATGTGGAAAGGAAGGATGGGTACTGGGATCCAGGCTCCCTTCACGTGGTATTGGCGGCACATGGTCCACCTCTTTTGCCCCCTGAGCCGCGCATGGTGCGGCCACAATTGCACTGAGGCCCCGGAGCGTCCTGGAGGTTCCCAGGGCTGAGGCTGACCCCTCTCAGCCTGGGTGCCCCTGGGGGACCCAATGGAGACCTGCTGTCTAACAGAGACTGTGTAAGTCTCAGGCAATGGGGAGAGTCAGGGGCTACAGAGGGAGGAGCAGAGTCCTGGGGCTGGTGGGAAGACAAAGGGGCATGCTGGCATCCTTGGACCAGGTTCAGCCCCTGTCATGTCACGCGGCTTCACCTCTGTGAGGCTCAGTTTCCCCAGCTGTAAAGTGGGTTCAGAACACAACCTATCTCTCAGGGTTCCCGAAAGGAATAAACAGATGAATGTTCGTGAAGGCCCATCCCACCCACCCCCGGCTCACCGTTGGCTCAGAAACAGGAACAGTCAGTAATTGGGCCGCGGGGTCACATTCCTTAGGCTCAAATACCAGCTCTGCCTCCCACTAGCCGTGGGCCCTTGGAAAAATGGCCTACGTTTCCCAAGGCCGAGTCACCATGACTGCAAGATGAGGATAATAAGCATATCATCGTCCCAGAACTGTTGTGAGAATTAAACAAGATAATTTGTTAAAGTGCTTGGCACGTAAGAAGTACTTCATAAATGTTAGCTATTACTATGTAAAAAATATACTTTGGGGATAACCAGGACTCACGAACGAGGAGCCCTCTACTAATTACCGATGCTTAAGGGAACCCAAACCACTGATATAGAATTTGACACAGGAAAGATAAAGTTCTCCATTAAAGTTCAAAACATCAGTTCCCTATAAATATGTTTCCATTTCTGACTTACAGAAGCTTCCTTTCCCTGTAATTTAAGCTCTCGGAACCTTTGAAAGGAAATGTCAAATGAGAAAACCTAGCATGTCCTGACTTACAGTATTTAGCTGTTTCTTTTTTCAGTCAACAAACCCTTAGTGAGCATTGTCTGTGTGCCTGGATGTGTGTCGGGTCTGGGGACACCAAGGGGAAATGTCCATGCCTAATTCACCATCTAAGGCCCTAGGACATTCCTGATTGAAGGTTCAGATGAACGGCCTGAAATTTACCAAAGGGCTGGCTTTCTTCCACCCAGAAACACACTGGAAAATGGATATTCTAGAGCAGTTATCCAACAACCATTTCTTGGAATCATAAATGTCTGAGAGTTGCTGCAGTACTTTAGATTATCTTGTTTTCTTTATCCATTGAAGCCAAGATTTTTAATGCTACATCTGTGTGAGTATCTTTTGATAATAAGAACCAAATGTTGTCGGTGGAAATGACTGGAAATTACACTTAGGTTGAGAATGTGGGGTTTTAGATTCCCACTTGGAAGGCAGTGCTGAGAAACAAACACACAAGACGTTTTCCCTATAAATCACCTCGGGATGTTGCAACACTCTTCTATCCAGGCATCAGGAAGACTGGGATGAAGTGGATGGGGGGAAGGCATCACCAGTTGGTAGTAAATACCCCACAGCCCAGATTACGCCTCCAGCACCCACCTCCAGCTTTTCTCGTCTGCCACTAGAGCTTGCCACCTGGATGTCCACATGCATCTCCAACTCAACACGTCCAAACTGAACTCATCATTCTCTCCAGAACTGCTCTGCTATATTCAGATTCCACACTGATGAAAGGCACCACCTCGTCCTGGGCAGGAAAGCTGGGAATCATTCCCCGTCTCCCCCGTCCACCGCCCATGCTGTTCTCACATCAATCAAGTGCTGGCCCTTTGCTCTCTGATTTGGTCCCCTCTGCCCCAGCCCCCTGGTCCCTGTCCTGGTCTGGGGTCCTCCTCCAGAGTCTGGAGCATTGCAGCAGCCTCTTCTTGCCCACCTCTGACAGCCAATCCCTACCCCTCCAGCCAAAGTGATCTTTGGAGAAACCCACATAGATTCCATTTGGCCATGGCTTTTTTGAGAACTGAACTGGAGTGCAAATCCATCGGTTTCTCCACTTGAACTCCACCTTCCAAGAAAAATGTAAATAACAGCAATATCAACCCATACCTAGGATTTAACACAAGAGGGGACCTTCCAGGAACTGCCCTGAGACTAGGACACCCTGGGGGAGACTGTACCCCTTCTTCCGGTCCACCACGTCCTGGATAATGGAACTGATGGCCTGGTGGCAGGATTCTGGCACATGGAGATGACCCAGATGCAGTCCCTGCCAGGTGGGGCTCCAGGATGGGTAGTTAGGAATGACTGAAAGGAAAGTTTCCAGAAGGAGGGAGCAGAGAGGGGCAGGGCCAGCTTGAGAAAATCTTGAGCCTTGAAAAGGCTGAAATGATGGACCAATGCCTGTGGTCTGGAGAAGCTGCCAGTGTCTTAGCAGGACAGCAGACGGGCAGTGCTGGGCATCGGACAGATGAGGCATGCCGCAAGCTCTCCTGCACCCTTTCCAATTCTTAACAGCCTTTCACCTGGGCTTTGCGTTTGGAACTCACGGTGCGGGGCACGGATGACCCTGGCCCAACCCCCCCCACCCCCCCACCTAGAACTGGCACCTTGGGACTGGACCAGTGTCTCCGAGTGCTGGGAGGCCCACCTGTTGCAGCCTCAGGGGGCTCTGATGAATAACAAACTTGTATGTGTTTGCTTCTTTGCTTTGTTCTTAGAAGGCAGCTAGGAACTAAATATTTTCTGGGGGAGTGCGTATCCCCATTTCCCTAACCAGCTTCTACCAGTCTGCCCATGACACCCAAAGGACAAAGCTAACGAGCTCAGTGTAGTTTTTTTTTTTTTTTTTTTTGCAGTACGCGGGCCTCTCACTGCTGTGGCCTCTCCCGTTGCGGAGCACAGGCTCCGGATGCACAGGCTCAGCGGCCATGGCTCACAGGCCCAGCCGCTCCGCGGCATGTGGGATCTTCCCGGACCGGGGCACGAACCCGTGTCCCCTGCATCCGCAGGCGGACTCTCAACCACTGCGCCACCAGGGAAGCTCTAGTAGAATCTTCATAGTAGCTAACGCTTGCTGCATCCGTGCCGTATCCTAAGCATTTTGCTTGGGTTATCTCACGTCCTCCTGACAACGGCTTGTGGGCTACACACTTTGATTACACCTATTTGCAGGTGAGAAATCGGGGCCCTACTCAGCTAAGTCGCTCGCCCAAGATCGCACAGCCGGGCAACGGTGGAGCCAGGCTTTGAACCTGACGTTGGCACCCGCAGATGTTTGCTGATAGAGCACTCGGATGCATTATGTAATCGGATGCCAGCCAGCTCCCACCACCCAGCAGCTCCCACCCATCCAAACCCCGCCCTCCCCGTGCCACACCTCGTTTGGATTCAGCACTGAAGGTCCTTTCTGCAGCTGTAAATTGATATCTGGAAGGGGAAGTCCCCACTCTCCACTCATTTAGTATAAATGGACCCACCACTCACCCTTCCCAAATGGCTGATGCCACAGCGGCTCCCGACCAGCGGTCAGCTCTGGGGTCATCAATTTCTTGGTCACCCATGGAACACTCCAGCTTTTCAGCGAGTTCATGATAAATGCTGTGGGGTTTTCCTCTGGGAGGGCAGGCGCGGGCTCTGGGCACAGACGGGTCACAAGACTGACAGCAGGGTGGCCCCCCGCAGAGGAGGCCATCCCAGGGGGTCCCCTTCCAGCCACCCCGACCAGAGTTGCGGCCTCCTCTTCGGAGCCGGGCGTAATTGGTTCTGCATGGTGTTGTTATGGCTTATGTGGGAATCAGAGCAAAAGAATTCGGTGGGGAAGGCCGCTGTTGGGGACCACATGGCGACTCCCGGCGGATGTCTCCGCTAACCTGTTCCCAATTAGGGGCTTGGGGGGCTCCAGGCCTCCCATTTGTTTGTGAAGCGATTTGACCAAATTCTGCCTCAAAATTGGTCAAAGGGGAAGGCCCTTTGTGGAGCCGTGTTCATCTTTTCCTTTTTAAGTTTTTTTTTTTTTTTTTGGCCACACCAGGTGGCTTGTGAGATCTTACTTCCCCAACCAGGTGAGAAAGAACCAGGTCTCCCAGTCGGGCCGCTATACTGGATTTTATGGGAAGGGTTGGAAAATTGTTAAGCTTTGTCCCTCTGCATTGGACGGTGCCCAGAAGTCAGGTGGACAGACTGACACTCCATCAGCTGGAGCTTCCAGATGTGCCTGGCCACCTGGATTCAAGAAAGAGCTAGCTGGGAAATTTGGGAAGAAGCCGCATTTTCTTCCCCAGTTTGGGCACCATTCTTGCCATCTACAAAAACACACTTTGCTATATTTAGGTGGTGCTATTAACAGGGCTCTCTGTCTCTTTTTCCCTCAAGAATGTTTCTCGGTTTGTTTTTGTCATTTCATATTTTTCCCTACCACCTGGGGAAATCATCAAGCACTCACATTCCTGAAGCAACCTTTCCCACTGCTAGCTAATTAAAATAAACCTCTGTCCAAATTTCGACCTTCATATTTTAGGTATCGGTGGAAAGTATTCGTGCATGTTTCCCCCACCTTGGATGGACAGCACGTTGCTGGTATTTCTGGGGTGTCTGCTCTGTGCCAGGCACCATGCTAGTTGCCATCTGCGTGTTTGTTCATGTCAGGCTCTTGTCTACCCTGTGCAGGGGAGCTGTTAGCATCACACTATGTTCTAGATGACAAAGCCGAGCCCTAGGGGGGTCAAGCCACAGCCACAGGGGCTTGGGGACACTGAGATCTGAATACAGGTTTATTTGACTCTAAGTTCTGTGTTGAACATGACGCACAGGCTGGGGCTGGAGGAGACACACGCTGGGAACATTCACTTCTGAAGTTCTGTGGGTTCTACTTTAATGTGGAATTCCATGAGCCTCTAACTGACCCTGGTCAGCCTCTAACTGACCCCTCCATGGAAGGGGCCTTGACCTGGGGGAATCAAGGGGGCAGACCTCCCTCCCAGTTTGCCCCTGCCCCCAACACCACTCTGAGATGCCTCTTAGCTTCCAGCCCTCACCCCAAATGGCAGCACCTCTCCAGGGGGACCCCAGGACATCAGGCATGAATTAGGAAAGGCCCCCAGCCCCTTCTCCCAATGCAGGGCTTGGCAAATTGGAAAAGGGCTTCGGCTGGCTCTCTGGATGGGTGTGGTCCCGTGTCCAGGCACACGGCTTGGCCAGCTTGCAGGGGGCGGTGCCCAAGCCACCATTCGCCCCTTGGCCTGGCGTCCGTGTGCAGTAAACAGCTCCACACTGCACAGCGTTGACTTTCCTTAGCAAGGAGGCCATCAGCACGAGCGCACAGGCCATGTGCTCCTGAGCCTGCCATCCCGGGCCTGACCGATGATGACAACAGTGGCGCGACAAGAAAATAGGTCGTGCTGATCTGTAGCTATGATGCGTGTGCCGGGCACGGGGCTGAGCATGTCTGGTTGTATTAACTCGTTTAATCTGCACCACAGCCCCATGAGGTACGTTCTATTATTGTCCCCATTTGAGAGATGGGGAAACTGAGGTTGTCATTTGAAAATACAGGGACCATGGGGTCAAGTTTCTTTAAAAAAAAAAAAATCTGGGAATTCCCTAGTGGTCTAGTGGTCAGGACTCTGCACTTTCACTGCCAAGGGCACAGATTGGATCCCTGGTCGGGGAGCTAAGACCACGCAAGCTGCATGGTGCGGCCAAAAACAAAGAATGAATGAATAAATAAGTAAATAAATACACAAATCTGACCCGATCACTCCACTCAATCCTCCGGGCACCATCCGTATAACCTCAGAGCAGGTGGGTATGGCTCCAAAGCCCTCCACGGTCAGCCTCCTGCCTGTCACTGCAGCCACGGCTGCTCTTGGGCACCCCTACGTACTCTGCTCCAGAGGTACCATAACCTCCCACCCCGTACAAGACCTTTGCCTAGGCTATCGGTCCCACCCAGTCTGCCTGGCAAATACCTCTTGTTCATCTTTCAAAACGTACTTGAGCATCGGTGGTTTTGGTCTCTTTTCAAGAGCAGCTCCCTCCTTCCTTCCTCTGGGTCCTGCCGCTCTCACTGCATACCTCCGTCACGGTCCACCTCCTGCAGTCGAACGTGGGTCCTAGGAGACAGGTGTGGCTGCTGTGAGCAGGGTCTGGCTGTGAGTGTTAGGGAAGGGCCCCATCCCTCTCTTCTCCGCCCCTGACCAGCATTCCAGGTTAGGCTCCCATCGGTGATTCAAACCACGAACCTAATATCTGTGTCAATAGCATCTTTCTACATCTGATAGTTGCAAGATTCTAGCCTGTCTCTTTTCATACTTGTTTGGTGCCCCTGGTGCTTGTGTCCTGGGTGTGTGTGAAATGAGCCTGCCGAGGCCTGGGGAGAAAGCATGCAGACACATAAATCTTGCGGACGTTCCATTCATTTCAGTGAACCCAGAGGCCACGTTCTTGGCAAAGCACCCAGGGAAGGCCTGGTGGGGGGATGCTTGGTGAGCACGGGGCCTCAGCCTCCCACTTCCTCCTAGGAGATGTTTTCTGGTTAATGGTGACAGCAGTCTGAGTCCAGGGTGGGCGGATTTCTGAGTTGAGAGGAGCCCAAAGTAGGGACCTCTTACACCCCTAAGCACCTCACTCTGAAATTACAGCACGATTGCCTTCTGTGGCTGCAAAACGTGGGAACTGGTGTAATGCCCAGGTCCCTGGTGTGATTTCTGAATACCACAGGAGTGTGGCATCCTGGGAAGCAACGTCTGGGTGGCACCCACACGCAGGACGCTGTAGCCGCCAAGTGCTCACCCAGCGGTGGCCACGTGTGATCATGCCCATTGGGGCTACAGCTCCTGAGAAACACTGAACTTGGCAGTTCTGCCTATTTCGTGGTCAGTCAGCCTTGGGTGGGAGCAGGGAGGGGACGGGGCTGAAGACATGGAAGGAAGTTAATGGATTTAAGAGCTATTTAGGAGTCCAAGTGCCCAGGTGTGGCCGTGGACCACTGTGGAAGACACAGAGAAGAAGGATTTGGAGGAACCTTCAGCTTCTTCCTGGCTTGGGCAGTTGCCTGGTGGACGTGTTTTTCACAGAGGAGGGAGCCCAGGAGGCAAGCCAGGTTAGGGTGAAAGCGTGCGTATCGGTCTGCTAGGGCTGTCACCACAAAGTTCTACAGACTGGGGGGCTTAAACAACAGACATTTGTTGTCTTACGATTCTGGAAGCTGGAAGTCCAAAGTCAAGGTAGCAGCAGGGTTGGTTCCTTCTGAGGCCTCTCTCCTTGCCTTACAGATGGGCATCTTCTTCTTGTGTCCTCACACTGTCATCCCTCTGTGTCTGTGTCCTAAACTACTCTTCTTATAAGGATGCCTGTCATATTGGGTTAGGGTCCACCCTAATGACCTTCTTTTAACTGAATCACCTCTCCAAGTGCAGTCACATTTTTTTTCTTTTTAAAAATTTTTAATTTATTTTTGGCTGCACTGGGTCTTCGTTGCTGCGTGCAGGCTTTCTCTAGTTGCTGCGAGCACGGGCTACTCTCTGTTGCAGCGTGCGGGCTTCTCATTGCAATACCTTCTCTTGTTGCAGAGCACGGGCTCTAGGCGCTCAGGCTTCAGTAGTTGTGGCACACGGGCTCAGTAGTTGTGGCTCGTGGGCTCTAGATCGCGGGCTCAGTAGCTGTGGCGCACGGGCTTAGTTGCTCCGTGGCATGTGGGATCTTCCCGGACCAGGGATTGAACCTGTGTCCCTGAATTGGCAGGTGGATTCTTAACCACTGTGCCACCAGGGAAGTCCCTGCGGTCACATTCTGAGGTACCGAGGATTAGAACTTCAACAGATGAACCTTGGGAAGATACAATTCAACCCATAACAGCTTGCATATAGTTTTAAACAGGTTGAGTCCTGAGAACCACGCAGACACCCAAGCCACGTTGGATGTGTCCTTCTGGGTTGAGAGGGAAGGGCTTGGCTGGAGCTGTGAATTTGGGGGTGGGTGGCAAGGAGATGGTAATTGGGGCCACAGGAGAGGAGGAATCGGTCCAGGAGAGAGAGTAGAGGGAGATGAGAGGAGATTCAAGACCAGCCATCCAGGAACCCAACATGGGAAGGGCGGGTGAAGCTGTGGCCGGTGGGACTGGAGAAGATCCAGGGGAGAGTGGAGTCACAGAAGGGACCCCAAGGAAGGGATTGCTTCAAGGAAGAGGGTGTGGTCGTCGTTTTGAACAGCAAGTGCCCTTTTTTCTATCTGGCACTCATTCCGTTTCGTGTCTCCCACAAGATGGCAGACAGCTTGGGGCAGGGGCTTAGTTTTGCTTTTATCCAAGCCCACTCCCACCCTCGACTCACCCCAGAGCCTAGTTCAGGAATAGAATAAAACTTGAAGTATGGAAATATTCATTTCCAGTTTTCCTTAGGCAGGTGTGAGTTTCTGTTTTCGTGAAATCAGTCTCCTCCTGGGAGTTAAAGGTGGATAAACGTGTCCTCTAGTGGCAAGAGGCTCGTGTCCCCCCCCCCCGACTAAGGCAATCTCGTGGCAGCAAATGACCGTGAGCTAAAATGAAACACCCAGATGTGCTGTTCGACTTGGAAGGGGGGGAAAAAAACCTGGCTGTGCTCGCTGTGGCTTTGTTTGGCCTTTAAACATTGATTGGTCAAAGTGAATGATGCTTTCCAGATGCTCCAGTTTCCCCCAGCCAGGAGTCCGGCTGGCCAGCTGGGCCCCGCTGCGGGCCTCTCCTTCAGCCCAGCCTCCCGTGCAGCCAGACAGCCTTCCTCAGGCCCGGCTTCCACCCGCCTGGCTAGAGCTGTGGGGCTGTGGCCTCGCTTCCTGCTGCGGGAAAGGGGGGCGGGGCGGCGCTGGGCAGATGGTCCCCAAGGACCCTTCCAGTTCTAACAGGCAACAGTTGTGTGCCTTCTAGCCCGGCAACTGCCTCAGAATCAAAGTCAGGCATTCGAGGACCCCCGCAGGGTGAGCGGTAACGAGGCCCTTTATTTGCAAAGGGCTTCGTGATCTTCGGAGACGCCACCCCACATGTCCGCCCCGAGCTGCCTGCCCAGCCCCAGCGCTCTGGGCACGGCTGCCTGGATAACCCACTCCCGGTGACGTCAGCCCCGTGCCTGCCCCTGCCTCTGAGCTGCTGTCCTTTGGAGTTTATCACACTTTGATGTGAATCGATGAACAGGCTTCTTCTCTTAGAGTAACTATGTCTCAGATTCTAATACTCGAACAAGCTGGTGAGACGCCTATGTTAGAATTTCTTTTAAACTTTTAATTTCAAAATAAATATAGATTCACAGGAAGTTGCAAAAGTAACACAGAGAGGCGTTTCTGCTTCTGGAGCAGATTTACTTTTCCCTATTCCTCCCACTAAGTACAAGTAAAAACTCTGAATGTTTTATATAAAACAAATAGAAGAAGATTCTGAAAGGTGGAGAGAAACAGGTGGGCTGACTAGGGACCTCAGGACCCAAGGAGTTCCACAGTGGCAAGTTCCCTGGGTTTTCTTTTGCCTCGTACATCCTAGACTTGGAGGAGGAGAAGCTGGCATTTAAAAATGTCAACAGGCACAGACAAACAAAAGCCTTCTCTCTCTGGCCAAAAGACCAGGAAAGGGAAGCCGAGCAAGTCAGAAAACTTGTAGACAATAACTGCTCTACTTTAGCTAAACACACAGAAGCAAACACGGCCCTGCCCACACCCACACCACACTGTAATGAGGTGTCCCAACATCCCCACTGGTGTCAGAGGAGGCTGAGTGGGAAGCCAGGACTTTCATCCCTGCCAGCTGGAAACGAGGCCCCTCTCCCATGGTGCCTGTAGAGACACGTGTGGAGTCCAGAGCTCTACCCCAGCCTGGCGGTAACAAGGCCTCTCTCCTACTCCCCACAGGGTTTCGTCAGAGGAGGACCGGTAGAGAGTCAGGTCTTTCACCTTGGCCCGATAACAAGGTGACCCCTCCCCCAACCCCATGTCTACAGGTGAGGAGAAGAAACAGCCCTTCTGTCCCTCCCATCCAGGGAGTTTTCAGGGCAGGCTTAGCAGAGAGCCAGAACTCCCACTTCCATGCAGCGGTAAGAGGAGCACCTCCACCATGGGTGCCAGTGAAGGCCAACTGGGAAACCAGGACTTCTATCTCCACCTGGCAAGAATGAGGCTCAGCCCACGCCACCCCTTCCAGAGCAGAGTGAGAGGAGACCAGCTGAAGCAGAAGGTTTAAATAAGATCCAGAATCTCATGTGCACTATGAGAATGTCCAGGTGTCAAATGAAAATCACTCGGCATACCAAGAACCAGAGAGATCTAAAACTGAATGAAAAGAGATAATAAATAGAGACCAACCCTGAGATGACAGAGATGTTAGATTACCCGGCAAAGATTTCAAAGCACCCATGATAAAAATGCTTCAACAAGCAATTATGAATATGCTGAAAACAAATGGAAAAATAGAAAGTCTCAGCAAAGAAATAGAAGATAAAAGGAAAGCATCTGTGAGCTGGAAGACGACAATCAAAAGTACTCAGTATGAATAACTGAGAGACAACAGACGGGAAAAAATTGAACAGAGCCTTGGGGACCCGTGGGACTATAACAAAAGATCTAATATTCGTTACATCAAGTCCTGGGAAGAGAAGAGAGAGAGGTTGGAGCTGAAATAATACCTGAAATCTTCCTTCATTTGGCAAGAGATGGAAACTTATACATTCAGGAAGCTGAGCAAATTCCAAATATGATAAACCCAAAGAAATCCACACCAAGATGCATCATAGTCAAAACTCCGAAAACTAAAGACAAAGAAAAAAATCTTGAAAGCAACGAGAGAGAAACGACACTTTACCAATAGGAGAAACAATTCAAATTATAGCAGATTTCTCATCAGAAATCATGGAGGTCATTAGGAAGTAGCACGACTTTAACAAGGGCTGGAAGAAAAAATTTCAGAATTCTATACTCAGAGAAAATATTCTTTAGAAATTAAAGGAAAACCAAGACATTGTCAGTTGAAGGAAAACTAAGAGAACTTTTTGTCAGTAGACCTATCTTAAAAGAATTGCTGAAGAAATTTTTGTAAACAGAAAGGAAAGAATAAGATGAGGAACCATGGAACATCAGGAAAGTGAGCAAAAGTATAGGAAAATACAATAGGTTTTCATTCTCCTGTCGAGTTTTCTAAATTATGTTTGACACTGAAGAAAAATTATAATACTGTCTGATGTGGTTCTAAATATATGAAGCGGAAATATTTAAGCCAACCGTAAACAGAAAGAGTAAAGGAACCTAAAGGGAGATGAGATTTCTATACTTCACTCTAACTGGTAAAATAACGCCAATAGACAGATAAGTTATGTATACCTAATGCAATACCTAGAACAACTACTAAAATAGTTATATAAAGAAACACCGTACATAAGTAAAAATGGAATTCTGAAAAAGTTCAGTGAACCCACAAAATGACAGGAAAAAGAAAGCAAACAAAAAGTAGAACAAACATAAACCAAAAAACAAATTGGCAGACTTAGGCCCTAACGTATCGATAATTACATTAAATGTAAATGGTCATTTACCATTTAAGGACAATTAAAAGACAGAAATTGGCAATTAAAAAAGGGAAATAGAGTGAATTTTAAAGATGACCCAACTATGTGCCATCTACAAGAAACCCGTGTACAATATAGTACAGGCAGCTGAAAAGCAAAAGGGTAGGAAAGATAATATCATGCAAATATCAATTTGAAAAATCACATGGGGGCTTCCCTGGTGGCACAGTGGTTGAGAGTCCACCTGCCGATGCAGGGGACGCGAGTTTGTGCCCCGGTCCGGGAAGATCCCACATGCCGCGGAGCGGCTGGACCTGTGAGCCCAGGCCGCTGAGCCTGCGCGTCTGGAGCCTCTGCTCTGCAACGGGAGAGGCCACAGCAGTGAGAGGCCTGCATACCGCAAAAAAAAAAAATCACATGGTTATATGAATATCAGATGAAGTAGACTTCAGAGCAAAGCAAATTGCTAGAGGTAGAGATTATGTAATGATAAAACGGCAAATCTACTAACAAAACAGACATACCAATCCTAAATGTGTATGCATCAAAGAACAGAGTTGCAAAATATGTGAAAGAAAAACTGATAGAATTGAGAGGAAAAATAGATAACTCTACAGTTACATCTGGAGACTTCAATGTTCCTCTCTCAACAATTGATAGGACAACTAGACAGAATGTCAACAAAGATATAGAAGAACTCAACAATACCATCAACTAAAACGATCTAAACAACATTTAGAGAACACCCCAGCCAGCAATAGCATAACACACATTTTTTTAACTGTCAGAGAACATGTACCAAGATAGACCATATCCTGGGCCGTAACACAAACCTCAAAAAAAAATTAAAAGAACTGAAATTATACAGTGTGTTCTCTAATCACATTGGAAGCCAACCAGAAATTCATAACAAAAAGATAACAGGAAAATCTCCAAACACTTGAAGACTAAACAACACACTTCTAGATAACCCATGGGTCAAGAGGAAGTCTCAAGGGAAGTTCAAAAATTATATTGAGCTGAATTAAAATGAAAATACAATGTATCAAAATTTGTGAGAACAGCTAAAGCAGTGCTGAGAGGAAAGTTTATAGCACTAAATTCGTACATTAGAAATGAGGGGGGACTTCCTTGGTGGCGCAGTGGTTAAGAATCTGCCTGCCAGTGCAGGGGACACGGGTTCGAGCCCTGGTCCGGGAAGATCCCACATGCCGCAGAGCAACTAAGCCCGTGTGCCACAACTACTGATGCTGTGCTCTAGAGCCCATGAGCCACAACTACTGAGCCCACGTGCTGCAACTACTGAAGCCCATGCGCCTACAGCCCATGCTCCGCAACAAGAGAAGCCACCATGATGAGAAGCCCACGCAACACAACGAAGAGGAGCCCCGGCTCACTGCAACTAGAGAAAGCCACGCACAGCAACGAAGACCCTAAGTAGCCAAAAATAAATAAATAAAATAAATGAAAGAAAGAAAGAAAAAAGAGGGAAAATGTTAAATCAATAATCAAAGAGTCCACCTGAAGATTCTATAAGAGGAAGAGCAAAAAAAACCCCAAAAAACCCAAAGCAAGTAGAATGAAGGAAATAATAAAGAGCAAAGATCAATGAAATTGAAAATAGAAGAAAGTAGAGAAACTCTATGAAACAGAGCTGGTTGTTTGAAAAGATAAAACTGACAAAACTAGCAAGACTGCCAAATTAAAAAAAGAGAGCCTACACAAGTTACCAAGACCTGGAATGAAATCGGGAATATCACTACAGACTCTGCAGACATCTAAAGGATAAGGGAATTCTAGGAGCAACTCTACACACATAAACTTGACACATTTGATGAAATGGGTCATCTTCTCAAAAAACTCATGCTATCACAACTCCCCCAATATGAAATAGATAATTTGAAGAGCCCTATAACTATTTAGGAAATTGAATTCATGAGTTTAAAACTCCTTAAAAAAGAAGCCTCCAGGGCTTCCCTGGTGGCGCAGTGGTTGAGCGTCCGCCTGCCGATGCAGGGGACAGGGGTTCGAGCCCCAGTCCGGGAAGATCCCACATGCCGCGGAGTGGCTGGGCCCGTGAGCCATGGCCACTGAGCCTGCACGTCCGGAGCCTGTGTGCTACAACGGGAGAGGCCACAATAGTGAGAGGCCCTCGTACCGCAAAAACAAACAAACAAACAAACAAAAACAAAAACGAAAGAGAAGCCTCCAGGCCCAGATGGTTTTACTGAAAAATTCTACCAAATATTTAAAGAAGAATTAATATTAATTCTACACTATCTCGTCCAGAAAATAGAAGGAGGAACACTTCCTAATTCATTTTATGAAGTTAATATTAGCTTGATATCAAAACAAGATAAAAACAGTACAATAAAAAAATGAAAAAGCAACTACAGACCAAAATACCTCATGCAAAAATCCTTAACAAAATACTAGTAAGTAGAGTTTAACAACATATAAAAAGAATTATACCCCATATCCTGAGTCTCACACCTATTAAAAATTAACTCAAAATGAATAACAGGGACTTCCCTAGTGGTGCAGTGGTTAAGAATCCACCTGCCAGCGCAGGGGACACAGGTTCGAGCCCTGGTCCGGGAAGATCCCACATGCTGCGGAGCAACTAAGCCCATGCACCACAACTACTGAGCCTGCGCTCTACAGCCCGTGAGCCACAACTACTGAGCCCGTGTGCTGCAACTACTGAAGCCTGTTCACCTAGAGCCCATGCTCTGCAACAAGCGAAGCCGCTGCAAATGAGAAGCCCGTGCAGCGCAATGAAGAGTAGCCCCCGCTCGCCACAACTAGAGAAAGCCCCTGCACAGCCAAAAATAAAATAAGTAAATTTATTTTAAAAAATGGAAAAAACAACATGAAGAGACATTTCACAAGAAAATATACAGAAGACAAATAAGCACATGAAAAGGTGTTCAGCATCATTAGCCACTAGGAAAATGCAAATTAAAACCATAGTGGGGGGCCTCCCTGGCGGCACAGTGGTTAAGAATCCACCTGCCAATGCAGTGGACACGGGTTTGAGCCCTGGTCCAGGAAGATCCCACATTCTGCGGAGCTACTAAGCCCATGTGCCACAGCTACTGAGCCTGCCCTCTACAGCCCGCGAGCCACAACTAGTGAGCCCACGTGCTGCAACTTCTGAAGCCCGCACACCTAGAGCCCGTGCTCTGCACAAAGAGAAGCCCCCACAATGAGAAGCCCGCACACCACAATGAAGAGTAGCCCCTGCTCGCCGCAACCAGAGGAAGCCCGTGCACAGCAACAAAGACCCAAAGCAGCCAAAAATTAAAAAAAAAAAAAAATTAAAAATAAATAAATAAATAAATAACTCATAGTGGGATGGTTCACTACATACCTATAAAAATGGCTAAAATAAAAAAGAGAGACAACACCAAATGTTGGTGAGGATGAGGAGAAACTGGATCTCTCACATATTGCTGATGGGAATGTAAAATGGTGCAGCCACTCTGGAAAACAATTTGGCAGCTTTCTAAAAAATTAAGTATTCAAATACCATATGCCCCAACAGTTGTCTTCCTGGATATTTATTCCAGAGAAATGAAGATTTCTGTTCACAGAAAAACCTGTACACCAATGTTTAAAACACCCTTATTCTTAATGGCCAGAACCCAGAAACAGCCCAGATGTTCTTCAACCTTCGCTGAGCGTGTTCACTGTCAGTCTATGTGGATGACCTTTATCAGGTTGTGAAGTTCCTTTTCCTTCCTATTGAGATTGCTGAGATTTTTATCATAAGTGGATGTTGAATTTGTCAAATGCTTTTATATATATATGTGTATATATATACATATATATATAAATGATTATAAGGCTTATGTCAATGTAGTGAATTATACTGATTAATTTTTTTTTTTTTTTTTGCGGTACGCGGGCCTCTCACTGTTGTGGTCTCTCCCGTTGCGGAGCACAGGCTCCGGACGCGCAGGCTCAGTGGCCATGGCTCACGGGCCCAGCCGCTCCGCGGCATGTGGGATCCTCCCGGACCGGGGCACGAACCCGTGTCCCCTGCATCAGCAGGCGGACTCTCAACCACTGCGCCACCAGGGAAGCCCTATATTGATTAATTTTTAAAATGTTAAACGTATCTTGTATTTCTGTGATAATTCCAACTTGGTCATGATGCATTATACTTTTTATATATTACTGGATTTGATCTGATAGTACATTGTTAAGAATTTTTGTGTCTATATACATGAGGGATATTGAGCAGCAATTTCCTTTTCTTATAGTATCCTTGTCTGGTTTGGTAAGAGAGTAATGCTGGCCTTATCAAATGGGTTGAAAAGTATTCATTTCTTTTCTATTTCCTGAAAGAGTTTGTATAAAATTGATATTATTATTTCCTTAAATGTTTGATATGATTCACTTATTAATCTTTGAATCTTCCCTCTAACCCTCAATCCCTCTGTCAATATGGTAGGTACTTAGTACATGTGGAATGAATAAATTTGTGCTTCTAGACCAAGGGTTGCAAGTTCAGATGGCTTCAAGACGAGGTCAGTAACAGAAATAGGTGAAACAGCTGAGTACTATAGGGAGTGGTGGGGTCTGTGGCTAAAAAGCAAAGCATTCAAATTCAAACTTTATCCACAAATAACAAATGCTGGAAAAGCATGTGGAGAAAAGGGAAGCCTCCTACACTGTTGGTGGGAATGTAAATTGGTGCAGTATGGAGGTTCCTCAAAAAACTAAAAATAAAGTTGCCATATGATCCTGCAATCCCACTCCTGGGCATATATCTGGAGAAAACCATAATTAGAAAAGATACATGCACCCCAGTGTTCATTGCAGCACTATTTCCAATAGCCACGACATGGAAACAACCTCAATGTGCATCGACAGATGAATGATAAAGAAGCTATAGTGCATATATACAATGGAATGCTAATTAGCCATAAAAAGAATGGAATAATGCCATTTGCAGTAACATGGATGGACCTAGAGATTATCATACTAAGTGAAGGTAGACAAAGATAAGTATCATATGATATCACTTATATGTGGAATCTAAAATATGACACAAATGAACTTATCTATGAAACAGAAAGAGACTCACAGACATAGAGAGCAAATTTGTGGTTGCCAAGGGGGAGGGGGTTGGGGGAGGGACAGACTGGGAGTTTTGGATTAGCAGATGCAAACTATTATATATAGGGTGGATAAACAACAAGGTCCTACTGTATAGCACAGGGAACTCTATTCAATATCCTGGGATAAACCATCATGAAAAAGAATATATATATGTATAACAATCACTGCTGTACAGCAGAAATGAACACAACATTGTAAATCAACTCTACTTCAAAAATATAAATTTTTTAGAAAACAAATTCAAACTTTAAAAAACTTATCTGTGGGGCTTCCCTGGTGGCGCAGTGGTTGAGAGTCCGCCTGCCGATGCAGGGCACACGGGTTCGTGCCCCGGTCCAGGAAGATCCCACATGCCGCGGAGCGGCTGGGCCCGTTAGCCATGGCCGCTGAGCCTGCGCGTCCGGAGCCTGTGCTCCGCTACGGGAGAGGCCACAACAGTGAGAGACCCACGTACTGCAAAAAAAAAAAAAAACTTATCTGTGGATCTTGCCTGTAGACCTTTGGTTTGCAACCCTTATAAACACTTCTAATTCCATATTTTCTTAAGACATGGAGGCGACGGTAGAGGACAGAGTATAAGCTGAATCACACTGAGAAATTTTAAATGTATAGATGTGGCTCTGTTTGGTGCTCTCCTCACATTTATTCACCCTCCTACCTTGCCTCGTTTCTCTTCTCCGTCACTCTTACTTCCCTGGGATTGCAGGCTTCCAATAAAGCATAAGCATGTTTAGAAAGAAAGTGGGGGAGGGGAGAGTTACGATCCCATGCAGCCATTGCCCAGCAAAGTGTTAGGGACTTATCTAAGGGACAGAGAGATAAGAAATGCCTGGCGATGTTCTTATCAATCCAGGCCCAGCTAGGATTCTTGCTGGCAGTGTGAAGTGTTGGGGCAGCGTTTCCTGGCTAGCCAGCCACAGCTGCGCATGAACTGGAATTCTCTCTCTTGGTGCCTTTGCTCACACCCCCCAGGGTTTGGGGGGCAGATTCATTGAGAAGAGGTCACAGTACTTGTAGTCATTCATTCCTAGGCTGCTGGAGCCACTCTCCCCGTCTCTTCATCTTCTGAGTCT
Organism: Neophocaena asiaeorientalis asiaeorientalis; assembly: GCF_003031525.2. NCBI lineage: Eukaryota > Metazoa > Chordata > Mammalia > Artiodactyla > Phocoenidae > Neophocaena > Neophocaena asiaeorientalis. Next base: position 4,160,343 of record NW_020172451.1, on the reverse strand, counting down.
CACTCATAGAAAGGATCAATCCACAAACTTTGGCTGCATGTCTGTCCCAGGCGGGGCAGTATGCTGGGTGCTCAGAATGGAGCCAGACACAGCCCTGCCCAGGAAGACTCAGGACCAGGCATTGTCAGCATAGAGATTAGAAACCATCAAAGAAAACCATGATGAAATAAACTCATGCCCTGTTTCTAAAGGCAAGGAAATGTGTTCTACATTTTGGAAATCTTTCCGTTCAACACCGTCAAAATAAAGAAGCAAAGGGTTGTTGCTGGAAGGGATAAGCTTCAAAACTGGGGAAAAATAGCTCATGTGGGACTGGCTTTGTTCCAAACGCACTTGATCAATGAGTGGTTACTGCGTGGTGTTTTTAAAGGGAGTTAAAATGTTGTCCTACTAGAGCACAGAGGGTCATAGGGCACCAAGGCCTCTAGTTTTAAGTCTTGGTGATGACTTCAGTGTTTCAAACAAAAATTTTTTTTTGGTGGGGCAGATCAGATCTAAAGTCTTACTAATTCTGTAGAACTCTGAACAAATCCTTACCTGTCTCTCTAAAGTACATCTCTTATCTTTATGGGTTGTTTCATTTCTCCATCGCAGTTTAAAAAATATATTTTGAATTTTCCCTGGCTTCAGAATGAAGTCATAAGACCTCAGAATTGCCAACAGATGCTCTCTTTCTAGAACGTGAATGTGCGGAGGAGTTTTATTAAAGTGATTTTTGTGTGCAGAAAAAGATTAGACATGTATAAAACCTGCTGTAAAAAGTACACACATACTCTGGGGGATGTCTCAGATTTGATTTCAGGGTTCACTCTTGCATAGATAATGATAGCCTTTAATTTATACACTTTTTTGGGGGGGGCTTCTTTTTTGTGTGTTTGGCCTATGTCCCCACTGTGATTCTAAATTGCCAAAACTTAAACATGGAAAACTGGTATTTGAGATTAGGCATAAATTATGAGATCATATACCTCCAAAACTTTTCATGCATTTTGGATATTCTCAGTTCCAGTGTTCTTTTTTTTTTTTTTTTTTGCGGTACGCGGGCCTCTCACGTCGCGGAGCACAGGTTCCAGACGCACAGGCCCAGTGGCCATGGCTCACGGGCCCAGCCGCTCCGTGGCATGCGGGGTCCTCCCGGACCGGGGCACGAACCCGCATCCCTTGTGTCGGCAGGTGGACTCTCAATCACTGCGCCACCAGGCAAGCCCAGTTCCAGTGTTCTTTAACACCAGTAATGAACATGGGCTGGGAGCAGTGTAGGTTGTTAAAAGTACTTGCCAAACGTACTTCTAAAGCTTAACCTCGTTAAGGGGAAAAGAAAAAAAAAAAAGAAATAGCATTACTGCACATTGGCTTGAAAGCAATCTGCCCAGTGACTGGCCTCCAAATGTTTCTCATTAAATACCTTCCCCAAGGGCAGGACTATAGGACTCATTCATTTCTTAATTTACAGCCCCTATAGCTCAGTGTCAGACAACGTTAGATGCTCAGTAGATATCAGCTGAATGGATTATTTGAAAGCATGTGACAGTAAGAGGCGTGTTAAAAGGATGGGTCCCCAAGAGTAGGATCCATACCCCAGGGCAAAGGATGCTGCGCTGTCTTTCACTTCCAGGGTGGACTTTTGGAACTCTGAGCAGAGGTAGTGCCTTGAAATCCAAGAAGCTGCCTTGCCTGGAGGAAGGCACTCCGCAAGAGCCAGAAGGCAGTCTGATGCTGCTGAGTTCCTGGGTGGGGCCTGGGCGCTACTCCCTCTTCCTCCCTCACAATGCGCTGGGGGCAGTGGAATCCCAAGAGAAGTTCTGGGGAATCCTGAGGTGGAGGGACCTTACCCTCTTGGAGGCCCTTCGCGGTGGGGTGGAGGTTACTGCCTGGAGGTTGGTGCAGAGAGGACTTACTGGTGGCTTCCGTCTAGAACAGTCTTCTCTCTTCCCCAGGTGGTTCTCACCTGTTCTTCAGGACTCCAGTCAGATGTTCCCTCTCTGGGAAGACTACCCTGCCCCCCAGTCTGGGTTACCTGTCTCCTCTCCTCTGGGTCTCCTGGATCCCCATGTGTCCACCTACCATAAACACATCACATGATATTGCAATCCTGTTGCATTCATAGACTGCGAGCTCCTTAGGGAGGGACCATGTCTCCAGGCATCACTGTGTCTCTGTGATCAGAACAGGGTGTTCCTGGGTCCCCACTACCCCTCCCTCTGCCCACCCCAATTTATCAAGGTTCTATTGAAGATAATGTATTTTCCCCATCCCCACTCATACCCCCAGCTGCTTTAAATCTTTCTCTTTGTGTTTGTTTTTCAACAGTTTGACTATTCGGTATTTAGAATGTGGTTTTCTTTGTGTTTACCCTGTTTTGGATAAATTGAGCTTCCTGAATCTGTGGGTTGGCATCTTTCATTGCTTTGGGGAAATTCCTGACCATAATCTGAGTATTGCTTTTGCTGCCCACACCCACCCCTGTTTTTCTGGGGCTATAATTACATGTATGTTGGGCCTTTTGACTATGTCCCATAGGTCTTCTATCCTCTTTTAAAATCCATTTCCATTCTTCTATTTTTTTCTATGTTTCAATTTACATATTTTTATTGATTTATCTTTGATTTCATTTTTCTTGTGTTCTACTATGTCTAATCTGTTGTTGAACCTTTCCCTTGAGTTCTTTTTTTTTTCTTTTTTCTTTGGCTGTGTTGGGTCTTCATTGCTGCGCACAGGCTTTTCTCTAGTTGCAGCGAGCGGGGGCTACTCTTTGTTGAGGTGCACTGGCTTCTCATTGCGGTGGTTTCTCTTGTAGCGGAGCACGGGCTCTAGGCACGCAGGCTTCAGCAGTTGTGGTGCATGGACTTAGTTGCTCCTTGGCATGTGGGATCACCCCAGACCAGGGATTGAACCCGTGTGCCCTGCATTCACAGGCAGATTCTTAACCACTGTGCCACCAGGGAAGTGTCTCCCTTGAGTTCTTAATTTTCCAGTTCTAGAATGTCAGTTTGGTTATTTGGTTCTTTTTTCTCTAAAGTGTCCAATTTCCTATTGAAAATCTACCTTTCATTATTTTGCCTATGTTTTCCTTTAGTTTCCTTGACATATGCATAATTATTATTTTAAAGTTCTTGTCAGCTAACTTCCATATCTGGATCAACAGTGGTTATGTATCCTTTGCTTGTCTTTTCTGTTCATTCCTTGTCATATTTTCTTCACTCTTTTCAGGTATAGTAATTTTAATTGAAAGCTGAACATTGTGTAGGGAAAGCAAGGAGGCTCCAGGTGACTTTATTCTCCTCTAGGGATGGTTTCTCCTCACCTCTTAAAAATATTCCTGCTTATGTGAAAAAAAGCTAAATACAAAACTGTCCCTGGGCTTCCATGGTGGCGCAGTGCTTAAGAATCTGCCTGCCATTGCAGGGGACATGGGTTCGAGCCCTGGTCCGGGAAGATCCCACATGCCTCGGAGCAACTAAGCCGGTGCGCCACAACTACTGAGCCCGCGTGCCTAGAGCCTGTGTTCTGCAACAAGAGAAGCCACCACAATGAAAAGCCCGCGCACCGCAACGAAGAGTAGCCCCCGCTCGACACAACTAAAAGAAAGCCCGCGCGCAGCAATGAAGACCCAACGCAGCCATAAATAAATAAATTTATTAAGAAAAGAAAAAACAAAAAAACTCTCCCTATTGGATAAATGGTATGAGAGACTTTTCACATCAATCTAACCAGAAACTGAGCAGGGAAGGGGCTGAGTTGCAGTTTGAGTCATACTCAGTTTGTCTCTGGGGCATCCCTGTTCCCAGATCATGCCCTCCTGAACTTTCGACTGGACACCTGCTGGGCTTTGTCTCCCAGCCCCGAGAGACTACAGGACAGTCAGCTCTCCTACATCCTGCCCAAGTAGCTTCAACATCCACTACTACATGGTACATGGAGGCTGGCTGCATTTTGGACATAGGTCTCCTCCCAGGCTGGGCTTTTGTGTCCTAAGCCTCACTCTGCCTTTCCAATTTCCTTCTGGTTCCCTGGACCCCTGCACAGCTCCAGAACTCAGCAAATGCGCCCCCCAGGAAAAATGGGCTGTGCATCCAAACCCCCTCAAGTTTCCTTGCCCCGCCTTCCCGTGTGACCACCGGATACTAACGGGATTCCCCTTCCTCTGGCCAAGCCTCCCAGCCAAGAGTAGCCCCATCCTCAGTCCTCAGAAAGAACAATGGTTAGAGATTGTCAGCTTCTCTCAGGGTCTCCCGGCGCTAGAATTTAATCTAATCTAAGCCTCATTGCTTCCATGAATCTTTGGTGCCTTTAAAAATATGATTTTTGCAATTTACCCAGCTTTTCGAATTGCGGTGATGGGAACATTGGCCTGTTACTCCAGTTTAAAAAGTAGAAAAAGAATGTCTCCTACATAGTTTATCCACATACTTGCTTTTTTTAAAAATACGAGTCATGGGCTTCCCTGGTGGCGCAGTGGTTGAGAGTCCGCCTGCCGATGCAGGGGACACGGGTTCGTGCCCCGGTCCGGGAAGATCCCACGTGCCGTGGAGCGGCTGGGCCCATGAGCCATGGCTGCTGAGCCTGTACGTCCGGAGCCTGTGCTCTGCAACGGAAGTACCCAAAAAAAAAAAAAAAAAAAAATACAAGTCATGCTTAAGTGAAAACACTAAAGACGCAATTGTATCGACACTGTGATTACAGCTGTAAAACTCCTTTGTGCAAGTGAACAAGAGTTAGAGAGGAACGCAGAGAAATGAGTCTAATGGGATGGGGCAGTGGGGTTGTCCATTTTTCTTGGCCTTCTGATTTCTGTTAATATGATTAAAACGTGGTTTATAGAATTTTCAAAAATATTATTTTGGAAATCCACGCTTGGCTGTGTAGCTCCGCCTGAGGTCTGCTTCCAAGATGGTGTCCCAGGTTCTTGGAAATGGGTCCCTTCCCTCACTTCCCATCCGTTCCCTGCTCTTTCGGACACCTGTCTGGCCCCTTCCTCCTCCTCACTGAGACTCTTAAAGAAGCTGGGGAGAAATCACCTCGTTGACCCAGTGGGTCCCCTGCCCATTCCCTGGTGCTTCAGTAGACGGAGCTCTAGGCTTGGAGCCAGGAGAGCTGGGGAGAGGGGAGCACGAGGCCCGGCTCTCAGGGCCTGCACAACACCTGGCGAGCCCCTGGCCTTCCTGAGCCCCAGTTTCTCCATCTGTAAAATGCGCATGGTACCCCTATCTCACAGTGTCAGTGAGGACTCAGGGCCACGCTGTGTGTGGCTGGCCAGAGGTTGGCTGAGTCTGCATTCGAGCCCTGGGATCCACAGATGTGAGCAGATGGCAGCTGTGGAGGCTCAGGCCGCTGGTGGAGGGACGCATAGGTGGTCCGGGCCGTGCTGGGCTGATCTGATCAGATACATTCACAAGTCAGGCCCGTCTGTTCATGCCTCGCGCTTGCATGGGACACTACATATGGGTGATCGCAGGACAAACGTGCACTTTCTCCTGAGCTGGGGTCCCTGGGAGGAGCAGAGGGGAGCCCTGCCCAGTGGTGAGAGAGATGGGCAAAGGGTCGGTGCCAGGACAGGCTGGCCAGTGAGAGAACCAGGGCAGAGGACCCGGGGACATCCCGAGGAGGGCCGGGGGAGAGGAGGCCTGCATCCCACCAGGCCCACAGACCACCCAACCTCGACCAATGTCAAACCCCCAAATCCCAGAGGGAGTGAAAGGTGTTTGGTGGTCTGAAACGCGAGAACATGTAAAGTGTGTTCATACATGATGTCAGCCTCGTAAATTGTGAAATCCAAGACACAGGCTGACTTTTTCCCATGTTGGGGTAAACACTGCACTTTTCGTGTTAAGACGGAAACTAAAACCGAAGATAAAGTCGGAGCCCCCTGCAGCGGTCACTTGGTGCCTTGTCAGATGTGTCTCTCAGATCCTGAATCTTCTGTCTGTGGCCGGGGTGGGGGGGAGGACCAGGAGCGGTGGTGCAGAGGCGGCCCACCCCCTCATTACACCGTTCCTGAGACAGTCGGGACACCTGGGGTAGCTTTTGAAGCGTGAGAATGGGCTTGCCAGGAGGAGGACGGCCTGCAGGGGAGGGAATGGCAGCTCGGGCAAAGGAGGGATGTTTCACGTCTGAATGGAAACTCCCTCCCCCATAGCAGCCGCTCCACGAAGGCAGGATTTTGCCTGTTTGGTTCATGTCTGCATGTAGGACAGTGCCTGGCACGTAGTAGGTGCTCAATAAAATACTTGGCGAGTGAATGGATGAGTGAGCTGGGTGTGCAGAGAGAAGAGGCTGGAGAGGAAGCTGAAGGAAACAGGGCAGTTTGTCCAGGGGCCTCATGTGGCAGAGTCTGAGGTCCTGCACGCGGTCCTGCAGACAGAGAGGAGGTAGCAGAGTTGCAGCAAGATCTCTTTGCTATTGCCCACTGTCCCGACATTGTGGGAGGGAGCATAGGGCATGGGGCTGACTGGACCCTGGGCAGTGTCATGGCCACAGCCGCAAACATCGCAGCCCTCCAGGACAGCCCAGGGGCCTGGCCTGGTTTCTTGCTGTAAAGCTTGTGGTACGTGCAAGGCTTCTCCTGGCCACCCCTACCGCATGGCCACACGGCAAGAGGAAGCGGGAAGCCATCCTGAGCAAAGCCAGGCTGCCCGAAGGAAGGTGAGGGGCCAGGCCCAGCAGCTGAGGTAGAGACATCAGAGGAGGCCACCTTGTGCCCTGAGCACCGTGTGCACCTGGATGCCGGCGGTCATCCAACCCCCAGGGCCTCCCTCTGTAAAGCGGCAGCTCCCCAGTGCACCAGCTTCTGGGCGGACCTCAGCTGATGCTGTGCTGACACGTGGCACAGGACCCGGCCCTTGGTCACGGCTCCATAAAGACATACCAGGATGTAGACATACAGAGACGCCAGGCCCACCTGCAGAGGCCAAGGCCTCTCTCCAAACCTTTGCTGTTCTTTCTGCCTTGGGTGTCTCTCCCCTCCCACCTCTGTCCATGGAATTCTTCATCCTCTCCCCAGCTCAAGTTTCCATGAAGTCTTCCAAGACCAGCTCTCCCTGCTACATCCTCCTCCCCCACCCCCTTCGTCTCCTCCTGCATCAGAGCTAACACTTATCAGATGGTTCCATGTGCAAAGCACAGGTCTAGAAGCTTCACAATGGTATCCAAGTTAATCCTCCCAGCACCAGTATGAGGGTGATGTCAATATCCTTTTTTTTTTGCGGTACGTGGACCTCTCACTGTTGTGGCCTCTCCCGTTGCAGAGCACAGGCTCCGGACGCGCAGGCTCAGCGGCCATGGCTCACGGGCCCAGCCGCTCCACGGCACGTGGGATCTTCCCAGACTGGGGCAGGAACCCGTGTCCCCTGCATCGGCAGGCGGACTCTCAACCACGGCGCCACCAGGGAAGCCCCCAATATCCTTTTTTTATAAAGAAGCCTCTGTAGCTCAGGGCAGGTAAGTGACTTGCCTAAGGGCATCCAGCCAGTGAGGGGTGGAGGCAGTGTTTTAACAGAGGTCTGTGAGGTCAAAGCTTGCTCTTAGCTATCAGGAGACGCTGCCAGGAGTGAGACGGGGCTAGACGGGGCTGTGGTGTCCTCTAACCTTGTCCCTTGGCGCTCTATGTGTACAGGGGAATCCTGACGATCTACTTTAGGGTTTGCTTCACACACTGTCTCCATCCGGGAGACCTGGAGCTGAGTATCTTGAAAGCCAGGCCCAGGGCCCACTTGCCCAAATGCACCACCCACTCTCCTCCTTCTTTACTTGCCCACCTGGCAAACTTCTGCTGCGCATGCCTGAGAGCCCCCCTGCTCCCTGAATCCTGCGTCTTCTCAGGGCACCTGTGGCCTCCCCCAGACCGTGAGCTCCTGGGAGCCGGGCCGGACACCTCCAGGCCTGGCACAGATCTGTGCTCAGTCTTTGTGAATGAACAAATCCAGTCCCACATGGATTGATTCTGAAGTGGCCCTGGAGCTGGAGGGACGAGATTGAGCTTTGGTTTTGCTACTTAACTGCTGTGTGCTCCCAGCAAGTCCCTTCGCCTATTTCAGCCTCAGTTTTCTCATCCATAGAATGGGGGCAATTTGTGGCAAAGAGAGATGGAAGCGCTTCCTAAACTTTGAGTTGTAAGGAGGGATGACGGTGGCCTCAGGGAAGGCCCGGTGGATCTGCTCCTTGTTAAGCAAAGCAGACACTCGGTAAGGCTCACAGCTATACAGATTGTCCTAAAATATGAATCCATGCAATCAAAAGATTGTTGTGTTCCTTTAGAAAAACACTACCTACAGAGACACCCTGCCCCCACCGTTTAGTTTAACAAGTTTGCTCTGGTCACAAAAACCCCAGCGACTCCCCGGTACACACAGCTGGAACCTATGAAGAAAGTTCAGGACTTTATTTAATTAGAACCATTTGTCCTTCCAGCAAACAGCAGGTGTCTGGGCCAACTTAGAAAGAGATGCTCATTAGAGCAGCATGTGCCCTTTGACCTGTTCATCTGACTTCTGGGAATCTGTCCTAAAGAAATAATCCCAAATATGGAAAGGCTCACGAACAAATAAACAGTCCTTGCAGTATTTCTTATAACAGCAAAGAAACTGGAATCAACCTGACCATCCAACAAGGGAGGAGCTGATGATGTTTCCCCAACCTGATGGCATTCTATCCCCCACTGGCGAGGATGGCTGTGGAGGCTCTGCAGCAACGCGGAGCACGGTTATGAGAAGAGGTTAATTAAGGAAATCAGGTTGCAAACTGTGTGCTCCGAGACGGGCTGCGTAAACTACGCATATAAAACACTGGAACTAAATGTACCACCATTCTACCTGTGTCAAGAGAATGAGATTATGGGTAAATTTTTTTCTCCGTCTTCCCAATCTTCTGCAATGTGGTTACAGTTAAAAGTATATTATAAACCTAAAAAACTCAAAACAAAGCAACAATGCCTGGTTTTCTTAGGGTAGAGGTAGAACTTCCAACTTTGTAAAAACAAATTCTACAGAACCACTCCTGTGGCCTGTCTTAGATTTTTTTCTTTAATGTAAAAGTAATACATGTACAGAGGAACAAATATGCAGGGCAGAAAGACCAGCAAACGCCACTGTCCTAATGACACTGCCTTTTTCTTCCAGTAGTCTTCACATTTATATACAATTTAACGAAGCCTGGGGCTTCCCTGGTGGCGCAGTGGTTAAGAATTCACCTCCCAATGCAGGGGACACGGGTGTGAGCCCTGACCAGGAAGATCTCACATGCCACGGAGCAACTAAGCCCGTGCGCCACAACTACTGAGCCTGCGCTCTAGAGCCCGCGAGCCACAACTACTGAGCCCACGTGCCACAACTCCTGAAGCCTGCGCACCTAGAGCCAGTGCTCCGCAACAAGAGAAGCCACTGCAATGAGAAGCCCGCGCACCACAACGAGGAGTAGCCCCTGCTCGCCACAACTAGAGAAAGCCCGCGGGCAGCAGCGAAGACCCAATGCAGCCAAAAATAAATAAATAAAATTAATTAATTAATTTAAAAAACCCAGAAAAACAAAGCCTGGTGTATATCCAATTTTAAGTTCTGCTTTTTTATTTTATTTAAAAAACAAGCACCTCTGTTGCAACAGTCTTCATAGTTTAAATTTAATAGTTCCCTGATAAATCAACTACACTCCAATAAAAATTAAAAAAAAAAAACAATTACATGATCTTCCATAGGGGGGATCTGTCATGTATTTACTTAACTATTCTTCTATATTACATACTAGCTATTATGTTTCCATTTGTGTTTATGTTTCTATTATAAATCTCATGGCAATAAATAATTGTACATAATGTACACATGGTTGTCCATAATGAATATGTAAAAACTTATAGCTTTCCTTTTCATCAGCCGTAACAAATTAGAAAACGTGATGGGAAAAATATTCCATTCAGAATGACAATAAAAAATATAAAGTGCTCAGAACTAAAGAATTAAGATGTAAGATCTGCACTTAAAAAAAAAAACTGCAAAATTTTAATAAAAGCTGCAGCTCTCAGGGAGTTCCTTGGTGGTCTAGTGGTTAGGATTCAGTGCTTTCACCGCTGCGGCCTGGGTTCAATCTGAGATACCACAGGTTGTGCAGCGTGGCCCAAAAAAAGTAAAAAAAAAAAGGTTAAAATAGTAAAGTCTATATTAAAAAAAAAGTTGCAGCTCTCAAAGAAGAGGGAGTCATGGGCTGGGCTTCATTTCTCAAAGATGCCTACCACATTCCACCCCTTGGTTACTCAATACATCCATACCCCCTTGCTCTCTACATACAAACTTGTTTTTGCTTAACTCAACCCAACTGTCTCACATTCCACTACAAAGTTATTAACTCTCCCCCACCCAGAGGCAACCAACATCATGTCCAGATGTTACATCCAGATGCAATCAAATTAAGGCCCCTGTTCAGCACCCACCATCCTTAGGGGACTGTCCTCCACTAATTCTGTAACAATCCCTGTAGCAATCAGGACTGTTAGTTGCAAGCTGTGGAAACCAACTCTGGTTGAAGTAAATAGAAAGAAATTTGTCGAAATGGTATTGGGTAGCTTGTAGAATTATCAGAAATACTGCAGACAAAGCCTAAACCTGGGCTAGACCAGGGACACCTGGAGTAAAGCCAGGGCTACAGCCAAATTCAGGGCACAAAACCAGTCAGGTGATGTCACTGCCAGCTACCACCGTGCCACTCAGCACCGGACGCCACGGCTTGCTCTGCTTCCAGCACTGACCCCAGAAATTCCATGTTCTTGCTGCTGCTGCTTTTAACTGCTGACAAAATGGATTCGCCATCAACCTTGCTTCCTTCCATCACCAGCTGCCTGTACAAAATCTGGGGCAGTTCCATGAGATTGGCTCGCCTTGGTCACAGGCCAGCACCCTTGCTTTAAGGGAGGCTGGTGTGGGGACGTGAGGGTTTAGTTTCTGCAGTGGGAAGAAAGCAGTGCCTCCCCGTGAGGCTCTAAAGTGGGGAATTTCTCAAACAAAGGTGGAAAATGGATAGACGCCTATTATAATCCCATTCACTTTTCTGGACTAGCAGGAAATTTCAAGATCGTCATTCTTTTGTCTGCGGCCAACTACAAAAGAAATGCAAATCTGCCCTGAAATAAGCAGAAACCCAAGCTCAAGTCTTCCCAGCCTCCACTGCTGCCCCCAGGGCAAACGGAGAGAGTTTTTCCAGAACCTCAGCAGTTAGAGTTTCATTTTGTCAAAACAAAATTACATGTGCTTCAGCCGTGGAATGGCTTCTCCTCCTCCCTTCTTTTCTTCTTTGACCACAGGAGCTCCAATGGTTTTAATCTTTATAACTATCACCTTTCCCATTTCCACTTCCCTGCTCTTAGGACAGCCGCGTACCATGCCCCTACCCCCAACGCCAGGCTCGCATCACGGGCTTTTCTGTTTTCTGGGCTTTCGTTTGTGCGAGGCAGCAGCTTTATATAGTCTCCAAAGCAGAGTACAGCTCCTCGAGAACTATCTTTTCACAGAAAATTCAACGATGGCGGTTTTTATTTGAATTTGCCCTGATAATCCTTCTGATCCGCGGAGAGTTCCAGGACAGCTGACGTCATAAGAGTCCCTCGGACCTTGTTGCTCCCCGACCTGCTTCCTTCCCTGGTCCCAACGCCTATTTACAGAGTCCCTGACCACAGACACGGAATACCTCTTCCGAACCCCTCTCTAACTGTATCAGTCTGCAGTGCTGCATAACAAAGTACCACAGACCGGGGGACGTAGACAATAGAAAGCTATTTCCTCACAGTTCTGGAAGCCAGAAGTTCGAGATCCAGGTGTTGGTAGAGCTGGTCCCTTCTGAGGTTTCTCTCTTTGGCGTGTAGACGGCTCTCCTCACCCCGTGTCCTCACATGGTCTTTCCTCCGTGTGTGTCTGTGTCCTCACCTCCTTTTCTTCTAAGGACCCCAGTCCTACTGGATGGGGGACCACTGTAATGACCCCATTTAACGTGATCCCCTCTTCAATGGCCTGGTCTCCAAATACAGTCACATTCTGAAGGACTGGGGGTTAGGACTTGTGACTTTTGCGGGGGGCTCAATTCAGCCCAGGACACTCACTGTCACCGGCTGGGTGGGCACTGCGGGCTGGTGACGAATGTGTGGGCTCAGGACCCAGACAAGCCGGGGTGCACCCTGGCCCCGCTGCTGGTGCACGTGAGGCTGGCAGTCTCCTCTATGGTCCTGCCCCCCCTGCTGTGAAAGAGGGTTCATGCAGAGTGAAATGGGATCAAAGGTGGAGAAGTGCAAAGGTGCGGGACAGATGGGAGCAACATCCTTTGCCGTCAGCGGGGAGGTGGACGAATGAGACGGGCCCAGGCAGGGACTTCTGGTCGCTTCCCGGTCACCAGCGGGCCTGACGATGGGGGCTGCCGTGCCGCGTGGGGGGCACAGGTTCAAGGCGTAAGAGTCAGGAGAGAGAGGCGTCTGTGGGAGGCCCGGGAGAGCCCAGGGCTTCTCCACAGCTTGTGTACTTGGCACAATTTGGAAGCTCTCATTTTGGGAGCCCACTTGAAGGGTTGGGACTTTTTGCACTCGTCCCCCTAGTCACACGATTGCACCTCTGAGGAATACCTTCCGCATGAGGAAAGACGCCAGTGGAGTGGAGAAGGAACCCAGAGAGGGCGGTGAATGGGCTCAGGAGCAGAGGTGCTTGGATGGCAGCCCTGGGCCAGTTCCCGGGCTGGCAGAGGGCAGCGTCTGGGGCCACACTGGGCGCCAGCTCTGCCATGCCCCTGAGCCACAGTCTCCCCAGCCGTCACGTGGCGGGGAGGATGCCCATCTCAGCAGAGGTTTTGATGCTGGGCGTGGCCCTGACTCAGAGCCGTGCTTGCTCTCCATGCTGCACTGCCAGCTGCTGGAAAGGCCACTTCTGCATTCACACACTAGACAGGATTTGTTTTTTGGCTGTGCCCTGCGGCATGCAGGATCTTAGCTCCCCAGCCACGGATCGAACCCTCCCTCACCCCCTGCAGTGGAAGCGCGGGGTCTTAACCACCGGACAGCCAGGGAAGTCCCTTGACAGGATTTATTGAGCACCCAAGGTGTGCAGACACAGTCCTTGCCCTCAGGGAGCTAGTGGGTTAGTGGGTGGAGAGAAAACCAACACTTTAACAAAGAAAGAAAGGAGTATGAAAGGGAGAAGTGTCATGACGTGGGTGGCATCTCGCCTGAGACCTGAAGGACCGAACGGGGCGGCTGGCCAAGCGGAGAGGCAGGAAGGGAGGGGAGGAGCTTGGGTGTTCTAGGAGCCATGCAAAGGCCAGGGGGCTGCCGCCAGGGCGTGAGGGGTGCAGGGCCAAGATAAGCCTGGAGTGGTGGGCAGGGGCCAGGGCAGCCACTGCCCTGAGAAAACCACCCGGGTGGGTAGCAGCACCTCGTGCGAGAAAACATAGCGGTCCTGTCCTCCAGAGGCTGGGCAGCGTCAAAGACATTTGCTTTCTGACTTGGGGAAAAACAGTCCACGTGTGCCAACAATGATCTTTCAAACAAAATGGAGAATTATTTGTTATGTGGAGGAGGGCAAGCATTTGTTCTGCTCCTCAGAGATGGGAGAAAGCTGGACTGTCACAACGGGACATAACGAATGACTTCCTGCTTGGAGCAGAATCCGAGGGGTGTGTGTCATCTTGTCCTGGACTGGGGGCCAGGTGGCGGGGGGCTCCTTTGGTCCCTAATTCCCCCCGTGGAACCTCTCTGAAGACCATTCCATCTTCCACAAACTACAAGCAAATGTGCAGCTCATCAAGTTTCCTGACTCTTACCTCAAGACCCAGAAAGAAAATGATTAGAATTTAGTGCCAGAAAGAAACTTGTCTCTCCAGATAAAATGATACATTTCCTTTGGTCAGAAAACAGGGACTGCATAAGTGATCATAATTTGATTTTTGCTTTGGTCGCCAAGAAACTCAGAGTCAAGTTTATGTGCGGGAGTTATATCACTCCAGGTTTCCTCCCTGTCTCAATTGTATCCTAAAAAATAAAAATTAAAATAACAACATTTTCACTGGTCAAACACAACATCCACTTTCATTTAGCTCCCTTTTGATCTTTAGCTTCATGACTATAGCTTTTACAGAGTCATAACTGCAGTGTGAATCTAAACATTCACATTCAATCTTGTTTTCCTTTTTCTTTTTACATGATATTAGTTCGCAAAGATCACATTTCTACTCAAGCATTGTATTTAGCCCTTTCGACCATGGTACAATATTCTGTTGAATCACTGACTATTGACATTGGTGAATTCAATTGTACATACCATAAATAAGCTATTGTCGGACATTGCATTTTTCTAGCTTTTCACTGGAATAAACAATTCTGCTATTGTAAAAATAAATGAATAAAAGTTATGAAAGAGAAATACAGATATGAAAAATGTTCAACCTCTGTGATGATTAAAGACATATATTGAAACATCGAGACACCCGTCCTTTTGACTGTGGAAATAGCCCAGATTAAACAAAGATACTCGTGCTGGAGAGGAGATGGAGACACCCACGGCTCAGCTCCTGTCTCTCTCTGGGCATGTGAATTAGTCCATTCCTGGGCGTAGCATCTGTTCTTCTAGTGTATCCATGCGGGGAGCTGAGCCCAGAGCACACAGGTTTCACTGCAGCCTGATTTATAACCCCCAACATTGAAATGATCTAAATGTCCAATAATAGGAGAGTGGTTAATTAAACGTGTGTACAGCTTTTATACTAGTCACTCACTGGATGTATAATGTAGATTTCTAATAAGAGGGGGAACGTTTATGCTATAGTGTTCGGTGAAGAACAGAACCCTGGATACAGATGAGCCCGGGATTGGGAGTCAGATGGCCTGGATTCAGATCCCAGAGCTGCCAATCACTGGTCATGAGAATTTGACCAATGACCTCACCTTTCTGAGCCTTGGTTTCCTCATCTCCAGAATAGGGGTACTAAAGCCTCCTGGGGCTGTGGTATTAATGAAATAACATAAGAGCATATAATCTACTACACACACTACACTTTCCCTGGTTCTCTAACCTCCTTCCACGGCACCCTGATTCTCCCGTGGCTTAAGGACATCAAATTAATATTAAAGTACTAGTGAGTCTCCAATCTGCCTCCAGCTCAGAGCTCCCCACTCACCCTTTATCCAACTGCCTTCAGGACTTTACCATAGCACATCTGTGGGCTTCAGGGACCCACATCGTCCAGTCAAAATGGACCGGATAATCTTCCTGAGCTGCTCAGGGTCTCTGATGCCTCCACACTTTGCAGATGCTACTCCCTCTGCCCAGGAATCCCTTCTCCCTCTACTGCTCGTCTTTCAAGGGCCGGTCCCATGTCCCGTTTCTGGGAAGCCTCCTTAACCCGGGAGGCCATTAGCAAGCGAGCCCCTTTCATGAGCTTTTCTGGGCTCTTTGCAAACCTCAAACTTAGGAGGTAACCTGTGGGGAGATGAGTGTTGTGTCCTTCTGTTGTTGTTGGGGTTTTTTTTTTGGCTGTGTTGGGTCTTGGCCACTGCGCGCAGGCTTTCTCTGGTTGTGGAGCAGGGGCTGCTCTTTGCTGCGATGCGCGGGCTTCTCATCGCGGTGGCTTGTCTTGTTGCGGAGCACAGGCTCTAGGCACGCAGGCTCCAGTAGTGGTGGCTCGCAGGCTCAGTAGTTGTGGTTCACAGGCTCTAGGCACACGGGCTCAGTAGTTGTGGCTCACGGGCTCTAGAGCGCAGTCTCAGTAGTTGTGGCTCGCGGGCTCAGTAGCTGTGGTGCACGGGCTTAGTTGCTCCGCGGCATGTGGGATCTTCCTGGACCAGGGCTCGAACCCGTGTCCCCTGCACTGGCAGGTGGATTCTTAACCACTGCACTACCAGGGAAGCCCTGTCTTTCTGTTTTTGATTTTTTTTGTTGTTAGAAAATTTCTTTATTATTACTCATTAAGCACCAGCTTAATAGTGCAGAAATTTCAAATCACCCATCAACAACTCATTCTTCCCCACCCCACAGCCCTAAATTCCTGATAAAGAGCTCTTCAAGTAAAGACACACTCTCTTCTCTCCTCTGTATAAAACTTTATGAAATAAAGGCAAAGAACTGTGTACATCTTGCTGTAAATGCTGCCCACAGCTGTGGAGACAGTGTCTGCCCAAGGCTCCCTTTACTGTCCAGGTCCTGAAAGACTCTTGTTCATGAATTGTCTCTTCACAAAGCAAGTCCACCACTTGCTGGGTTTATCATTCTGAGGGTTAAAACCTTCTCCCAAAGTCTCAGTCCAGTCTCTTGCCTCAGCTGTTGTAAGTAGGTCCTCATCACTTCATCTTCCTGTTTGTTCGCAGGTTTGGCGTAAATTGCATTAAGTGGAAAACCAGGCTCTCTGGGAATGGGAAAATTAGCGATTCCCAGTGTATACATTTCTTTCTTGCCTTGGCTTTTAGAATTGCACTTTTGGAGTTCCTTTAGACACTGAGAAATGTAGAGAGTTATATATATCAAGGTCCTATCAGCTTCATTCTTAATTTCATAGTTTTTGAAGAAGACATTGGCCTTGAAGTAATAGATAGTTTCAGCCACAATATCTGTATCTTTTGTCTCTCTAGGGGCGGGTCCTTTGAACTGACTTCTGATAGGCAACAGTGCCATGTTTCCAATGAGTTTCATGTCAGGGTCCGTGAGGGGAGAGTGGTAAACCGGCATCCTGGAGGCGCCCAGGTTTCAACCCCGGTGAGGAGGGTCGGGTTAGAGCGCGGCGCTTCCGCTCTGGCAGCCCGGGTGGAGTTGTTTTTGATTTTTAAATCTATCATTCATTCAGAAAAGGGCTCATGTAAGTGAGCAGCTTCATAAAATTTCACACACTGAACCCAACCTTGAAACCAATACACAGATTTTAAAAAACATCCTAACTGGCCCCGGAGAAAGCTGCCTCATGGCCCCTCCAGTCCCTAAGCCATCACCAGGGTCATCACTCTCCTGACGTGTCTGAGAGCCTCCCTGTAGCTGCCTGGGTCGTAGAGCTCTCACTTTTCAGGGCTGCGTAGTGCTCCAACCCGACTGCCCAGTGTTTTCATTATACTGCTGGTGAGGTTGGGGCCTTCCTTGTTGGAAGCCGTTATGAACTACGCTGCAGCGGACACTCTGGTACAGGATTTTCTGTTTCTTGGCGCACACTTCACAACACGTATATGCCTTTCTGCTGGGTGTAAACCCAGAGTGGGACTGCTGGGTCAGGGGACCCCTACCCTTGGCTAATGGTGTTCCTGTGGGTCTCATCCCGTTGCCCCTCATCTTCACCCGTACACGTTTTGTTTTTGTTTTTCTTCTTTTAAATAAATCTATTTAAGGTCCCAACGGACTAATTCATCCTCAGTAACCACCGACTGGTTGCAGCCATGAATTCCTACACAGGCCCAGCGCAAAGGCTGCTTCCTCTCCGGCAAAAAGAATCTCTTTCTCCCCGCGGTTGGGTGTCCCGGGTTCATCACCCTCCACGGATGCTGGGATGTTGGTGGAGTCTGTCCGCTGCCCGCCCCACTGGCGGTCCCCTGAGGGCAGAGCCAGGTCGAAGCCCGGGACACACCTGGAGTTAGCCACCGACCTGCAGAGCCCCGGGCGACCCGCGCGCAGGGATGGCGAAGGCGCGAAACCCGCAGACCGCGGGTTCGGGGCATTACTTGGGGGCCGGGTCCCACAGGGAGCCCCCCGAATGGTCACCACCCTCAGAAGGCGCCTCCGACCCTGGGGACCCCTCGCCGCCTGACTTCCATTTTGGCGGAGTCGGGCGGAGCTAACCTTTGCTACCCAGCCCGCCCCTCCGGCCGATGGGTGGGGAGGGGATCGGGTTTCACTGGCGCAGGCGGGGTGAGGGGTGAGGGGGGGTGCCTCCCGCCCGACTGCGCCCCCCTTCCTCGGCCCCCACCAGGGAGAAGTCTTGGGTCCCTGCTCCCAGCCCGGCCGTGGGCCTGCGCGCCCCTCGGGCCTGGGGTGCCAGGAGGGAGGGCCCAGGAGGTCCCGGGCGGGGAGCGGTCGTGCTGCCGGCGCCCGGGAGCGTCGACCGGCGCTGCGCCCCTCCGCGGTCTTCAGGGTGTCTGTGCTGCGCTGCCGCTAGGCCCCGGCGACGCTTCCCGCCCCCACCCCGACCCGTCTCCTGGCTTCGGTCCTGATCACCTCACTGACGTGGGAATTTGTTTTAAAGACGGATCCCTATCCCTGCAGACACATCCTCCTGCCGGCCCTCTCGCATCCACCCTGCCCACCCTAGCGCCCACCCACCCCCTGGGGCCAGGGTGCGGGCTGGGGGAGAGGAAGGCTGGCTGGTGGTTGCCAAGGACCCCCCCTACCTTGCACCACCCAGTGCCTGCTCCTTGCACCTGGAGCGCCCCTGGCGTACCTGTTCACACTGCCCCCACCTCCACCCCTGCACAGGCGCTGTGGTACCCAGCTTGCTGGGCAGTAATTTGCCCAAGAGACAAAAGCAGTCATGGGGTAGGAGGTGGACGTGAAGAAAGCAGAGAGGAAGGGAGTGGGCTGAAGGTGTTCAGGGCCATGGCTGTGTGTGCGGAGACCCCTGCCTGCCCACCTGAGACACCGAGGACCCCAAGACACGGGGTTCTGCCAGGCTCCAGACTCAGCTGTGGCTGGGGACAGGACACCTCCAAACCCAGCCACCTGGTGGCAGAGGGCTGCCAGGGGGTCTCCACCAGCAGACCCGTGGCCCAGAGCTCCCAGCCATGACCTCTGACCTCTCTGCTGACCCGTGGCTCATCAGTCATTAGCCAGGCCAGCCTTCCTGGGGCCAGGCCCAGATAAGAGCCCCGACCACCCTTGGCATCCCACATTCTTTATCTCTGGCTCAGTTGAGTTTCTTTTAAACTCTCTGGGGACCACCCTCCGCCTCTGTCAAAGGTCACTGGTCAAAGGTCACTGGTCTCAGCTAATGCTTTGCCAGGATTCAGGGATTCCCGGAGAGGCTGCCGGGGGGTGGGGGGAAGAGCTGTGCAGAGGTTTCTTGGCTCAGTGGCTCCCTGCAGCAGACCTTCACGGAGCTCTGGCTGTTCCAGGCATCGGCTCCATCCTGGGCATGTCTGGGGGGGGACATCTCATGGGGTGGGGTGAGGTGCAGGGCTCAGCATTGGCAGCAAGAACCATCCCAGGCCCTGGGGCTTACGGGAGGCTTCCTGGAGGAGATGGCGTTTGGGCAGGAGCTGGTCAGACAGGCAGGGAAAGAAGGGAATGCTGGTGACCCCTGGCTGGAGTGAAAGCCCAGAGGGGCCTTAGACTGGGGGCCACACAAGACTCCTGTTGGAAATGGAAGGGGCCCCGGAACCTCCTGTATTTTACACCCAAGGAAACTGAGGCGCAGAGAGAAAGCTTAGTTGAACTGTCCTGAGCCCGAGTCCCCAGATACTCCATCGCTGTTCTTTTCTGCCTGCTGTTTGAGAAGGGTCCCCTGCAGCCTGGCAGCGTCCAGCTTTGAAGGAGCACCGAGACTTGCTAGGCTGAAGCCTGACTGACGGTTTACAGCCGTCTTCTTCACAGAGAAGCTCCTGACTTGAAGTGTATAAAGGAAACCTTAATTACGCACTGACGAGAACGCTGCGGTCCTTTGTCTCCTTTGGGAGGTCCCTCTTTGGAGTTTCAACAAGTTTAGTGTGGTTTGGGGAGAGAGAGTTAGAAAATTGCCTTGTTCCTTTCTGTGCCTGCAAACTCAGAAGCTGTAAGGTTCCCTGAAGCCTTGTAAGGCCGAGGGTGACACTGTCCCCACCCTCCGTAGAGCTGCGGGGTCCAAGAGGAAACATGCAGTTTAAAAGTGATCACGGAAAAGGCCTCGATGGTGAGCCCTTTAGCTAATCTGCTGAAACCCATTTGGTGACCTGGCCACGGAAACGCAGAAGGGGGCTGGACTTTCGTGCCAGGGGGCAGAGTTGGAACTACGGGTCTGTCCTGTATCCATCTGTCCAGTTGGGTTTTCCTGAGAGCCAGGGTGGGCGGGAGTAGAGAGAAGAACCGTGTTGGGAAAGACGGTTGTGTTTTCTCCAAGACTTCTTGGCCTCTGGCTCCAGCCGGGCAGCCTTCCTGACTGATTACAGAGAACATCGCTGGGAGGAGAACAAAGGGGAGAGAGGACTTAGCTTGGAAACACGTGGCGGCACCGCTGCCGCTCCTAGAAGTTTCCCAGTTGGGTGGCAGTGGCGGGACATGCTGATGGGGCTGCTGGACTGTGAGACAGCGTGCCCTGAGGGTGCAGGGCCAGGGCCTCTCCTGCGGAGCCACAGCTCTGGGTCACGACCCCTCTTGGCACTGCCCAAGGCCACTCCCAACTTGGGCTCATTTGCTGCCTCTGATGGTGGCGGGGGAGCGTGACTCACCGTTGGGACCCAGCAGGCTGCCAGGAGCGTTTGTGGGACTGCAAACATCTTTGTCTGTCATCCCTCAGAAAAGAACCACGGGCTTATCTGGTGGTTTTCTCATTTGTAAGATGGAGATAACAGAGACCAACTTTTTAGTTTGGCTGGAGGATTGAGGGAGAGAACATAGGACGACGCCTGTGATGGTAGCTGTATTATTATTATCTGTTATTTGTGATGTCCTCTTCCTAGAGTAGGATAGGACAGTATCCTTTCCCCCAAGATTGCACTACTAAAACTGCATTTCCCCAGCCAGGAGCTGGGAAGGAGGCCCAACAGGGCCGCAGAACCTGCGGCAGCTGTCGAATGCAAAAGCCGTGTTGGTAAAGGTCATGTAAAGTGGCCTCAGCTGGCCTCCTTAGGCGTTCAATCATCTGTACGCGAAATATCTGCTGAGGGCCAGCTCCGTGCCAGACACTGTTCTAGGTCTTGGGGATATGGCAAGGAGGAAGAGAGACCTGGCCCTTCTGCCCATGGGGCACATCTCCCGGGAGATCCAGAAAAGCGAACAATTACAAACCAACTCCAACTGGGAGTGAGTCAGGGAAGACTTCCCGGAGGAAGCAGCATGCAAACTGGGATGTAAAGGAACAGAAGGAGGGCTGGGAGGAGGGTGGGGAGGGTGTCCCAGGCAGAGAGGAAAGCATGGACAAAGGTCCGGAAGGTGAGAGAGAATGTGGGACTTCTAGGAGTTCTGCCCCCTCCTTATGCTTGGGGAAGACCACCGTGTCTAGCACCTTTTCCAGCAGCCCCTTCCCCAGCAGCCCCTTCCCCAACGGCCTGCACACACCTCCCCCTGCCCTTTCCTCTGAAGGTGGAGCTCTGAGCAGTGGGCACAGTGGGTGGAGCAGCTTTGCAGGAAAACTGTTCTAATAGGGAGTATTTTGCCGGTATGTTTTACATAATAAAAGGTTTTTGTTTTGCAAAACATCAAATTATAACAATTTCATTAATAATGCTTTTGCAGGCTTCATATGGTTCCAGTTTCCCTGTAATGGTCTCAAATGAGGCCAGATAATGAAACGGCGGGGGGAGGGGGGGCGGCGCACCCGTTCTGTCAACTTTCCTGGGGTCAGAGACCCTTCAGCCTGGAGGGGAGCTCATTGTTGAGAGGGTGTGGCGCTGAGGCCAAGTCATCCAGCTCATAGCAGGCATGGCTGGACCAGAGGCTGTGCTTTGCGGCCAGCACTCTTTCCACTGGTCACTGCTTTTAAGCCCCAGGCTGGTCATAACGAGAGGCTGGGACAGGAGGGTCCTACACCGACCCACCCATTGCTGGGGGTCAGCACTTGACCAGGGTTAGGAGACTGGTTCCAGCCCTGAAAGTGATTGGAGAGAGCTTGACGGACTCCCACACGCTCTCTGCTCTGTTTCCTTAAAAACAGAATGGAAACTCTCTGCCCTAGGAAATTATGATAATTGGAAGTCTTTTACACTTACTCACTAACTTAGTCCTTCTCCACAGCCCCATGAAGTAGGTACTACTGGTATTTCCACTTTACAGGCATGTAAACTAAGACCCAGAGCGTATACTCCAGCGGATGACAGGCTCCAAAAGGAAGAATAGGTTCAAGAAAAATACTGGCTCAGCCCATTAGCGTAAAAACACCGTGATCTTGGGCGTTTAAAATCCAGTCCTGGGGCTTCCCTGGTGGCGCAGTGGTTGCGAGTCCGCCGGCCGATGCAGGGCACACGGTTCGTGCCCCGGTCCGGGAAGATCCCACGTGCCGCGGAGCGGCTGGGCCCGTGAGCCATGGCCGCTGAGCCTGCGCGTCCGGAGCCTGTGCTCCGCAACGGGAGAGGCCACAACAGTGAGAGGCCCGCGTACCGCAAAAAAAAAAAAAAAAAAATCCAGTCCTGGCAACCAGCCCTTGCTCAGGACGATGTGGTAGTAAATAGAGGACTCCGGACCTCGTGCTCCTAACCACTCAGCTGGATGGGCACTTCAGTGCCAGAAATGAGTGCTGTGTGTACGAGGGGCTCCTTTGAAAGAACAGGCATTTTCTATGGGGGGTAATGGACGGGGGTGGGCGGAAGACCACAGAAGTGGGAGCCACAGCCTGGGCCCTTGAGGGGCTCACAGCTGGCTTGACAGAAGGTGGCCCCCCAGACGACAGCACCCGTCTTGGTTCAGATCTGTGGATGAGCCTGTCCTGTGCTGGCGGGGCCATCCAGCCCAGGGTCTGGCTTGGTCGCACCTCTCCCTCAGGTGTGGCCTGAGTCAGGGCCTCCTCCCTGCCATCTGGGGTGGCGCCTAGGAGCCCCCCAAAGAACCAGAGCCTGTGGTGCTCTCCCCGCTGCAGGGCTTGGCTGGCTGTGGCCTCGGGATGCTGGGAGCGGTCCAGAACCGTCGTCAGGATAGAGAGAGTCGCCCCTTTGCTGGCATCTCTGTAAAGGAGAGTACTCTTGGCTGGTCTTGGGTCCTGGACACAGCAGGGCAGGCCTGGCCTCTGAAGAGAGCAGCCCTGGAAGTTGTTAAGTCCTGTTTCCGCTTAATCCATGGGGACACCGCCGCCGGCCTTGCCAAGGAAACTTGTCAGAGCGCTGGGCCGACATGGCTGGGGCCAGGAGTCTGGAAACCAGGTTCCCGCCCAGCTCTGTCCCCGGCTTCCTGGGGGATCCAATGGGCAAGGGTGCCCGGTTATTCCTTCCTGAGGCCAGAGGCCCAGAGCCTCTTTTCCCCCAGTGAAGGGTTCGAGGTGTCTGAGGGCTTCCCTTCCTCCATGGCTCTGGGGCGCCCAGAACTCCTTGGCTTGAGGCTGCATCCCTCCAGTCTCTGCCTCCATCTTCACGTGGCTTCCTCCTGCATCTCCTCTGTGCATCTCTAAGGACACTTTCATGGGACTTCGGGCTCACCTGGATAATCCAGGATGATCTCATCTTGAGATACTTCATTCCATCTACAAAGATTCTTATTCCAAATAAGGTCACATGCACAGGTTCCAGGGGTTAGGACATGGACATATCTTTCTGGGGGCCCCCGTTGAACCCACTACACACACTAAGAGTAAACACAGAAACAGATGCACTAACAAAAAGTATCGGGGGCACCCGTGCCATAGTGACTGTAACACACTGTGACAGTGGGACACGGGTGGCTCTCAAGTGGGTGTTGGGGGAGGGAGGGAGCGAGTGAGAGCAAGTGATACCTGAGCTCAGATGTGAGTGGCGAGAAGCCGACTCTGAAAAGACCTGGGGAAGAGCGTCTGGGCGAAGGGGACAGCCGGCACAAAGGCCCCCAGGTGGGACCAGGTGTACCAGAGGGACCGGAGAGCTGGTGTGAAGGGAGGGGAAGGGGGGGTGCCCGAGAGGGTGGCCAAGGCGGGAGGGGCAAGGCAGTCGTGCAGGGCCTTAGAAATCAGGGTGTGGACTGGATTTTATCCTAGATGCTTGGGGAAGGCGCTGGAGGACCCTCAGCGTGGGGGGGGGTGACATTCTTTGACTCACACTTCTAGAAGTCCCTCTGTGCTGCCTGGCAAATGCATTATAGGGAGACCAGAATGGAGGTGGAATACGCTGGGGGGAGGCTCCTGCAGGGTCCAGGGCCAAAGATGCCCTGGGCCGGGATCTGTGGACCAGAGGGAAGTGGACAGATCTAGGGCGTTTGGGAGGTAGAGTGGACGGGACTCACTGAGGGCTTGGATGTGGAGGGGGAGGGAGATGGAATAATTCATGCTGGCCCAGTTATTTTGGCTCCAGCCTCTGGATGCATGGTGACTGCTAATGACTGAGGTGGAGAAGCTGGACAGGGGAGGGGATCAGAGTCCTGTGTGGAAACCTTAA
Organism: Neophocaena asiaeorientalis asiaeorientalis; assembly: GCF_003031525.2. Lineage (NCBI taxonomy): Eukaryota > Metazoa > Chordata > Mammalia > Artiodactyla > Phocoenidae > Neophocaena > Neophocaena asiaeorientalis. Next base: position 4,136,180 of record NW_020172451.1, on the reverse strand, counting down.
GTTTCCTATTAGACGTCCGGGTGGGGCCTGGGCTCATGGGCGAGACCAGGCTGCAGACAGAAGTGTGGGAGTCTCGGCCGATAGGGGAGGCTGGATGAGGCCACCCAGGGAGGTGGGAGCAGTGGGGGGAGAGGACAAGGGGCCACGGCACTGAGCCCTCCCAGGCAGTTTGAGGAAGAAGAGCGGCTAAGTGGCATCCCCTCAGGGGGGTCCCCAGAGCCACCCCCTCAGGGGTCCCCAGAGCCATGGGTGGTAGCTGGGACACGGCCAGGATGGGTTTTTAGATGCTAGCTATCAGTGTTTTTATGCTAATGGGCTGAGCTAGTATTTTTCTTTCTTTCTTTTTTTTTGAGCCAGGATTTTTCTTGAACCTATTTTTCCTTTTGGATTGTGTTGTCTGCTGGAGTGAAATGTACTGGAAGTTTTGTTACCTACGTGCGCCACTCGTTTCGATGTAAGACGGCTCCCTGAAACCCATCGTGCCACGCGTGTCGTTATCCCCATTTTCCATTGTTGGTGTGAGACCCACCCCACCCAGGCACAGAGAGGCCAGGCAGCGTGCCTGTGGACACACAGCTGCTAAGTGGCAGCAACAGGACTCGAACACAGGCGGCTTGGCGCTCACGTCGTATTCTTAAGCAGGACACTGAACTAACCGCCTCACTTTTCTAACTGAAAAGTCTCCAGTTTTTTAAGTCCAGCTTCAGGGGGAAGCCACTGTCTCCTTCGGGCCGCCTCTGTGTTTGTTCCATGGCCTCGGGCAAATTGCTTCTTGTTCCCTGTGTCATAGAGTTGCTAGGATCACATGAGATCATTCGTCCATTCGTTCCTTCATGGACGTTTACTGTGTGCTGGCTCTGGACCTGCTGTGGGGCAGGGTGCAGAATGAGACTCCTGTCCAGCCCTCGTGGCACAAGTACACCCTCAGTTAATTACTTGTGCTAATTGCTGGGAAGTTCAGGGAGCAAAGAAACCACGAAAGAAAGGAAACATGTCTGCCCCATGTTCACGTGTGTGCATGTGTGTGTGTTGGGGGGTGCAGTTAGGGAGGACTTCCCGGAGGAAAGGACCTTTGTACTGGTGTGGGTGTGAATGAGCTAGCCGGAGGAGAGGAGGGACCCAGGACCACCCAGCCTGGCAGAGCTTCAGTTTCCAAAAGCCGGGTGCAGAGGACACTCGACAGGTGTGCATACATGGTCTGAGAGGTGAGAGGAGAACCAGGGGAGGTGGGTCCTGCAGCGGGGGATGCTGTAGAGATGCGGGCAGTGGGAGGACGGCCCACACGTCCACTGGGCTTGATCCAGGAGGTCACTGGGAGCTGCCTGGAGGGAGCAGTGTAAAAGCTGTTGCTTCTCGCCTTCCCAGAGATGTGTCTTCTGGTCCTTGTCTCCTGCTGCCTCCTTTTAGCTGGTGCTGTATCCGAGACCCCGTCTCTCTGTGCCGGGTGCTGGCGTCAGAGGGTGTGAGGGCACCAGCCGTTCTTGTGCTGAGGACAGGGCCTGGAGCCATAAGAGCAGACTCAGCACGCCCTGCTTCCTCCTGGGGAGGTCTTGGGGCCTTGAGGAGGGGAGATGGGTCTGTCCTCATCCCAGTCGTACAGAATGGTGCAAAAGCACTGGGACACACCAGGTGACAGTTGCTTGTCGTCTCCCTGAGAACGGGGTCATGACTCTGGATCCCTCGCCCCAAGCTCAGAGCCTGGCATGTGGAAGGGTCCTAAGAGGGGCATCTGCTGGCGCCCCAGGCTAGTGAGGTGGGGGGCCCCGCAGGGGCTGGGGGTGTGGGCTGAGTCTTGGGTGGTTCTGTTGGGTTGGAATTTCCTGTTGGCGTCTCCTTGCATCTCAGGCTTCCCAGCCATGCGGGTCCTGGACCCCACGGGGACCCCCTCTGACTTTTTGCTGTGGCTTTAGACAGTGCCGTGGAGCAGATGGGGCGTGGGCCTTGCGTCAACTCTTTATTTTTCCAAATGAGAGTATTAAAATAAAACCAAATAGAGAGCTAACCGACCACCATCTCATATCTCAGCATTTCATATACATGGAGGGCATTTTAATGCCCCAGGTTTTGGAAGGACAAGGAATTTTGTCTCTGTGGATCTCATCTAGTCAGATTAACAGGGACCAGAGATGAAAACTGTGCCCTGCTGAAGTTTCTTCTCAGAGAGGGAAAGGATCTGAGGGAGAAGATTCCAGACTCGCCCGAAGCCCCACTTCTCTCTTAAGAGCACCTGCGGGCTCTTAAGGACGGGCGTTGAGTGAACAGTAAGCGCGTGGTGGGTGTGGGTAGGTGACAGCGCTCCCCGGGGTTGGGGACAGAAGAAACAGTGATGGCCTTGTCGCTCCAGGTTGCTTTCGTGACATGACTTAGGAGGGCCACTCAGACACGGCGGGGTCTGTGCCTGAGGTTTCCTCAATTTTACGCCCTTTGGGAGGTGCTGCCGGGGGATCTGCTAGTGAGCCTGGTTGGTCTGATGCTGTCAGCTGCTGTGTGTGGCATCAGGTGGGGTGACACCTTGGTCGTCTCCTTGCCCCCCGTGCCCAGCCCAGCCATGTGCCCTGTGTCAGAGATTGGGGCCACAGCCTGGAACCCCCATCCCTCTTTCCCCTTCCACTGATGTCACAGAGTTCCTGCTGTGAGTGGTTGGGGGAAGTGATGCTGGAAGAGGGGCCTCCACATCACCTCCAGAAAGCCTTCCCTCCCATCTCCCCTGGGCTCGGGCAGCCCGAGCCCCATGCTCCGTGGCCCCATCTGCCAAAGGACTTGTCACACTCCCGGGTGACAGTCACTTGACCCAGCCGCTCCCCCCACTAGTCTGGGAGTGGCGGACCGGCACTGAGAAGGTGCCGCATCGGGGTGTGACAGGATGCACAGGCTGAGGGGGGGCGTCGACGGACATGTCCACAAGTGGGGACAGGAGAGGGGCGCTTCTTTGGGCTTCAGGTCACCCCCGGTTTGGTGATGGGGCAGAACTGAGAGGCAACCTGACCCCGCAGGTACAATGAACAAGCCACGGTGTCCGCAGTGATGCAGGAGGTCAAAGCCAGGGCAAGTCTGAACTTTAGGTCTTTCTGCCTCTCCTCCACCTGTCCCACCCTCTGCTGGCCACTGCCCCAGCTGCATGGGGGAGAGATGATCCCTGGGGATTTTTGTTTTGTTTTTAAACTTTTAAATCATCTTTATTTTGGTTGCAAAGTTACAATTTACTTTTTAAAAATATATATATATATTTATTTATTGGTTGCGTTGGGTCTTCGTTGCTGTGCGCGGGCTTTCTCTAGTTGCGGTGAGCGGGGGCTACTCTTCGTTGCGTCACGCGGGCTTCTCATTGTCGTGGCTTCTCTTGTTGTGGAGCACGGGCTCTAGGCGCGCAAGCTTCAGTAATTGTGGCACGCAGGCTCAGTAGTTGTGGCTTGTGGGCTCTAGAGCTCAGGCTCAGTAGCTGTGGTGCACGGGCTTAGTTGTTCCGCGGCACGTGGGATCTTCCCGGGCCAGGGCTCAAACCCATGTCGCCTGCACTGGCAGGCAGATTCTTAACCACGGTGCCATCAGGGAAGCCCAGGCGGATTCTTAACCACTGCGCCACCAGGAAAGTCCCACAATTTACATTTTAATTAATATTTTCACCCTTCCCATTTGAGGTCTCATAGCTTGCCTTGGAAAACATTGCATTCTCTACCAAACTGCTCTACAAAGATGTTGTAAAGTACAGTTTCCCAGATTAATCCTCTTTGCCGGTATTCAGATTAGTGCATAAAGACAACATCGATTGAAAATGGCAAGTGACTTAATCGGCAGAACGTACAATTCCTTTCCTAATGAAGGGTGCTACAAAATGGTACACAAAAGCTCAGTTTTTAAAATGCATTTTAAAAACACGCATAACTGTGTGAGCTATTATATATAGAATGGATGCACAGCAAGGTCTTCCTGTACAGCGCAGAGAACTATATTCAATATCCTATGATAAGCCGTAATGGAAAAGACTATATTGAAACAGTGTATATATATGTATAACTGAATCACGTTGCTGTACAGCAGAAATTAACACAACATCGTAAATCAACTCTACTTCAATTAAAAAATTTAAAACTACGCGTAACGTACAGTTGACCATTTCAGCTCTTTTTTAAGCGTGCAGCTCGGTGGCATTAAGCCCATTCACATTGCCGTGCAACCGTCACCACCATCCGTCTCCAGAACTTTTCATCTCCCCCAATGGAAACTCCGTCCGCATTAAACACTAACTCCCCCTCCCCCTCCCCCAGCCCCTGGCACCCACCATTCTACTTTCTGTCTCCATGGATCTGACTGTTGTCAGGACCTCGTATAAGTGGCATCATACAGCCCTTTTGTGACTGGTTTCACTCAGTATAATGTCATCAACAATAAAAAAATTAAAAGAAGGATTCCTTTCAATGTTGGGCATTCAGCTTCCAAAAACAACAATCATGGGGAAGTTAGTTCCCCAAAGTAATTTTAACCCGAGGCTGCATATATAACGGTTGTTCTATAGGACATAAGGAAAGATAAATAATGGCCCGTAGAACCAGACCGTCATACTCAACGTGGTTTCAATAGAAGAGCCAAGTTGGGATCGTTAGAATCTGAGGACAAGGTTGACAGATGGAGAAGATGCTCAACCCAGAGCTGTTTGTTCCCATAGTGAAATATCGGAAGTAACGTAGATGCCCGGGGGGGCGGGGGAGTGGGTTGGAGACGATGCTACTTCTATACAACAATGTGACGCCTTGTGCCTGGCACAGTGGCATAAAAAAGGAATTTAAGGGGGTGAGAGGTGGTGAATGGACGGGCTGTCTCTGCGGGGATCCTCATGTGTCCGGCTGTTACGATGAGGACAGCGTTGTCCTGTCTGCTCTGACCTCTCTGCTGCGTCCCATCCAGCCTGGCCGTGGGTGCCCCGTGGCCCCTCGGATTGGGAGTGCAGGAACTTCCCCCTGGCTGGAGAGGGGGCGCATCCTGCCCAAGGAGGGTGTGCTGACCCCGGCCACTGGGAGTTCCAGCCTTATGGCTGCTTGGGGCATTCTGGGGATGTTCCACGTTTCTGGATTGAGCGAAAGATGTCACATTTCATTGTCCTTCTGAGAATAAGGTTCAGAGTGCTCCAGGCTCCCCAGTGGGAATCATTTCCAAACGTTTCTACAGCTTGGGCACAAAGTTCTCGTGCCACTGAGCCAGCTCCAGGAGTTTGAGCTTCACCTGTGCTTGCCTTTCTCAGAGTTGAGGGAGGCCGAGGGGCTGCCACTCATCCCTGGGCCATTCTGCACCCCGAGACAGGGCCTTGGTTCCCGCATTCTTCACGGACAACGGCAAGCAAAATTCCCTTTGTTCCTTCCACGTGTAATCCAGCCACTGTTTACTGGGACTCCCTGTGTGCTCGGAACTTTATAAGCTTTATCCATCTCCTCAGCCACCTTCAGAAGGTACTGTGAGCCCTGTTTTGCCGTCCAGGAAGCTGTGGCTTAGAGAGGTGAAGTGTCCTGCCTAGGGTCACACAGCAAGAAGGCGCTGGAACTGGGATTGGGGCCCATGCCTGTTCGGCTCCGAAGCTGGCATTCCTACTCACCCCTGTTGGGGCCAGAGGGGCTGAGAGAGCCACAAGGGGTGAGACTGTGGGCGGGAGAGCTAGGCGGGCCCTGCTGGGATTGGGGTGAAGGGGTACAGCACAGGGGACATTGGCCTCTGCCAGGCCACGTGGCTGGGTCACAGTCGTCTTGGGGGTGAACCACAGGCCATGTTTTATCTGTGACAGGTCAGGTCCTGCGTTTTGTGAATGCTTCCCTTAGAATCAACTGGAGCAAGAATGAAGGAAGGAACGAATGAATGAGTGGGGCCCCTGGAGGTCACCCCGGTAACCGAGAGGCTCTCCCTGATGAGGGACCTCGCTGTTTGGGGCTGGGAAGCCGGTGATGCCAATTATATCTGACCCCCAGCCCACGGTGCCCCCCACGTTCACCAGATGGCATCATCAGGAAGTGTGGAGGGGGACAGCTGAGGTTGGGATGGGCCGAGCGGCCGGTAGGCAGTGGACCGGCAGACTTGGCTCTGGGGTGGACTGTCACCCTTATTGCCAGCCTGGGGGAACCCGAGAGAGCGAGGATGCAGCAGTGCATCTTCCACTCCGAGCTCCCCCGGCTGCGGATGGGGCTGAGGTTGTCATCGTTGGGGGACCTGGCAAGGCCCTTCCTCCTCCTGGTTCAAGAAATACCTGGGGCTTCCCTGGTGGCGCAGTGGTTGAGAATCTGCCTGCCAATGCAGGGGACACGGTTCGAGCCCTGGTCTGGGAAGATCCCACATGCCGCGGAGCAACTAGGCCCTTGAGCCACAACTACTGAGCCTGCGCGTCTGGAGCCTGTGCTCCGCAACAAGAGAGGCCGTGATAGTGAGAGGCCCGCACACCGCGATGAAGAGTGGCCCCCGCTTGCCACAACTAGAGAAAGCCCTCGCGCAGAAACAAAGACCCAACACAGCCAAAAATAAATAAATAAATTTAAATCATATGGGCTTCTAAGAAGACCTCTGCTTAAAAAAAAAAAAAAGAAAGAAAAAAAAGAAATGCCCAGCCCAGCCTCGGACCACGCCCATTGGGGGTCTCCCTGGAGGTGAGCCCAGAGCTCAAGGGCACCGTGTTCCAGGTGCAGTTTGTCGGCAGAGGTGCTCGAGGTGGCTGCGGGCAAGCCGTCACAGCTGGTGTTTCTGGACGCATTGGCCTCGTGCTGAGCCCTGGGGTGACCCTCTCTTTTGGGGCCACCCCAAGGGCTGGGCCTTGGAAGAATAATGAGCTCAAACAGAACACCCAAGGCCCTTGGTGCCAGGAAACGCTGCCAGGTCCGGCGGGATTTACCCCGTGGGGCACGGGAAGGCCAGCCGTGAGGAACCGTGGCGTTTTGTTTTTTTTATTTTTTTGCGGTACGCGGGCCTCTCACTGTTGCGGCCTCTCCCGTTGCGGAGCACAGGCTCAGCGGCCATGGCTCACGGGCCCAGCCGCTCCGCGGCATGTGGGAGCTTCCCGGACTGGAGCACGAACCCGGGTCTCCTGCATTGGCAGGCGGACTTTCAACCACTGCGCCACCAGGGAAGCCCCCCGTGGCGTTTCTTAGCGCCCAATTTTGAAATGTCCTGCCGAGAGGTGACCTTCTGCCTGGGAGCAGAGGCTGTTGTCACTAACAACAGCCCCCTCCCGGCTGCGGGTGGAACTGACGCTGGGGGGCGCCTCGGTACTCGGTTGCTCCTCCCTTGGGGAACGGTGGGGTCCCCTCCTTCCTGTGAGCCGAGGGGCCCAGCGGGGCAGCAGCCTGGGTGGGGCTGAGTGCCGGGCTGGGCGCTGGAGGGCGTGGGTGCCCCAGCTGCTGGACCCACCTGAGCCTTCCATCTTTCCTTTTTGTGAGCAAAGAGGCAACCTTGTGACAAAGCAAGGGCAGAGACCATCACCGGCCTCAGTTTCCCGACCCGTACAGTGAGGACTGATGCTCTCCTAGAAAGTGGCTCCGACGATGAAGTGAGAACACAGAGTGGGTCCCGGAAACGCTGGCTCTCTGCTTCTCCGCAGAGCCGGCTGGTTGCATTCGAGGCCCTGCATCACGGTTCCCTCCTCTGTCCTCTGTTCATGCTGTACCTCTTCCTTGGTGTTCGCTCCCCACTCTCGAGAGATGCCTTCCTTGGTTGTCCCAGTTTGGGGGACACCTCTAGGCCTCCCCAGTTCTGCACTGTTCATTTTTAGTGATAGAAACCATCTGTAACCCCATAGGAGTGGGGTCGGCAGCATCCTGGATACCCACCCGCTGGGCTGGAAGGCAGCTCGGCCGTGCCTTTGTCAGTAACCCCTGTCTTTCTTTCTTCTGGACTGCGAAGGCAGAGACCCCGTCTGGGCAGGTCCCCATCCCAGTTTCTGGCATCTGGCTGGAGCAGGGGTCCCGGTGCTGAGCTGCAGCCCCGTCAGAATTGGATTTGGAAGGTAGTAGTTAAGGTTTCAGGCCTTTCTAGGAGGAGCGGAGTGTGTGCTCCCAGCCTGCGACTCAGCGGAGTTTTCAGTACACGTTTGTCGAGTGACTGAGGGACCGGATGTGCCGCGGCCCTTTCGGGCCCCGTCCTGATGCTGTAGAGGAGACCTAAGGAAGGGGTGTCCAGATGGTGCGGCCGGGAGGGGGCGCTCTCGGCCACCTGAGGGGGCCGCCCGTCTAAGGGGACCTTGGGCAGGGTCCGAGGTGAGTCACCTGTCGTCAGTCACCCTGTTCTCTTCCCTGCACGGCAGGCGCAGACGTCCCCATGGAGGCTTGCTGTGCAGACGGACATCGAATGGCCACTCAGCACAGGGACTGCTCACTGCCGTACGCCTCGGAATCTAAGGAATGCAGGTATGTTTGCCAGTGCCGCTGTGCTACCAGAATAGTGTTCTTCTAGACAACAGCAGGGGAGGAAGGGACAGTGGGTGCCAGGCCCCCGGGAGAGGCTGGGCCCCCAGGGCCAGGCTGCGGGAGGTGTGGGGGGCTGGTGACCCCTGCGTCCCTCCTCTGTGCTCCCACGGGCCTTGTACGGGACTCCGCTTACCCTTCCCGTGCCACCCTGGCATTGCCGGGGCATCCCGTCATTTCACCAGGCTGCAAGCAAGGGGATGTGGGTTTGTAGCCCTCGCTGCCGCACCTGGGCAGTGTGGCCAAGTCACCCAGCAAGGGGGTGGTTGTTGGGGGCGGCGGATGAGATCGTGTGACTGCCAGTGCTTTGCAGATAAAAGCATGGGCCACCTTCAGACCCCGAAAACGCAGACGAGCGAGTCCCAGAGCAAAAGTTCTGCCAGACCGTTGCCTACTTTATACAGTAGCCAGCCTCTGGATCAACTAGTTTTATTCCTCTCTTCCTCAGTTGACTCAAGCTCCCTCAAAGTTTTGGGAGAATGTAAGCGTAGAATAAATAATAAAGGTATGTAATGTTAATCATCACTGTAAACATAATAGCGAGCCTTTAAGAAGCACCGACTTTGTGCTGGGCGTTTGCTGCCCTTCGTTTCATTTCACCCTGTTACTGATCCCATTTTACAGATGAGGAAACTGAGCTTTCCCCAGTACGCACAGCTGGTAGGTGATGGCCTTAGGACTTGAACCCAGATCTGCTTGCCTGGGGAGCAGAGGTTGAGGGGGAGGCGAGGGTATGAACGCATTCCATCACTTGACATCCGTTCATTTTCTCTGCCTCTAATCCGAGTCTAAGCTGCTTAGACGCTTGGAGCTGTGGGATGCTAGGTGGAGAGCTGCCATGGAAGGAATGTGCAGGGGAGGCTTGTCTGCCTCACCCTGGAGTTTTGCATTTGTGTTGGCATCGAGCAGAGGCTGCTGCCTGCCAGCAGTGACGGAGGATGTAAATCTCGATTTAGGAAATTCTTGAAAAGTCGAAAGCATTATAGACCAAACAAAGGAAGGGAAGACAGGGCACTCGGATTGTTTGAATTGACTGGGAGACCACGCCGTTAGGATTTATGGCGCGTCTGATGAGTGAGAGCCGGGATCTTGGCTCCCGAGCGTGGCTTCGAGCTGGAAACGTCAGAGGGTGGCTGGCAGTTGCGGAGCGAAGCTGGGTGGTGAGCGCCAAGCGTTCTGTTTGCAGACTGGGCTCTGAGAGGCAGCCGGGCCCCGGGGACCCTTCTGGGCCGGCTTTCAGGCTGTGTGACTTGAGCCAACTTGGAACCTCAGTTTCCCCAGATGTAAAAGGAGGACAGCGGTAGCTTCCTTTCGGGGTTGTGATAATGACCGAGGCGAGGGAAGCAGCCGGGACCACCAGGCCAGGCTGTGGGGCTGTATGTGTCTGCTCGAGCTGCCGGCACAGATACCTCTGCCCGGGCGGCTTAAACCACAGACATTTACTGTCTCACAGCCTGGCCGACAGAAGTCTGAGATCAAGGTCTCAACAGGGCTGGTTCCTCCTGGGGCGTCTCTCCTGGCCTGGGGATGCCACCTTCTCCCTATGTCCTCGCGTGGTCTCCCCTCTCTGTGTGTCTGTGTCCTAATCTCTTATCCTATAAGGATGCCAGGCAGATTGCACTAGGGCCACCCTAACCTTAATTACCTCTTTAATGACCATTTAATCTCCAAATAAGTCACATTCGGAAGTCCTGGGGTTAGAACTTCAACATAGAATTGTGGGAGGCAGGGATACAATTCAGCCCAAAACGGGGAGCCCTGTTTGTAAATCAAAGGCTTACAAAGTGAGGCGTCAGCCAGCTGACCCCTCAACGGACAGAAGGAGGAACTGAGGTCAGCGACTCAGTGGCCTCTGGGCCCCACTTGTGAATTTGGATTTTAGTCATGACTGAATTTGTTACTGACTTCTACTCACCAGTGTCTTGACTGAGCTTTGGAGATATCTTGAATCCCCAGTGGGCTCCAGACTCTAGAGAAGCTGCCTTTTTGGCTATGCAGCAGGCATTCGTGTTATGATCTACATTTTTTTTTTTTTTGAGAGTTATGTTTTATTTGGTGGACTTTCTGAGGACTTCAAGCCTGGGACACAGTATCTCAGATAATGCTGAGAAAACTGTTCCAAAGAGGCAAGGGGGGAGCCAGGATATATAGGAGTTTTTGCAACAAAAGGCCAGGTGGTCGGAACATCAAGATTACGGTCCATGATCTACATTTTGGGCAGGGTTGTAAACTTCAAACACGCATTCAGAGATTTCCTGAAACGTAAGTCATATCACCTGAATGGCCGAGAGGGAGGGTCTTCTCTCTTGGGGGCAGATATGGGTGCAAGTCCAGGTTCCCCCTGACCCCCGACATGTTTCCAGTGGGGCCCACTCACTTCATCACGTGGGACCCAAGGGAACTCTGGCTGGATAGTGCGAGTTTCCACATGACAGGGTCCTCAAGACGTGTTGTTCAACTCCCAGGACGCTGACTGCCAGCGATTGGCCTTTTGTTTCCCCGAGGCCCAGGGAGGCCGGTGGACTTGTCCCTGAACTCACGGGCAAGGGCTGCGTCTGTGTCCAAGGCCTCTGAGTGAGTTAGCCGCTGGGCTGCTGGGCTCTGACCGCACCCCGGTCCTGTTTGCCTAGGTGCTGCCTGCTGCCCCTCCAGCCTGCCCTGCACCCTTTCCTCTTTGTCAGTTAATGTCGGGGTCTGAACCCCATACCATCTGCAGAGGTCAGAGGCCAAGCTTGTGGTCTTGGGCTCAAAGTAAGATGCAGCTCATCTAAGAACACAACTGGGTTTTAATTCCAGGGGCAGCACTGGGTGCCACCGTAGGGGATGCTCAGGAGAACAAGAACCACCCCCCGCCCCGCCCCAGCCCTCCATGCTTTCCTCGCCCAGTGGACGGGGACGGCGACGGCACACGACAGATGACTCTGAGCCCCAAGTCGGAGCCGCGGTGCTAGGATGAGCAGGGCCGTGTGCAGTGGGGAGTGACAAGCAGCGCAGCGATGCTGATAGCAGGGATTTTCTAACAAGTTCAGGGTTATCGCTTTTAATGAAGGCAGAGAAGGGAGAGAGCAGGTCAGAAATCCAATCTGTTTTAAGAGGGTCCTCTTCCTAGTAATAGGTAAAAGATACAAGAAACAGGGCTTCCCTGGTGGCGCAGTGGTTGGGAGTCCGCCTGCCGATGCAGGGGACACGGGTTCGTGCCCCGGTCCGGGAGGATCCCACATGCCGCGGAGCGGCTGGGCCCGTGAGCCATGGCTGCTGAGCCTGCGCGTCCGGAGCCTGTGCTCCGCAACGGGAGAGGCCACAACAGTGAGAGGCCCGCGTACCGCAAAAAAAAAAAAAAAAAAAAAAAAAGATACAAGAAACAGAGACCAGCGGCCGCTTGCTAACTCAGTAGTTCTGGTATCATTTTTCTTCTTTTGAAGTGGAATTCTGCCGGGATCTCCAGTTTTAAGTCCTCGTTCATTCGGCAAATCTTTATTGAGCTCAGTGCTGTTCTAAGTTCAGCACGAGGAGAATGGGATCCCACGGGTGGGCGAGCCCCAGGCCGAGCCTCCAGGGTAGAGTCGAGGAAGGAAGGCACCGAGGGTTCTGTGGGGCCCAAGAGGCCTGGGGTTGGTGCCACTGGCAGACGAGGGGATTGGCAAGGACCGCAGAGGGGCCAGCCCCTCTCTGCACACATGGACTCCAGCCGGGCGTGTTCGACCTCTGCCTGAGCCTCTAACACATGGCGCGTTTGGGGGCGATCGTCTCCTCAACTCATGCATCGCCATGCATTGTGGCCTCGACCAAGGGCCCGTATGCCTTAGGACCCAAATATAAATTTGCCTCAAACCTTGGGTTGAATTAAGCCCGCGAGTCTCTCGGAGGAATTTGGATACACACGGAGCCAAAACCTAAAGCGGATCCTCAGATGCTGTCTTTCAGTCTACCAGTCACTCTCTGAACCCCTTCGTTTATTTATTTCACAAATCGTATTGAGGGCATTCTGGACAAGATGGAGATGAATCAGTGAACAAAATAGGCAAAATCTCTTCTACGGAGGATACAGATGACGGCATGGGAAAGTCTATCATTTGTAAGAAGGCACAAGGTGTCATGGGAACGGAAAACCCAGGGACAGGAGGCAGGGTCTCCTGATCAGGGCAGGTTTCCAAGTTTAAATAGAGCTGTCTGGGGACGCCTCGCTGAGAACAGACGTCTGAGCCAGCACCTGAAGGAGGTGAGCCAGGCAGCCAGGTGAATGCTTGTCCAAGTTGAACGGCAGCAAGGGGAGAGCAGCTCTCTGGATGCCCAGCCCCACCAGGGTAGAACTTAGTAACTGCTGCCCCAGAAGCCCCCTGGTGTGGGAGGCTGAGGTTCCCCACCAGGCCATCCCTCTCCCCGTCCCTGAAGCCTCTGTACCGGTCTGGCACACAGTAGGGCCACAGCCACATTTTTTTTAAAAATTGCATTAAAATATACATAACACAAATTGTACCGTCGTAACCATGTCTAGGTGTATAGTTCAGTATATTCACATCACTCTATCGCCATCACCACCATCCATCTCCAGAACTTTTTCATCTTCCTAGTGAAACTCGTACCCATGAAACAAAACCTCCTGCTTACCCCCCTCCCCCAGCCCACCCCTTCTATCTTCCGTCTTTATGAATTTGACTCCGCTGGCTCCCTCATATAAGGGGAGTCACAGTAGTCATCCTTTTGTGTCTGGCTTATTTCACTTAGCTCACTGTCCCCAAGGTTTATCCATGTTGTAACATGTGTCAAGGTTTCCTTCCTTGTTAAGGCCGAATCCAAGTCCATCATATGTACAGACCACATTTAGCTCATCTATTCCTTGATGGACACTTGGGTTGCTCCCGTCTTCTGGCGATTATGAATCACGCTGCTGGGAATGTGGGTGTGCAAATATCTGTTTGAGTCACTGCTTTCGATTCTTTCGGGTTTATGCGCAGAAGTAGGATGGCTGGATCCTATGGTCGTTCTATTTATTTATTTTTTTGCGGTACGCGGGCCTCTCACTGTTGCGGCCTCTCCCGTTGCGGAGCACAGGCTCTGGACGCGCAGGCTCAGCGGCCATGGCTCACGGGCCCAGCCGCTCCGTGGCATGTGGGATCTTCCCGGACCGGGGCACGAACCCGTGTCCCCTGCATCGGCAGGCGGACTCTCAACCACTGCGTCACCAGGGAAGCCCCCTATGGTCATTCTATTTAAAATTTTTGGAGGACCTGCCATACTGCACCATTTTACCTTCCCACCCACAGTGCATGAGGGCTCCCATTTTTCCACACTGCTTGTTTTCTGTTCAGCCGATAAGTATCTTTGAGCAAATGGATCAATGGATGCATATCTGCTTGCTCTCCCTGATAATGCAGTGACATGCCTGTCATTTGCAAATCCACTGAGAGCACGAGTGGATGTGTGGTAGCAGAGTACAGGCATATCTCATTTTATTGCTTTGAAGGTTGCGTGTTTTTTTTTACAAATTGAAGGTTTGTGGCAGCTCTGCGTTGTCAGATGATGGTTAGCATTTTTTAGCAAGGAAGGTTTTTTTTTATTAAGGTATGTATTGCTTTTTTAGACATAATGCTATTGTACACTTACTGGACTACAGTACAGTGTGAACATAATTTTTATATGCACCAAGAAACCAAAAAATTCATGGGACTAACTTTATCGTGGTTGCCTGGAACCAAACCCGCAGTATCTCGGAGGTCTCTCTGCAGACAAATCCATCCCGGAGCCCGAGGGCAGTTCTAGAAGTGCACGGGAAGCCGGGTGCAGAGCTCTGGCCCCATAGGGTGGAGGCTGGGGGCCGAGGCAGCCTGGCTGGCAGCACACGGAGCCCAGCGGGGCCCCTCCCTCTCCGGCCCAGTGCAGGTCTGACGGCTTCTCCTGCCCTTGGTGGCTCTGGCCAAAGCCAGGGTTATTTGGGGTCTGGTGGGAGCCACACCTGTGATCACACACCTTGCGCTCCATCACCTGCCTGCCCTCACCACCTGGAGCTGTGTCTGAGGGACCAAGCCTGGGAGGTGACGGTCCTTCTGGCGACATAAGCTTTTGTGCACGTGTGTCCTCGGGTTTCCGAGGACCTTCCTCCCGGAGCTCCCAACGGGGCCGGGAGACGTGGATGCCACGGCCCGGTGTCACCGTTGCCACCATCCCTCACTCCGTGGCCTTGGGCAGGCTACTCCGCCTCTCTGGAGCTGTTTCCTCTGATTCCGGAAACTGGAGATGAGTGTTGGGAAGGATTCAACTTGATAAAGGATCAGAAGGTCTGGCCCAGAGTCAGCCATCTGCTGTTTTTGTTTTTTAAAATAGGTGGGAACTTTCTGTGGCTGAGGCTCAGAGGTCAGAGAGGTGAACTGGAGCTCTGGCCACACAACTGGGGCTCTCGACTCCACTCCCAGTTACCACCCTGCGTCCGGTCTTTCTAATTAAACACTGTTGGGCACTTTCTGTATGCAGGCGTTGTGTGTGTGTCTGTGGATGAGTGGAGGCGATGGGCAAGGGGGGGACACCCAAAGATGACAGAGCTCCCATCCCCGAGGGGCTACTGCTTCCAGGCCCTGAGTACCAGCTGGTGGGCCCCCCGCCCCACAGAGCCCTTGGGCCAGCCTGCCCCCTCTGCCCACAGGATGGTCCAGGAGCAGTGCTGCCATAGCCAGCTAGAGGAGCTGCACTGTGCCACGGGCATCAACCTGGCCAACGAGCAGGACGGCTGCACCATGCCGCATGGGGACAACACCAGCCTCGAGGCCATGTTCGTGAAGGTGAGGACCTGCGCCCCTCCCAGCTCAGCAGCCACTGCTTCAGCGGGAGGCCTGGGGCGCTCTCCTCTCTGCACCCCCGACCTCAGATGCCTTTCCTATGAGCAGTGCATCGTGCTCGACTCGGGGCGGGAGGAGGGACACTCAAGTCTCCCCACCTCCTCCAGTTTATTCAGTAAACCCTGGACAACACCCCGGGCCCTGTCCGACACCGGGGAAACAGGGATGGAGAGACCCAGCCTTGCCCTGAAGACTGCCAGTCCCGGGGCTTCAAACAGGAATGTGGAGGTCAGAGCAGGGGTTATCTGGGCTCAGGCCCATCTGAAACCTCTTCTCAATTCAGATAGGCATTCCCCACCCCACCCCGGAGGCCCTCCAGCTTCTCTGCTCTCCTGAACTAGTCAGAGTTCAGGATGGGCCCCCACCAACGCCTCTGATGACACGTGACCTCCATAACCGCCCTGGAAGAGAAAACTGAGGTTCAGAGAGGCCCACACTCCAAAGTGGCCTCTCAGCAGGGGTCCCTTCAGGACCAGCAAGGGAGGGATCTGGTGAGGCAGAGCTGGGAGTGTGGTCCATCTGGCCCAGAGGGAACCCTGCCCAAAGGTCAGCTATGAATGAAGGCCGTAATCCATCCTGGGACTCCAAGTCCAGGCCAGGTCACTCAGGACCTCTGTCACTGTGGAAGGCCTGCATCTTTGCATGGATGTGGAAAGGTTACTGAGAGCGTTCCCAGGTCTGAAGACTGCAAATAAACTAGGCTGTCCCTCTCTTGCCACCTACTGAGGGAGAAAAACAACCCGACCAGAAGGCACTCAGGTTTGGAAAGTTAATTAACCTGGACATCTGGGTTTCTGTTGGAGGTGCCAGGTGACAGAGATGAATTCCCTGGAAGAAAGATGCCCCCGTTCCCAGTTAGGAAGGCCCTGCAGTAATTTCAAGGAGCAAGCATTGGAATGAAGTCTGGATCCCGAGACGGGGTGTGTGGGTTCCTTTCCGGGGATTCTCTTTCCACGCAGGTCGGAATGTGTAGGGAGATTCCACGTAGAGGAGCTGTGGGTCCAGAGCCCCTCTGCCCGCCCCTCAGCCTTTGTGGGCTTTCATGGGAGGAGGCTTCTGGTGTGAGAGAGCTGGCGGCGGGGGCGAGGGGGGGTGATCTGGTCAAGGGGGCCTAGGAGCCAGGACCTTATGTGTTCAGTGACTGCCTCCCAGGAAGGGTTGGGGCTCTGCAGACGCTGTCTGCCCCGCAGACACTTCCGCCAGTGTCCCCCGACTTGAGAGAAAGGCATGGAACTTTCTAAGGGGAGTGGAAACGGATGGCTTTGGCAGATGTGTGGTCTGTGTTTCCGGGAAGGGGGCCTCATGGCCTAAAAGGTGGGGGAGGTAACTGAGGCTCCCACTCTTTCCAGCAGCAGAGGCTGTAGAATGAGCGGATGGGAGACCCGTCAACCTCTACGAAACTCAAGCAAAGCCACCCCTCCTCTGCTCCTGCCATGGACCTTCTGGAAAGCTCTTATGCTTTTCTTAGAATGATAAGGACTGAAATGGGGCTTTTCATGTACCAGGGTGAATGTTGTCCCTGGGATTCAGCTGTGACTTTTGGAAACACTGGGGTCCAGGTGACAGGCAGCAACTCTGTTCCTCACTTGATGACCAGGCTTGAGGTTCCGTTCCTGCTGCTTGAACCACCCTCACTCAGTGCGGGAAGAGACAAGGTGCATATTCATCCTTCCAGGCGTGGTAGAGAAATCTCAGACCACGCAGAAGTCATGGACCCTTAGGGAGCTCTTGTGTGAGCCCCAGAAGGCCCTCTCCTAACCCCCTCTTCCTGGAGGTGGAAGCTGGGCCGGCAGGGATATTGGGGGGCAGTCAGGTATCATGGAGCGTGTGCTGGGATAAGGCCCTTTAAGGTTCCTTTCAAAATCAGAACCTGCGGGATTTGGGGGCAGCAGGCTTCGGGCCTGGATTGCTTTGCTGTTTCCTGCCAACATGTAGAAGATGCAGCCCAGGTCAGGCACATGTCATCACCGTCCAGGGAGCATTAACACGGCGGGGCTGAGAGGTCCGTGGGGATCCGCTGTGTCCTGTGTCTGGCTTCCCCAACGGGAGTCTCCTCCTGTGTTTGCAGAGGTGCTGCCATTGCTGCCTGCTGGGAAGGGCGGCCCAGGCCCAGGGTCAGAGCTGCGAGTACAGCCTCATGGTTGGCTACCAGTGTGGGCTGGTCTTCCGGGCATGCTGTGTCAAGGGCCAGGAGACAGCAGAGTTTGCCCCGGGGGACGTTGGGGACCTTCAAGAAGCAGGTAATTCCCCCCTTTCTTCCCTCATGGGCAGTGCAATTAGTTAAGGTCATCCAGAGAAACAGAACCGATAGGACTTGGAGACAGAGAGACATTTTAAGAAATGGGTTCACACAGTTGTGAGGGCTGCCAGGTCTGAAATCTGCAGGGTGGGCCCACTGGCCAGGGACCCAGGGGAGAGCTGATGTCGCAGCTCGAGTCCAAAGGCCGTCTGCTAGCAGGGTTCCTTCTTACTTGGGAGAGGTCAGTCTTTCTCTTAAGGCCTTCACCTGATTGGACGAGGCCCACCCACATGATGGAGGGCAATCTGCTTTACTCAAAGTCTGCTGATTTCAATGTCAAACGCATCTAAAAAATACCGTCACAGCCATATCCAGACTAGTGCTGGACCAAATATCTGGGCACCATGGCCCAACCAAGTTGACACATAAAATTGACCATCACAGGCAGTGTGGGCATGCACATTTACCATTGCCTTAACTCAGAAGAGACTGGTTCTAGTTGTCAGAGCAGTTTCACGTTTGTCACTGTCCTGGAGTGAAACTGAGGACTTGGGATCTGGGATCTGACAAATCTGTGTTCATGTCCCTGTCCTGACATGTATTTGGGGGGCAAACTGGTGTATCCAGGCCTCAGTTCCCTCATCTGTGAAAAGGGGATAATTAGAGTCCTACTTCCTCAGGTTGCTGGGATTAAATGGGAGAAGGGGTATAAAGTGTTTGCCATCACATTTCGTCCCATCCCTCCAACCGCCTTGGGCAGCGTGGGTGGCTGGCCGTGCTCTTGTTTCACACATGAGGAACTGGCACTCAGGATCACGTGGTCAGGGGACTTCCCTGGTGGTCCAACGGTTAAGACTTCGCCTTCCAATGCAGGGGGTGCAGGTTCGATCCCTGGTCAGGGAGCTAAGAGCCCACATGCCTCGGGGCCAAAAAACCAAAACATCAAACAGAAGCAATAGTGTAACAAATTCGATGGAGACTTTAAAAATGGTCCACGTCAAAAAAAAAAAAAATCTTAAAAAAAAATCACAATTATTAAAAAAAAAAACGATCACATGGCTGACATACAGAGGAGGGAGAGCGCTGGCCTTCCGATGCCTGGCCAGTGCCATCTCTCCATCTGGAGCTGAGGCAGGGGGCACCACTCGTTAATAGCAGGGGCAACACTCATTAATAGCAGGCTGTGAGCATTCAAACACTAGATATTTATTCAGCAAAGGGGCAAATGACCCCAAGGGCAGCTTCAGGAGGGCTCCCAGCTGTGTGTCCACCAGTTCAGTCTCCACCCTCCATTTGTCTGAAGCCACATCAATCCTGAAACCTTGGGGCTTCATGATTCAGTTACATGGTTCAGGAAACTTCTTGGTTGTCTAATCATCTCTTCCACTTATGCAATGGTTTCCTGTGCCATAATGGAAAGAGCCCTGGAAAATTTCAAGCATCTGCTCTGCCCCAAGCTTGCTGCGTGACTGGGACCTTTGCCTTCTCACTCTGAGCTCCGTCTGCCCTCTGTTAAAAATGGGAAAGGGGCAGGAAGGGGCTCGGAAGGGCGAGCTCACAGACCAGTGGTCCCTAAGTCAGGCCATCCATTCATGTGGCTTTGGGGTCCTCGGTCAAACGACCAGTCTTTCATTCTTTGTTTTGATTTCTCAAGTCTGGGGCCCCATGGCCGCCGTGGGGCTGATTTCAGATATTTTAGTCATAAAGGGGGATTGGAACCCCATTCTGGCTCCTTCCTTGACTTTTGAAATCATGGATGACATTTTCACTTTAAACAAACTCAAATTCTTCATACTGATGGAGAATTTCTCCTGTGTCTCCAGGGAGGACTTTTGTTGATTTATGTCTTGTTTCATTAATGATCTCTGAGCTTTTCTGTTGCTCCAGATGTCTTATTTCTCCCTCGTCTTTTATCTGCTTCATTTCTTGCCTCAGACTTTCCTCAGTGTCTCTATGAGGACTTCCCTGTGTTTCCTCCTCACCCAGACACAGACCTGCTTTCCTCTCTTCCACTGACATTTATTGTGGGCCTACTGTGTGCTACCGTAGCGGGCCCACAGACCAGTGCTGGCCTGCAACAAAACACGTACAGAAGTTGGAAGTAAGCTTTTAGAAACTTCTATAAGCATTTGATAGAGTAACATGTCTGTTTAAATATAAAATTGGGACTTACATGTCTGTTTTCTTATCTTAGTTTTTCTAATAATCTATATTATAAGTGATCAAAGTATTGGTCTAAGATGGGGGAAAGAACCCTGTTCCTTGGGGATGAACTGTGCTAGGGCGTATCTTGGTTATGTCCATTCTGCAGATTGGGAGACTGAGGCTGTGGAAGCCTCAGTTCAAGATTCCTTTTCTGGCATTCTTTGCCAGGCTTGCTGGCTCCTGAAAAATGCCGTGAAAATCTTGATGACCTCATCACCTGAGTGATAAATAGTTTCTCATGAGTCCTTCTGGCCTTCTTACCATGAGTCCTTCGGAGGATGAGGTCTGGACACCCTGGCCTGTGCCTGGCACATGGCAGGGACTTGGGCTTTGCTGGGATGGAATGCACCAAGTGAATGAAGAGTCCCCAAGTTAAACATTCTTTTTTTTCTTTTTTTCTCTCTTTTTTAAAAATTGAAGTATAGTTGATTTACAGTGTTGTGTTAATTTCTGCTGCACAGAAAAGTAATTCAGTTATACACACACACACACACACACACACACACACACACATATTCTTTTTCATATTCTTTTCCATTGTGGTTTATCCCAGGATATTGAATATAGTTCCCTGTACTCTACAGTAGGACCTTGTTGTTTATTCGTTCTCTATATAATAGCTTACATCTGCTAACCCCAACCTCCCACTCCATCTCCCCCCACCCCCTTCCCCCTTGGCAGCCACAAGTCTGTTCTCTGTGTCCTTTTCATAGATAGGTCCATTTGCGTCATATTTTAGATTCCACATGTAAGTGATCTCATATGGCATTTGTCTTTCTCTTTCTGACCTGCTTCACTTAGTATGATCATCTCTAGTTGCACTGACATTAAACATTCTGAGCAAAGGTGCTCCCGGCCTCCTAACCTAGAGATGACTCACACCCTAAGTGTCTCTGGCTTAGTTCCTCCCTAGCTGAAAAATTCTTTGGATTATTTAGGAACCCTTACCATATCTTAATAACCCCTAAAAAATAACGCCTTATGCCTAGGTAGTGTCTATAACTTATGTTACGCTGAAACTTACAGCAGAATTACTAATATGTGTTCTTTCTACTGATGTCTGCTTTTCCAGCGTGTGTGTATCATGTAGTCACTGTAGGCGTTTTAGAAGACACGGGAAGGCAGAAGGAAGAGGAAGTCAACATGGAGATAAATATGGTTTCCATTAGGTCACGTTTCCTTCCAGTGTTTTTTCTGTCTCTCTTGGCTTCTCTTGTGTAGGTGTGGCTGTGCTGGGGATACCTTTGCTTTATGCTTTCCCCCACAGCGTTGTAATGTAATGGCTGTTGGATTGTGATTGAATTGTGATCACTGTCATTCCATCTTGCGGAAGGTCTTCATCATCAGAGCACTTGGTTTTTCAAGTATTCTATGAATTCTTGGGTCTACCCACCCAGGTTAAAAGGACTAATCCATTTCTTCTATACCAGAATTGCCAATGGAATACAACCCTTTAAAATGAGGGCCCAGGTCTCCCACTGGGTCCCTCTCTATCCTATTGTGATTATTGAGAGGAGGGGCCTTGTCTGTGCCGAGTGCTTGACCCTCAGAGCAGATACTCAGATACCTTTGTTGAATGAATTGAGTGAGTGACTGTTGATGTCCGGCACTACATTGAGCTTTGCCGGCACAGTGTGTAAAATAAGTGAATTCATTTCCTGGGGCTGCTGTAATAAAGCACCACAGACTGGGGAGCTTAAACCACAGAAATGTGTTGTCTCACAGTCTGGAGGCCAGAAGTCCGAGACCAAGGTGTCGGCAGGGCCGGCTGCTTCTGAGGCCTCTGGGAGCATCTGCTCCAGGCTTCTCTCCCAGCTTCTGGGAGCATCAGGTATGCCTTGGCTTGTAGATGGCTGTCTTCTCCCTGTTTCTTCACACCGCTTTTCCTCTGCGTATCTGTCACTGAGTCCCAATTTCCCCTTTTTGTAAGGACACTCATCATTGGATTAGGGCCCACGCTAATGACCTCATCTTAACTTGATTGTCTGCAATGACCCTTCTCCAAACTAAGGTCACATTTCCAGGTACTGGGGGTTAGGACTGCAACATCTTCTGGGGTTTGGGCGGGGTGGGACACAATTCAACCTGTAGCCATAAGCTTTTACCAGGTGCATTGTTTTCGGTTTGGAAGACGTGACTTAGTTTATAGTAGGGCCGTGACTGCATTTGCAGAAATATTTGAGTAATGTGGACAACGTAGCCACACTCAGCATTAAGTTGATGACTACAGACAGACCCTTGTGCCAGTGCTGTTTCTGTTATAGTAGATCTTTTAGAGATTTAGCTACATTTATAAGTGTGACTCTGTTTTTAAAAAGGATAAAATGAACACTGAGCTTTTTATAAGATGTACCAGCAGGCGTTACTGCGTGATATTTGCAAGAAGAGAAGATGCTCGGCGTTGCCTTTGTGTTAACGTGGGCACTGTGTGTGGACAAACCTGTGTTTGCCTCTTCCCCCTCAGCTAAGGTCTCTGAGATCGAGGAGGGACAAGAAGACCCCTACCTGAATGACCGCTGCCGAGGTGAGACTGGCCCTCCCCAGGGCTAGCTGGTGGTTAATGAAGCCCGAGGGGAAGTCAGTGCTAATCTCGCTGGGAGCTTGACCGCAGCCCTTTGGCTGAGAGTCAGCTGTAAGGCCCTGTCGTCTGCACTCCCGGGCTCCTTCCCTTCCTCTCCTCCTAGCTGGGGCCTGATGGGCGAGCGAGGGAGAGGGTGGGCTTGTAGAGAAGGGGCCGCTTGAGGAGCTGGTGTGCAGAGCTCTCCCACCACAGCCCACAGACTCTGTGAACGATGACCCCCCAAGGCTGGGAGCCCCTTAGGGGACGGGGGTGAGTGATACTTCATTTTGCGGCTGGAGCTCCAGCTGTACCATCTGTGATAGTCATTTGTCTCATAAGAGAGGCGTTTGCAGATTTAGTCAGTAGGGCCTTGGGACTTCCCTGGTGGCGCAGTGGTTAAGACTCCGTGCTCCCAGTGAGGCAGGGGGCCCGGGTTCAATCCCCGGTCAGGGAACTAGATCCCACATGCATGCCGCAACTAAAAGTTCTCATGCCGCAACTAAGGAGTCCACCTGCCACAACTAAGACCCGGCACAACCAAATAAATAAATAAATAAATATATATATATATACACATATGTACATATATTTTAAAAAGACTTTAAAAATAGTCCACATCAAAAAAAAAAGTCACTAGGGCCTTGCACCTTTGTTTTCCATATGCTAAGACTGTTTCACTTTATGGAACATTCCCGCATGTCTGGACTGGCAAGTCTGCTCCCCGAGCACATTCAGTGGCTTGCCTTGTGGTTGGGCTTTCATTAGGGAGCCAGTTTAATCACAAAATGATGTGGTTGGCGCACAGTGACACTCGGCACAGAGGGCTGGGGGTAGGTGGAAGGGGGGGCAGAGAACCCCAGAAAGGCTCGTAATCCTCTCTGGGGGGCGTGCGAGGCTCTTCCTGGGGGAGGGGATAGCTGGCTTGCAATGGCTGACGATGGGTTAGCCAGGGAGATGACATTGGCAGGGGGTTTGTGGCAATGGGAGCGGGGACTTGCAGGCCTGCAGCAGCTGGGCACTGGTGGGCCATGGGGTGGGGTGCGGGGGGAAAGGAAGAGGCTGGAGAAGTGGGCAGGACCTGCAGGCCCCGGGCAGCAGTCAGAATTTTATTCCCTGGAATCTTTGCCCGGTAGAGGTTTTGTCCCCGTGGGATTTGCTCTTTGGGCATCATGCTGGCTGCCCTGCAGGAAGCCTGGTTGGAGGGTGGTACCAAGGGATGCTCAGAGAGCCAGGGGAGCGGGCGGCCGGAGCTGAGGCAGTGGCGGTGGAAATGGGGTATCGGGGCCCCGCACACACCCCTGATCTGTCAGATCAGGGCTGGGACCTGAAGCCGCAGCCCCGGGGGGTCTCCCATGGGAAGGGAGGGCGCTGTGAAGGCTGCAGTGGGCTCCAGCCTGGGGAGCCTGCCCTTCTGTGTCAGCCTACCCTGAGGGCGCTTTCTCTGACCCCATCCAAACACCTGGAAAAAACCAGGAGGTCTCCGGGGTGCACCTGGCCTCCGCTCACGTTTGCTCTGACTCCAGGCGGCGGGCCCTGCAAACAGCAGTGCCGAGACACGGGGGAGGAGGTCGTCTGCTCCTGCTTTGTGGGCTACCAGCTGCTCCCGGACGGCGTCTCCTGTGAAGGTAAACGTCGTCCTGCCCTGGGAGCCTCTGCCTCTGCCTGACAGCCAAGCAGGGCCCGCTTGGCATAACTTGGGGCCCCATTCGTAGGTGAAGAACGGTCCAGGACCGGCTTCCCATCGTCTCCTGGAGTTTGCAGCGCCTGGCTTCCGGCCACGGCTGTCCTCCAGCAGGATGTAAACACCGTGCTGTGAAAAGGGGTTGGCTTTGGGGTGTGACCGGGCTCTGAATCCAGGATCTGCTGAGTGGCCCTGGGCACGTCCCTCAGCCTCTCTTGGCCTCTCATCTGTGAGATGGGGGAGACGGAGGGAGGTGGTAGCCCCGAATGGGGGGGTTCTCTGGGATCACGTGAGTCCAGTTCAGGGCCTGGTGCTCGCTTAGCAGGTGTTCGGGAGAAGCAGTACGTCTGAAATAGCTCAGCAGGGCAGAGGAGCCGTTGCTTTTGCTCTGATGGCGAGCGCCCAGGGCTCCATTCCGGTGCACGGCCTAAATATGCACGTGCCCGGGGAGCTTGGTGGATGCGGGAGGTCGATCCCATCGTGCCCTCTGGTACATTCCTTCTGATAAAGCGTGACGATCGGTGGTTCTTGCTGGTTACTCCTGCGTCACCTGTGTCTCTCCTAGATATCAATGAATGTATCATGGGCGCCCAAAGCTGCCGTCTTGGAGAGTCCTGCATCAATACAGTGGGCTCTTTCCGCTGCCAGCGCGACAGCAGCTGCGGGACTGGCTATGAGCTCACAGAGGGCAATGACTGCAAAGGTAGGATAAGCTCCGAGTCTCAAAACCTCATCCCCCGGAAGTGCGTATGATGCGATGGGGAAGTGGCACTGGGCTCCCTGGGGTCTGGGCTCCGTGGTGCCGTGTCCCCCCTTTGGTTGCCTGGGGCACTGGCCAACCCTGTTATTAGTGAAGATTTACCTCCTTTACCGTAATGCTGAGTTAATGACAGTGGAGAGTTTGGATTTCTGAAAAGGCTTAGAACACGCTCATTTAAAAACAAGACCAGAGATGAATTTCAGGTGCTCACATGTGCTTTCCAGTCCCCCCACCCCCGAGCTGTTTTTTTGCACAACAGCTGCCTTCCATCTGATTCCAGGTTTCCTTGAAGTTCAAAGCATATTCCCTTCCGCTGCATAAAAAAACATGACATTTCTGGCTGCTGGCTTTCCCCCGCCAAACCATAGATGTTATTTGGCAGATAAGCCTTTGATGAGGATCTGTTAGAACATAGTTTTCTGCTGAGGGTTTCCAGCCCTTCAGAACGACAAGACCACTTGTGTAAAAACGTCGTTTGAATTATGAGGGCCTTTGGATGAGCTCAGTCCTCCCCACCCCTGCAGACTCCCTGGGCAGTGTGGACCTCGAGAACCCAGGGGCCCAGCCAGCTGAGTATACACTTTTGAACATTTGACGCCATGAACTTCAAGGGAAGGGCAGCCAACACGTCCAGTCACGACAATCACCATTGTTAATATCTGGAATATTGCGAGGACTGCAGAGTGAATAAGCTTATAGGGACCGTGTTTATTGCCACTTAAGATCATCATCGCTTTATAATCTAAACTAAACATGCCTGAAATGAAAACCAAATCAAACCAAACCACATATTGCCAGGAAAACGCCTGGGTTATTTATCACATAACAGAAAATTTGCATCATAAGAACCTTGGGGGAAAAGTCAGTTTTGAATCTTTAGAAACACGAGCACCATTTGGCTAAGGCCCTTTTGGAATGTGACCTCTCTATTGGAACGTTTGGGGTTATAGTCTGAGTAATGAGCATTAAAAGAAAAAAAAAATTCTTGTGATTTTAAAGTGTTGAAAGATGCTTCTGGCAGGACTCTTGCTAACAATTTCCTTTTTTTATGATGTACCAGATATTGACGAGTGTGAGAGTGGTATTCATAACTGCCTCCCCGATTTTATCTGTCAGAATACTCTGGGATCCTTCCGCTGCAGACCCAAGCTACAGTGCAAGAGCGGCTTTATACAAGATGCTCTAGGCAACTGTATTGGTAAGATGCTGCCGCCAGGGCTAACGGGTCCGCCAGGTGGGGGAACCGTCCAGCGATGGGGCACTGCGTAGTGTATTAGAACGGAGGTCAGCAAGCTTTTCCTATAAAGGACTGGATAATAAGTTAGTCATCGTGGGCTGTGTGGTCTCCGCTGCAACTACTTAGCTCTGCGGTTGGAGCTGGAAAGCAGCCATGGCTGTGTTGAACAAGTGGGTGGGTCTGTGTCCCAATAAAACTTTATTTACAAACACAGGCGGCAGCTGGGTTTGGCCCCACGGCTATAGTTTAGCAATCTCTGGTTTAGATGAAAGCGCTTGTGTTTTGAGGTCAGAGACACCTGGTGTTGAACCAAGTGACCTAAGGTCATTTACTTCCTCGGAGCCTCAACTTCCTCCTCTATAAAATGGGAATAATCATCATATCTGGCTTGTAGGCTTGAGGCAAGGATGAAACAAGGTGGTTGTGAAGTGCCCTGTGTATTAAAAAATGGTTTTAGAAGACACTCTGTGTTAGGAGTCAAGTTCATAGAGACAGAGAGTAGAATGGTGGTTGCCAGGGGCTGGGAGACAGGGGTGGGGAGTTAGGGCTTAACAGGTGGAATTCTGCTTGGGATGGTGAACGAGGTCTGTGGCTGGACAGTGCTGTTGGTTGCACAACACTGAATGTGCTTGATGCCACTCACCTGTACGCTTAAAAGTGGTTAAAATGGCAAAATACTGTGTTGATATCGGAGGAAGATCAATGTGAAATGAAAGCAAATCCCATGGAATTTAGTAAAAAGAGGAGGTCTGGGTGAGACTGCTTGAGTTGCAGAGGCAGTGTGGGGCAGGGGCGAGCGCGGGAGTAGTGGCCAGAGTGACCTGTTCTTCAGACAGGAGGTGGTCCCCGCTTTCTCCTGCAGTCGCCCGAGACCAGCCATCTGGCCAGATCGCTGTGTGCTGTTGGCGTTTAGGTCCAGATCTGCCGGGCTGCCCTTGCCCTCTGCTCAGCAAAAGCTTCCGGGCCCTCCCTTTGGGGTCGGAGAGTCGTCTCCCTTGTTCTGCGCTGCAGGCGCCACTAGTCAGAACTCACCCTTCCTGGAGCTGCCCCGTCACCCGCCTGGAAAGGCTGGTACGCCACGAGCAAGGGGCCGAGAATTTCTTCTGTCTCACCCTCTTGCAGATAAATCTGTATTGATCTTTGATTTGAAATGGCAGTGTGGACTGAAAGTCCTTCCCCGCTTTTATTACCATCCCAGGATATCTAAAGACAGATAGAACATCAACCCCTTAGGACAGGGGCCTCGTCTGAAGCCAACCCCAGTCTTTGTTCCTAAAGCTCCCCTTTCAAGGGGAGGCGAGGCTTCTGAGCCGCGCGGGCCTCAGCTTGGCTGCATTGGCCCCTCGCCAGCCTCCTCCCAGCAGGGGGGCTGTCCTCGCTCCCAGAAGGAGGCCGGTGAGCCGGAGGCTGACAGCTCTCCCAGGGCTAGGAGGGAGGAGGGGCCTGCCTAGACTTGCAGCGCACTTGCGGGGGGCTCCGCGGAGGATGGCATCTGCCGGGGATGGAAACCCTGACTCATGGCAAAATCAGCCCGATTTCCACAAAGAAGGGACCGTTGCAAGTCTCGACTTAGCCTCGGTCCCCACCCACCCCCCACCCCCGATTGCAGGGGTGCAGCTCTACAGGGGGAGGCTCCAGAGCAGGAGCCCGGGGGCCCAGGACTGGCCGCAGCCCAGCACCCACCCCCGAACTTGGGTCTTCAGAGGTCCTAGAGGCGCCCCTCGTCTCAGCACCCTGGGAGGGTGGGGCAGGCCAGCTTTCTGTGTGCCCACAATCAAGTTCACAGCCCAGTTCACAGTCAAGTGCCACAACCAAGTTCAGGAGTCTTTCTTTTTAAAAATTATCTTTTTTATTTCAAAAGTGATGTCCATCTTTATTTGCAAAAAAAGAAAGAAAAAGCCGAGTGCAGAAAGGGAAAGCTTCTACCCTGCTTGGCAGCGGGAAAAGTTCTAAACACTGCATTCATTCTTGACACAGGGCCAAGCTATTTCTGAGAAGGGCTAGAGAGTAAATATCAACCTCGTCGACCGAAGGGTCTCTGTCACGGCCACGTGGAAGCAGCCGTGGACACTACATAAAGGGATGGGCCTGGCTGTACTCCAGTAGAGCTGAACTTACAAAAACAGGCAGTGGGTGGGATTTGGCCGGCGGGTTGTGGTTCGCCCACGCCAGGTTTAGGGGCCCTCGTCCTGGCCGGGAGGCGGGAGACCCTGATTCTAGACCTGAGTGGGTCCCAGCCTTGGGCTCGGGGAGTTTCCTGTTTATGAAATGCAGATAATCCCGTCCTGCCTAACCTGCAGGGCAGTACTGGAGGTGAGACCGGCAGCACAAAGGCAGACACCAGGATGGGGAGGGAGTCGGGCTGCCCATTTGTCCGAGGAGGGTGGGCCTTGGCTGCGAGGGGAGAAGTACAGCCGGTCCTCTACCATCACCCCCTTCTCTTGGCCCCCCTAGATGTTTATAAGTGATTCTTGAAACCTTAGGTCCTTCTGGGAGAATACTCCTGGTAGGAAGTTCAACCTGTGTGGTTTGGCACTGAATCTGAGTGTGATCAGTGAACACATGTGTAACCCAGTTCTCCTTCTTGGTTTACTGGTTCACACCCGCCGGGCGTGTGTTCATCAAAGGGGAATGCACGCCCCACGGTCCCCCATCAGAGGCGTGTCCAGTGGGGGAGGGAGCCACCGTGCGGAGAGCTTAGAGCAGCCCTTCCCCGGGGGCGCGAGTGCACACAGGCCCCGTGGAGCCCGGAATGGGGGTGGGGATGTGGGAGAAGGTCGTGCCCAAGCTGTAAGAAAGGCACGTTCACCAGGCAGACAGGGGCGCTGGCTTCCCAGGGAGGAACTGTGAATAAAGGCACAGAGGCGGGATCTGAGTGGCCGCTGGAGGCTAGGGCTGGAGGCTAGGGCTGGAGCCTGGGCGGTAGGAGAGATGGACCCGAGTGAGGCTGGGGAGTCGGGCGCGGGGGCCAGCCAGTCACTGGAGGATCGCAGAGCACGAGTGCCGGCACCGAGGGGGCGGCCACCTCTGCCCCTCAGCCGCTGCTCCGCTCAGGGAAGACCCTCATTAACCGTGTGGAGTATGTGAACACAGGACGGCACCTGAATCGCTAAGTTCACCGTGTGGGACTCACAGGCGGGCAGCTTCGGATTCGGTGCAGTGGAAGATGGAAGTGTTGCGGGTTTAGGGGCAGGAGGATGGACCGGGGAGGGGTCGTTACGGTGTGGTATGCTGCTGACACCTGCGAGCCAGCTGGGAGGCTGCTGTGTGGTCCAGGGCGAGGGCACTGTCGTAACTGCATTCGTGGTTTTATAAAGAGGAGGGAAATGGGATTTCTTTGGAGATCCAGGGGTTGGGTTTCGGGAAGCCCTCCGGGTTTAACCCCGTTGTCTCCGTCTTTCCCCCTGTAGATATCAATGAGTGTTTGAGTATCAGTGCCCCATGCCCTGTGGGGCAGACATGCATCAACACGGAGGGCTCCTACACATGCCAGAAGAACGTGCCCAACTGTGGCCGTGGCTACCATCTCAATGAGGAGGGGACCCGCTGTGTTGGTTGGTATTAAAAAAAGAAAACCTGTTTGAAATGGACTTTTGGTCTGCTCCCAGCACAGCCCTCCCTTCCCTGGAAGGAGAGAGCAGATCCCCAAAGGAAGCTGTTTGCACCTGTCCGTCCATCCCACTGCTGATCTCCAAGCATAGGTCTTTACTGGCTATAGCCCGGACGGGTGCAGTAGAATGCCAGCCCACCCACTGCCGCCAGCTTTGCCCCTTCAGTCTGTCCGGTTCATCCTGGGCTGAAAGCTCTCTCGCGCCTCCCTGCTCACAGCCCCCGTCGGTGATGGCTCCCCATTGGCGGCAGACAGAGGACAGATGCCCTCTGCTTACGAGTCAGTCCTCCTGAGTTGGCCCCAACCTCACAAACTTTATGATCCAGGTGAAATAGGTCTTGCTGCTCCCGCAGCAAGCCCTGCCCTTTCCTCTCTGTGTGGTTTTTACTCTTACATGCTTCCCTCTTCACCTACATTCCTTTGGATTCGGGCAAGGGCATCGTGCACCCAGCCTGCCCAGATCCCTGCCACACCGAGGAGTCTCCTCCCTGTAACGCCCAGGGCACTTCCTCAGCCTCTCCCCAGTCACTGGGCACTTCCTGCCTTAACTAGGGTCACTGCTGGCCCAGAGCAGCAGGAGGCCCCCGAGGGTAGAGGCTGCGTCTGCGTCAGCCATCTCGCCAGCATGGACTTGGCACGTAGTAGGTGCTCTATGAAATCGGGTTAAGAATTAAACGATGCCACTTTGTCCATTACGTTTTAGTTGGCTCCTTCCTTTCTGATCATCTTAGGGCAAAAAGCCCCCGGCACGCTAAAGGTTCTTCACCGTGTCTTTCTCTTTTGCAAGATGTGGATGAGTGCTTGCCGCCCTCTGAGCCCTGTGGGCCGGGGCATCTCTGTGTGAACTCCCCTGGAAGTTTCCGCTGCGAGTGCAAGGCCGGCTACTACTTCGACGGCATCAGCAGAACGTGTGTGGGTACGTGGGTGTCCCTGCAGAGGGCCCGGCCAGATGACCTCAAGGAGAACCCAGCCTGGGGCACCCTGGAATGACCGTGGTCTGCTCCTCACCTCTGAAAATCCCAAGTGCAGACAGTCCCAGAGAAGGAACCCCGATCGGGAGACCCCTGTTCTGGTTCCGACTCTGCTGCTGCCAGTCATGTGGCTCCTGGGGAGGCCCTCCTGGGCGTGAGCCAGGGTCCTTACCTGTAGAACAGGTGCTCTGCTTGCCCCGGGACCTCTGAGTGTTTATGAGGCTCCAGCCAGCTCTACAAATGCCCCAAAGTCTTAGTGATTTCCCAGAGGTTCCTGCCGACCTGCAGGGCTGCAAGGCCCAGAGCTGTGTGCTCGCCCAGGGCAGTGAGAACCCAAGACGGCATGGTGGCCCGAACACCAGGGGCTAGGACAGATCCTGCTGGTGGACGCCAGCCATCCCCAAACCAGGGTGCTCAGGGGAGCCTGGCACCTGCCCCGCCCAGCCCCACGGCACATTTGTTGGATCCTGGAGGGCACTCTTTCGGCTCTGGGGTGGAGGACTGGCGGGTGGCAACGTGCCCAGGCGTGCCGTCGTGGAAGAAGCACGAGGCTTGCCCAGCGGGCAGACAGGCCGGGGCCGTCCCAGCTCCCCTTCTGACTTGCCGCGTGTTTGGGACAAGTCACTGGCCTTTCTCTTGGAGAGGAGGCCAGGGGAAGTGGGGGACAAAGGTCGTGAGCTGCCACCACGGGCAGCACTGCCCAGGGAGGACGCTGCCTGAGCCACCTCCTGCTCTGTTTCAGACATCAACGAGTGCCGGCGCTACCCCGGGCGCCTGTGTGGCCACAAGTGCGAGAACACGCCTGGCTCCTACTACTGCAGCTGCACCATGGGCTTCCGGCTCTCCTCTGATGGCCGGTCCTGTGAAGGTGAGGGCAGGGCGGGGCAGGGTCAGGAGCTCTGTGACTGCATCCGCGCCCCTTCCCCCAGGCTGCCCACCTCCTGGGGAAACCACCACTCTCCCTGCAGCTCCGCGTGGGACCGACTCACATTTGTGCCCTAGAGCGTATCAAACAACGTATGGGCAGGGGAAGGACCTCTAAAAGCTTGCTTGTCGGAGATGACTGCCCTCCCCAGTTTCTCCTGGGCCCTGCAGGGGGCGATAACATCTGCGCACACGTAGGGATGGACAAGTTGGCTGCAGAAGCCGGGGGCGTCTGGCCCACTGCTTACTCACATGACCCTGGGGACTGGCTGACGTCACCTGCCTAATTGTCCTCCCAGGGGAAATGGGGTTGTTTATGCCAAAGAGAAACAAAAGCTGGACACTTGTTAAAAGTGGGAAGACAGATTTTATTTAGACTATGCAGTAGGGGAAAGAGACTTCGGCATAAATTGGTCTCAACTCCACCAAAAAAACAGGTGCGGGCTTTTTAAATGCTGGGGCCTGCTAAGGAATAGTTCTGAAGGATGTTAAGGGCACTGGTCGGTGGAATTAGGCCAGCTGTGTCTTCTCACTGGCTCTGACCCTCCTGCAGAGTCTGGGAGATGCGGTGGGGGTGGGGGAGGGACCTCCCCCTGATGACCGCATTTCAAAGGCCTGGTTCCCACCTTAAAGGGACCTGGGTTGCAGAAGTTACATCTCAAAGGGACAGGTAGGATTTACGTCTGCAGGTTTTCTAAAGTAAATGCTTCTAAGGAAAAGGGAGGTCAGGGCCTGTATTCCGGTGTTGGCTGGAATACACAGGAAATTCTTTGGCAGCATCAGGCTTTCCCAGGCAGGCATTTCAAGGGTCATGGTCTTGGGCTTGATGCTAAAGTTTGGTCAGGTCTCTGGGTTGGGGGGCGGGTTGGACCGAGTCATTAGTGTCAAGAGTCTTGGGGTTGTCAGATAACACTGACCCCATCTGATGGGATGGACTGAAATGAGGGGAGGGCCTGGCACATAGTAGGTGCTCAGTGGATGTCACATCTTCTACGGGAATTAGGTGATGAGGTCAGCAGAAATTGAGAGCTTCTGACCCCCCTCGGCAATCCCTCACATTGCCCATCGAGCTCCCTTCTTTGCAGCACAGTGCCCAGGGGCAACCTGTAGGGCCACACTCAAGACACGGCAGGTCTTAAATTTCTGGATTGAGAAGGATGATCACAAAAGTCAGATATGCCAGGATGCACCCCAGTGTGTAATTCTCAACCTGGAGCACGGACAGTGTGATGGACTCCTGGGTCCGAGGCTTCTCCTGAGATTCTGGGATTTGTCCCCCAAAACCAGACCCAACACACACATGTAATGGCAAGGGGCAAGATTCATGCGTGGTGGTCCCTCGGGCCTGGCTTCACATCCCAGCTCTGTCACATTTACGGCCTTGAAGGAGTAACTCAGCATTTCTAGGCCTCCGTGTACTCATCCGTAAAATGGGGGGAGTAGGACCCACCTTGTAGGGGGTCGTGAGGGTGAATCAAGATGCAGCCTGTCAAGGGTTTGTCACGGTGCCCAGTGTGAGATGACACACCTGTGATCTGGAGACTGCTGGGATCACTGTTATTCTCACTCGTGGCTAGTGCTGTCCCTGGTCACTCCTCAACGGCTGAATAGTAGGTATTCATATCTATGTTAGTGGACGATATTGTGGACACAAGGCCAGGGCCTGGCCAGCCTTGCAGTATGAGTCCACTAAGCACTTATCGAGCGCCCACCGCCCCAGACGTGTAGCAATAACATGGTTCCTGCCTTCAGGGAGGGTCTCTAGGACGTAAGAAACCACACTGAGCAGAGGTGAGCAAGTGAACAGGTGGCAGCCAGGCCAGGCGTGCGGGGCTGCAGGGGTGAGACTTGGGGTGAGAGGCTAACGGACATTCTCAGCTGCTCACCCCTCCTGCCCTGCTGAGAATTAGCAGTAAACAAAAATGACGAGGGACTTCCAAGTCAGAGGTTGGCAAACTTTTTTTCTAAAAGCCACGTAGTAAATATTTCAGGCTTTGCCAGCTACATCTCTTCTGCGACTATTCAACCCTGCCCTTGTTACGCACAAGCAGCCATGGACCATAGTAAATGAACAAGCGGGGCCACGTACCGATAAAACTTTATTTGCAAACACAGGTGGTGGGCCAGAAGCAAGAGCCCAGAGTCGGTCTGGCTTGAAGCAGGCGGTGGGTGTGGGGAGATGCCAGGTCCTCCGGCCGTGAGGGGCCGGAGTGGGGCCTCTCTCCCTTGGGGCAACTCCAGGCAGGTCTCTGGCCCTACACGTGGTAACCTCTGCCTCTGTGTGTGTGTGTGTTAACTTGAGGGGGGTCACAGCCCCGCCAGCACTGAGCGGTGACCCCGGGACCCTCTCTTTCAGACGTGAATGAGTGTAGCAGTAGCCCCTGCAGCCAGGAGTGCGCCAACGTCTACGGTTCCTACCAGTGTTACTGCCGGCGAGGCTACCAGCTCAGTGACGTGGACGGGGTCACCTGCGAAGGTGAGGGCTCCCCGCTCGGCTGGGGGCGAAAGCACCCCCTCCCCTGGTCCCCATCCCCCAGCTCCTGGCTGCTGGGTGGTTTGTTTATTTACCTACTCAGATGCACGTTGCCCGTCGTTGAGAGTGAAGTGTGTAAAGGGGCAAAGCCACCCACAGATTTTTCTTTAGTAAAATGACACGTGACAGTGGGGATCGCCATGTGTGCCGGGACCTCGAGCAGGGCAGTGGTGGGTGAGGAGGGCCCTCAGGGGCCGCCCACGTCTCTGACTCGCAGCTCTGCCTCTGGCCTTTTAAAAGCCCCTCCCTGGGCCTGGACCATCCTCTCTGTAACATGGAGGTTAAACCCACGCACACCAGGCTGTCGAAGGATGAATCCAAATGGTGACTCAAAAGCACTTCATATGTGCCTGGCACGATGTAGGTGCTCAAAGGATGACTCTTGTTAAGATTATTACTGTTTCTATATAAGGTGTGTCCGTTATTAGCACATTTATAATAATCAGCATTAGGACGTAGCCAGCCAGGGCACCTCTATGTGTGTCATTCTGAAGCCCTGGGCACTGCCTCCTGCCTCCGGTTCCCCAGTCTCCCTCCTCCCCTTCCACGTGCACACTTCACACCATGAACTTGCTGTGTGGCCCTAGGCTAGGCTCTTACCCTCTCTGGGCTTCAGTTTCCCCTTCTGGCGTGATGGTCTCTGAGGCCGCCCCAGCCACAGCACTTTGAGGCCCCCCGCGCCGTGTCCGGCTTGTGCTGTGTGGCTGCCCTCCAGGCCGCAGCTCAGCCCACCACGGGGGGCGTAGCCCAACCAGGGTCCACACAGATGCTGAGGGTGGGCTTTGCCGTCACAGACATCGACGAGTGTGCCCTGCCCACTGGGGGCCACATCTGCTCCTACCGCTGCCTCAACATCCCCGGAAGCTTCCAGTGCAGCTGCCCCTCGACCGGATACAGGCTGGCTCCCAACGGCCGCAACTGCCAAGGTGAGCAGGGTGGGACTCCCAGGGCATCTCAGGCCGGCTCGGGACCCTGCATCCTGGGCGTGTCCTGGGCTCCCCGGGCACCGTGGTCTCCCATACCCGGGCACACTTGTCCGCCGGGGGTTCTGAGCCTTCCACCCTACCCTGGGCCAGCCCCAAGAGGGCCCGAAGCGGGGCTGACAGCCTTTGGGAAGATGCCCACCGTGGAGGAAACAGGACGTCAGTGCCCGGAAGACCCCATAGCATAGCACTGCTGTTTAGTCTTTCGTTCAGTCACTCGACAAACCCAGGCCCCGCTGGGTGTTAAGGGCAAAGCAGTGAGCAGACGGTGCAGTCCTCTGTCCCAGGGTGATGATCCCCACTTGGCGAGGGGATGGGCCTGGTCAGGGTGTGTGACAACCCAGAGGTCTCTGTATTTAGGGACACTATGGCTGGAGGATGCCGCGGGGTCCCGGGGGTCGGCTAAACGAGGGGCGAGCGACATCCATCCTGTTGTACTAGGCTCCCATTTCTAAGGACACTCCAGGGGTCATCAGCGTCCTATAACCGTCCATTTGGTTACTGGGGGGGCGGTGCTAAGTAGATATTTGTGAAGGGGCGACCCTGGAACGGGCGCGTGGGCCTCACCTCCGGGAATGGCCGCAGAAGCTGAGTCAGAAGTTGGCTCTGTTCAGCCCCTCCTGATGAGTCCCCACGTGGGGCTGGTGGCCCAGAGGCTCTGGAGGGCCCGGGTCCTGCAGATGTCCTTTCTGGTCATGAAGAAGGTTTGAAGACTTTGATCAAAGGCGGGCAGGAGCTGTGGCGTTTCCTGGGAGGGACCCGCTCAGCTCATCCAGAGCTCCGGATGGAAGTTGCTCTGTTTTCACATTTCTGACGAAGCAGATGACCTGGCCAGGCGCCCTCACCGCAGCCTGGGGTCCTGCCAGACACAGTGAAAACACATTCCTGAGCCTCGGCCTTTGAGATTGGGGAGTGCTGTTTTTGCCACCAATGGTCAGGATTTGGCATCTCTTAACAGATGCCTCTGGCACAGTGACATCCCCTGGGCCCACCATTTGGCTGCTCCGGAAAGTTGAGGGAAGGCGACGGCTCCCCATGTCCAGGGTGACCTCATGACATGCCCCAGGCCGGGTTCCGGTCTAGCCTAGATAGTCACTGACTTTGGACACTGGGCCCAACATAGAATCCCTTTAAGCCTCAGTTTCCTCGTCTGTAATATGGGGCTAGTGGCTTCTGCTCATTCCCTCCTAGGATGTTACAAGTGGCACGTGAGGTAAGGCTGATGCAACTCGGGAGCCTCAGAGAGGCACTGGCTGCCTGGGTTCAAAGCTCGACTCTGCCACTTACAGAATGTGTGACCTTAGGCCAGTCACTTAACCCCTATGACTCTTCCCTAAAATGGGGATAATAACAGTACTTGCCTCATTTAATTATAATGAGAAGCAGGTGCTTCCTGCAGAACACTTCAAGGGCTATCATACAGTGTTCGCGTATCATTATTATGCTTACTCCTGGGATTGTGAATAATAGGGATATTAAATATAATCTCCTATAAGTGAAAACGCTGGCACAGGGCTCTGCTCCAGAGAGCAGCCAGTGGAGGGCAAGGATGGCCTGATCCCCCCTGACCCTGGTTGATGGGAGGCCTGGGCACCCCTGTCTGTGGATGGGGATGGCTGGGGGGCCTTGGCCTTCACCGTGCTGCCTTGGGATCTCCTGCAGACATTGATGAGTGTGTGACCGGCATCCACAACTGCTCCATCAACGAGACCTGCTTCAACATCCAGGGCGGCTTCCGCTGCCTGGCCTTCGAGTGTCCCGAGAACTACCGCCGCTCCGCAGACACGTAAGTCCCTCGGTCCCCGCGATCGTCTGTCTGTGTTGGCCTTCCTGGGGGCCCGGCTCCTGGCCTGGGCGGGTGGTTAATGAGCCGTGCCCTCCCACGCGGGTCTTGGGAAACTCAAGGATCCCTGGTTCTCAGGCGCCTAAATGCCAATGAGACTGGTTGCAGGAAGTGAAGGTGGTGACCTCATATGGGCTCAAGGTGGGCAGGCCTGCTCCCAGACCCACCTGTGCATGGAGCCAGGCAGAAACCCCGGCCGTCTCTCTCCCCGGGGTGAAGCCTTGGGCAAGGGACAGCTCTCTGGGCCTCAGTTTCCTCATCTGTGACATGCAGATGGCAGAACCTGCTCTGACTCGGATAAAGGTAACAATGACTCTGTGTGAGCTGACGTGACTTGTTAGGGTGTCATTGTTAGATGACCTCACCTGAAAGATTCTCTTCAACCCAGTGACAGCGTGGGAACAGCACGAAATGTTCTGTGTCCTCAGCTTGAAGCTGTGTGTCCATATGTCACTGCAAGCTCACTCAGTCTCAGGCCACCGGGATATATCCTGCTGGGGTGTCCAGGAGCCCTGTTCCTCAGGGAGCAGTGAGGACCCTCTGGTCTCGCCCCACACGACCCCATCCCTTATTTTATCAGATGGGCCTCCTTTCGTGCTCCCGGCGGTTGTTTCAGGAAAAGCTCCACGGTGGGAGCCAATCTCAGGGGCGTGGATGCGTGACCCCTTCCCTCCAGCCCCGGGAAGTGCTCAAAGTCAGCACACAGCCAGGCTGCCTGGGAGACTCGGCCTCTTGGCCTTGGCCCTGGTCAGTGCCATCTTGGGCGGGGTCCCAGGCCCCAGCGTCCACTTGTTGTTCTCGTCCCGCCTCCTGCTGGCCGAATGCCAGAGCAGGAGAGGCTCAGACGGCCCCAGTGTTCTTCCCAGCATCCGCGGTGTTCATCCCCCAGCCTTGCGGCTCCTGCCCCCGCCCCCGCAGGTCCTCTCAGTTTCCCCAGCAGGCGTGCTTGCCAGGTAGGGAGAAGCCACTCCAGAACTGGGTTTGCCAGCATTCCAAAGAGCCTGTGGGTTATGCAACAGCTAAGGGGGCAGTCTTGGTGCTCCCCTGAGCCGTGAAGAAAGATCCGTGTCCTTACTTTGAGGCTGCGCTGCTCCCAGGACCCTTGTCTGGGTCTGGGTCTGGGTCTGGGGATTCTGGAAGACCGGCTGACTGCTCTCCATGTATAACTCACACACAATCACGAAAGCAAAAGGGGAGGAGGCTGCCCTGTGCAGGGACTTCACGCCTCCTAAGCGGGGGGTGGGCAGGCCGGCAGGCTAGCGTCGTGTCCTGAGGTTGTGGCTGAAGTTGCCCCCTGCGCCCCACCGCGCTGATGCTCGTTATGGAATCCTTCGCCGACCCGCAGTGCCGGCGAAAGTCATTTACTTGTTTGGGGAATGTTCGCCGTGAGCCTACTGTGTGCAGGCACCTGGGCAGACAGTGGGCCCACAGAGGGCCCCCATCCCCTGCTCTGAGCCCCGGAGGAGCACATGCAGAATGGCAGTGGGCAGGGTGCAGGGGTACTGAGACCAAGGAGGGCCCCCTGGCTCCGGCGGGGAGCACGGGAGCCAGGGGAGCCTGGAGTCCTGGCCGTGAATATGGGCTATTCAGCGAGGAACCCCACGTTCTGCTGACCGAGGGATTGATGCTCCAGGGCCTGGTCTGTGTCCATCCCGTGGGTTCCTCAGCCTGACCCCCAGGGGATGATAAAGAGGGGGCTCCGTCATTCTCTGTATTAGAAGGGCAGGAAGTGAGCCCCTGCCCACAGTCAAGGTGAGAGGGGAAGGGTGAGCCTCCAAGCAGCCCCTCTGGGGAAGACTGTGGCCCCATTGACCCACATGCCGCTCACCAGCACCACCCAGCGGCCGGAGCAGAGGCTGGGAGGCGAGTGGAGCTGGGAAGAGGTGCGGTCCCCGCCCTGAGGGTCCTGACTGAGCCCCTGTGGCTGTTCTCGGGTCTCATGGAGGTGCTGTCTGGCATTGAGATGAACGATCTGGCTTTGGTGTCCAGCTCGCTTAGGTTTGCCTCCTAAGCTCAGTCCGTTCCAGGCCCCTTGACCTTGACCATGACCAGGTCCCGTGAGCTTCTTGCTGTGAAGGGGGCGGTGATATCGCCCTCCTGCGTTCCTGTAGGGTGACCTGTGATTGTGGGGTGAGCCACCTCCGTACCGCTTGCTCTGAGTTCAGCCCTGGGGGGTATGGATAGGCGCCCCAAGGCGTGTTTTACTGCCGGTGTTTATGGATGGAGGGAAGGTGGGCCCTGGTGTCCCGGTTGGGGCATGGCCTGGGAGGCTGCCCGGAGGAAGAAGGAACCAGGGCTGGGTCCCATCCTGGCGTCCGGGCCTGGCTCTCCGGTTCCTCGGTGCCGTGACCTTGGGTCTTGGTCACCCAAGGGCCCTTTTTGCCTCTGTAACACAGCGCTGACAATACCTGCTTGTCAGTGCCTGGAGGATTGGCAGTAATGCCCCACGTGCCCAGCCCATGGCCAGCATTGGTACCCAGACAACAGTGGTGGTGAGAGGGATGGCAGCTGGCCACCCTGTTCTCTCATCCTCAGAATCCAGAGGTTCCTCAGAGCAGCTCTGCAGCCCTTGCTCTGCTGCTGGCTGTGTGCCTGTGGGCTGACTGTGTGACTGGAAGGTCTAGGGTCGTTCAGCCCTTAGATGGGAAGACGAGACATGGGTTCCTGAAGGGCTGTGTGGTCCTGGGGCCGTGCCTGCTGCACATGGGAATCTGTCTAGTTACAGTTTCTCCTTTGTTAACCCTGTTGAGGTATCACGGACCAGCCAGGAGTCCAGCGTCAGGCACAGGAAGTGAGGGCCGGGCCTGGAATCCCAGGTTGAGGGGCCATAGGGGGTCTCATCCTCGTTGCCTCGTCCCAGTTGGGGGGGTTACTCTGGGACCACAGGAGCACCGCTAGCTTAGGGTGAGCACGGTGACAGGTCACTGACACGTCACGTAGGCCGACGTGGGCAGGACGCAGGCCGGAGCTCTAGGTGCGGAGGGGCCGCCCCTCTCAGCACTGGAGACCCCTCAGACTGGAGTTTTCTACTTTACAGCCCTTTTCCTTCTCCACAAAAATCCTCTTAAAGAATTTACTATCTGACCTTCAGAAAGCAATTTGTAAAATTTTAAAAGGCTGCATTAGGAAGGACCCAGTAACTGGCACTTCTGTGGTTAACATTAAGGGAGCCTTTACAGGCAAGATTTGAGTCTCTCTCTCTCTCTCTCTCTCTCTCTCTCTCTCTCTCTCTCTCTCTGTGTCTCTTTGTCTTTCTGTCTCTGGGCCTCAGCCTTCCCTCTCTCCACACAGCCTCCTTCTGGCCAGTGGTAACTGGAACATGACCCAGCAGGCTGGGCCGCAAACCACAGGGCTGGGCCTCACGGACTGACCAGGCTGTTAAGATCCCGAGCACACAATTCCGTCCTCCCCACAGGAGGAATGTTCAGTGTCGCAGAGCCTAGGGTGGGACCGAAAACATCCTCTTTACCCCCTCGGCGGGGCAGCCCCCTGAGACCCGGGGTCTCGGAAGCCAGAGCGAGGCTGGGCAGCCTTGGCTGGCATAGCTGTTCGGCCCCAGGCGGTAATGCGGGTGGACAGAGCGGGTGAAGCCCTGCCCTGGCCGGTTCCTGGGGCTTGTGTCCAGAATGACAGGAGCCTGAAAGTCAGGGAACCGCCAGCAGGGACGGCTGCGGGCATCAGACGGCCCGGGGGGCGACCAGAATGGCCACGCCTCCCGAGAGAAGGGCCTGGCCTTGAGGACCTCTTTGGCGTGTGGTGGCCTTCAATGATTGCATTTTCATGGAACTTGGGGTGTCCCGATCAAATTCGTTGAACTGAAAAAGCGGGGCACGTTGTTCTCTCATGCGGGTCGAGATGGAAACCAAGGTGCGTGGTCCCGGGGGTCCGGGCCTCCTCTGCTCTGTAATAGATGCAGGGGCGATGGCCACTCCTCTGTCTAGACATTCCGGCTGACAAAGACTCCGCGGCCGTCCCCAGGCTGACAGGCAGTTTGCCAGAGGCAGTTATGATTTCTGAGATGTTTCAACAAATATGGGGGAGAGCAGGATAGGATAATTGATGTTGGAACTGACCAGGAAAATCAGGCCCGTATTTACTCGTGTGCAGGTAGAAAGCACGTAGGTGTCGAGCTGGTCCTGGAGATGAAGCCAGAGAACCACAAGCCCCACCCTTGGGAAGCAAGCCATCTGAAAGGAGCCAGGCCCAGAAGGGCCCAGAGTGAGGAAGGACTGGCTCTGCTTGGTGACCCTGTGGGGTTGGGGGTGGCTGGAGACCATCGAGGAGGAAGGAGTATCCAGCTCTCTGGTGTGTGATACCAGACCTTCATGCACACCTCATGTTCCCTGCCTTCCGCCCATGCCGGATTAATCCTCTGGCGAATCAAAATCCTGGCCTTGGATACGGGAAACGTGGGAAAACTTTAACGCACATGCAGGAGACCCTGGCGCCACCTGCTGGCCAGATCCACCAGGCCCTTCCTGAAGCAGCTGGGCTGTGTGTGTGTGTGTGTGTGTGTGTGTGTGTGTGTGTGTGTGTGTGTCCTCACTGTCAGTGGGATAAGGAGAACCGGGTGGGACAGTGAGGTGAGCTTGGGGAAGGAGAAACCCCGATGAACCCAGCACGAGGCCAGGCCCCGTCCCTCGGTTTCTCCACAGTCACCTGGGGCACTCCCAGCTGGCCTGGACCTGGGTGTCTCTGGGGGAGGGGGCTGCCCCTCAGCAGCGCCCACGCCCGCCTTCTTTCCTCCCTCTCCCCCCGCCTCTGAGCCCCCTCCCGTGCAGGACCCTCCTCTTCAGTGTTCCTGATCTCCACACCCCTTTACTAGCGTGGAGCTCATTCCCAGGGCTGCCCTTTCTAAGAGCTCAGAATGGTAAATGGCCGACTAAAAGAAAGGATTTTACATCCTGGGCATAGGATGTAAAAAGAGACAGCGCTCACAATAAATGCCAAGTGTAAGTAAGTCCTAGTCACCTGACAAGAGGCATGGAAACTAAAGTTGAAATGGAGGCATGATGGAAGACTAGGACAGTAGATGCTTGTGGTTGGAGAATCCAGACAGTCAAGATGGCAGAACTTCCTGGGACACGTGCTCTGTCAAGTCCCGCAGGGCTCCGCACCTTGGCTCTGCTCCTGAGGCAGTTGCCTTCGGAGTGTGATGGGCCTGGAGTTCAGGAGGCAGAAAATAGGCCCTGTTCTTATCATCTCACAGGACGTTAGAACCTGTCCCCGTCCTGTCA
Source organism: Neophocaena asiaeorientalis asiaeorientalis (assembly GCF_003031525.2). Classification (NCBI taxonomy): domain Eukaryota; kingdom Metazoa; phylum Chordata; class Mammalia; order Artiodactyla; family Phocoenidae; genus Neophocaena; species Neophocaena asiaeorientalis. The sequence continues at coordinate 4,094,138 of NW_020172451.1, read as the reverse complement.
CAGGACGTTAGGACCTGTCCCCGTCCTGTCACAGGACGTTAGAACCTGTCCCCGTCCTGTCACAGGACGTTAGAACCTGTCTCCGTCCTTGTACAGGACGTTAGGACCTGTCCCCATCCTGTCACAGGACGTTAGAACCTGTCCCCATGCTGTCACAGGACGTTAGAACCTGTCCCCATCCTGTCACAGGACGTTAGGACCTGTCCTCGTCCTGTCACAGGACGTTAGAACCTGTCCCCATCCTGTCACTGGAAGTTAGAACATCTCTCCATCTCCGTCTCAAGCCCTGGTTGGCCCTGTGGACACAGACAGGGAACTGGGCCTAGAGCACAGGGCTTAGTGAGGGAAGACGGGGAACAGACCTCACTGCCTGAGTAGCTTCCCCACACACTCCGTGACCTCAGGAAGGCCACTGACTCTTTCAGCCTCAGTTTCCTCATCTGAAAAATGGCCCTCAGCCCCCCATCCCCAAGGGGTGTGATCACACTAGCGGAGGCGTGATGACGGGTAGCCGTGCGCTCCGTAAGCGGCAGCAGCCATGCTTGCCGGCGTGCAGACACTCACTTCGGGGGTCGTCTCCGAGACCCGCTCGGGAGCCCTGTGTCGCCCTGACCACTGTCTGGGTGAGGAGCCAGGAGCCTGGACGACACTCAGAGGGCAGGGTGTGCCTGGTGAGGACAGCCCGGGGTGGGGCTCTGCCAGTGAGAAGGGGACACACCTCGCTCCAGGCACGACCCTTGACCCCAGCCACCCAGCGCCCCCTGAGGGTGTTGGAAGAGGCTAGTGCCTGAGCCTGCGGCCCGGAGGTCCCCGGCACCTCCCACAGGTGAGTGAGGGGTGCTCTTCCCGTTGGCTGATTGGCCAGAGGGGCGGCGGGAGGCCCCGCCCAGCGAGCCCCCGCTTCCCCGCCCCCATGCTCTGTTGTTTCTCCGCTTGCTGAATGGGCCCTAACCCTCTTTCTCTCTGTCCACTTTTCTTGCAGCCGCTGCGAGCGCTTGCCTTGCCATGAGAATCAGGAGTGCCCCAAGCTGCCTCTGAGAATAACCTACTACCACCTCTCTTTCCCCACCAACATCCAAGTGCCCGCCGTGGTTTTCCGCATGGGCCCCTCCAGTGCCGTCCCCGGGGACAGCATGCAGCTGGCCATCACCGGCGGCAACGAGGAGGGCTTTTTCACCACCCAGAAGGTGAGCCACCACAGTGGGGTGGTGGCCCTCACCAAGCCCGTCCCCGAGCCCAGGGACTTGCTCCTGACCGTCAGGATGGAGCTCTCTCGCCACGGCACCGTCAGCTCCTTTGTGGCCAAGCTTTACATCTTTGTGTCCGCAGAGCTCTGAGCACGCGCTTTGGGCCGTGGGGGGCCCCCTCTTGTTGCTTTCCTCACCCTCCCCTCCGGGATCCGAATAAAGGTTCAGCGGACGATCCCACACAGCATGGCTGGCGTGCCTTGGTTTTATTTGGCGTGGTCGGGTGTCTCTGTGCTTGTCCCTGGTGGGGAGGGGGCAGCCGAGCAATGCCTGGCGCCGCCAAGGGTGACCACGGAGTGTTTTCCGTGAGGGGTGTGCGCCCAGGAGCCCCCGTTGGTGGGACTCACAGCCCACGCCGCCAGGGAGCCCAGGCCCGGAGAGAACGAGGCTCGGGTGTTTCATTTGACGTGATTCTCTCTCCTCCGCCTGTGTTTAGCCCAGAGGATGAGGTGACCAAGGCCCCCAGGGTTGATTGACCTCCGTCCCCTCTCACTTCACAGATGTGGAAACTGAGGCGCAGAGAAGGGGAGGGACTTGGCCAAGGTGACGTGGGCCATTTGTGGTAGAGCCAGGTCTACTGGCCCCAGCTTCGTTTCCTTACTGTGTCACCAGGAGCTGAGCCTTTAACCGAGGCAAAAAAGCTCTATCGTGAGACTCAAACCTCCCTTTCTGTTTGTCTTGATGGGAGCCCCGAACTTGTGGAAAAACACTGAACGCAATTGCAGCATCTTGGATGCAGCCCTTACCTGAGCGAGGTCGGTTCCCTCCACTAAGGTTCCCAGCTTCGTACCAGGAAGAGGCAAAGGACAGCACGATGGATGTGCCGCTCGTGGGAACCCCTAAGCCAGCGTCAGGTCCTTCACATGCGTTGCTTCCCATCCTGTGGGGCGGGTGTTTCATCCCGAGAGAGACTCAGAGGGGGCGAGCGCTTTGCCCAAGATCACACAGTGGGTATTGGAACCTCGGTTTGCTGACTACACAGCTTTGACTCTTCCACCATGATCCCAGCCAAGTCCCCAACGTGCCTCTCAAGGCCCTGCCTCATTTAGTGCTAATGTCCATCTCCCTTCGCTCGCCGCCCTGGAGCCACACTGCCCAGCTCTTTGCTGCCTCAGGCCCTTTGCACGTGCTTTTGCACCCTTAGCCTGAATGTTGGTTAAACCTCAGCCTGTATGTTCCTGTCTCAGCTGGGCTTCCCTTGACATCCGTTGGTTATGTTTTTCTGTCAGTCTTTCTCATAACACTGCCTTTGTGATGCTCATCACAGTTTGCAGTTCCTATTTATCTGTTTTGCTTTTGTCTTCCCCACCATCCAGAAGGCTCCATGAAGGCAGGGACCAAGTCTGTCTCATTCAGTGCCGTGTCGCTAGCTCCCGGCAGGGCCTAGCGCACAGTAGGTGCTCTACCCCTGTCTGTTGGGGGAATGGGTGACTTCCTGCCAACATTGCTTTGCATGTCTGGCATTTCTGTGGCTGCTGGCGCTGTTTCCAAGCAGAAATGTGAAGGGAAGGCAGAATGTCAAGAGGAATCGAGTAAAGGTTACTGGAGGATCCTAAGGTCCTTCCTACAAGTACATGGAAGGAAAATGGGGAAGGGGCCCACCTTGCTGTCTAGTGGAGAGGACGGGTATACAGTTAACACTATGCCCAGTGCCCTGTGACAGAGGCAGCGGTTAACTCGCCATGAGAGCACACACATGCTCCTAGCCATTCATCTCCAAGCCCCCACTGTCTCCCAGACCCCTCTCTGAGCATCTCTGGTCTGGACTGGCTTCCAGTCTCCTATCTTCCAAGCTGAAGCCAGAGGACCTCTCTGAAGGACCAGTCTGGTTATGTCCCTCCCCTCTTTAGAAACTTCTATGATTCTTCCACTAGCAGATGAAGCCCAACTCCCTTGGAATGGCATTCGAGGCCCTGCCTACTCCAGCCTCTGCCCATCTTTTCAGCTACATCTCCCTCCCGCTCCCCGCTCTAGCTCACCCCCTTGCTTGTGTTCCAGCCACGCAGGACTCTTGTCCTTCTCTGCGTGCACTTTCTCTGGGCTTTAGCATGTGCCATGCCATCCTCCTGCAAACTGCTGTTCTCCCTGAAGTCACGTCCTCAGCGAAACCTCTCCTGAAGCTGAGCTCTTCTAGCGCCGGGAGTACTCCATCAGAGCAGTTCCCCTGTCGTTACTTTTTATCGTCCCCACTTCTCTGGGCCTGTTTGAAGGCAGGGATTGTATCTGTGTTCTCTACACTTTCAGAATGTCTGGCCTGTGGAAGGAGCTCAGTAAACATCCGAATAAACATATGGATGGATGGATGGATGATGGATGGATGGATGGATGGGTGGATGATGGATGGATGGATGGATGGATGGATGATGGGTGGATGGATAGTATTTTCAAGGTTTAGTTCAAATATCACCTCTTCTGTGAAATCATCAAGACACAGCAGGGATTCATCATGTATTCAGTTATTCTTTTATCATGGTCCAGATTATTCAGGCCACAGAAGCACTTTTCCCATAGGAGTGTTAAGATTGGGGGGGGCGGATTTCTCAGGGGCTTTAGAAGCCAGAATCCCCTCTACAACATTCCCACCAGCTTTGTTTGCACTTGCCCTTGTTTGTGGAACTCCCTGCCTCTTAAGGTGGCCTGTTCCATTTCAGGACACCTCTGATGTTCCTCTGTGTGTACCTGAGAGCACATGTGGGGATGATATCTGAATTACCTGCCTGCTCACCTCCCTGCAGTTCCTTGAGGCTACTTAGCAGTATTCCTGGGTCATCCTGCTGAGATCACACAGTGCAGAAGAAACCAACCAACCAAACAAGCAAAAACACAAGAGTTTGAATGTCCTCCTTGCCATTTATTCGTTCTGTGACCTCGGATAAGTCATTTGCCTTTCAGAGCTTCAAGGCCCACTTCCTGGATTATTTTGAACATTACGTGAAGTTACTTACACACGAGGCAGTGTCTGGCATGTGGTAGGCAGTTAATAAGTGTTGGTTTCCCCCCTCATTGGAAGGTACTTGAGTGTTCATTTGGATCTTGATTTAAATGGGGAATAGAAGTTCAGAGGGTTTGTAGAGCTGCCATCACTTCTGACTCCTGGACCTGCGTGTGCACTTTTTTTTTGTGGGGGGGGTGCTGTGCCAAAAAGCACAGTGTGCTTTGTGGCTTGTGGGATCTTAGTTCCCCAACCAGGGATTGAACCTGCACCCTTGGCAGTGAAAGTGCAGAGTCCTAACCACTGGACCGCCAGGGAATTCCCATGTGTGTGCCCTTCTGACTGTCCCTGTACTAAATCAAGCTCCCAAGGGTAGAGGATAACAATCATGATTATCATTATTATACTGATGAAAATAATAACAACTATGACAGCTAACACCTGGACACTGCTGTCTGTGAGCCAGGCACTGTGCCAAGCATTTAACTAACCCTCACGGAGCCTAGTGAGGAAAGTGCTGATATGATCCTCATTTCACAATGAAGACATCGGGGAGAGAGGGGTTAAGTAACTTGCCCAAAGTCCCAATGCTGATGTAAGGTGGGCCCGGGGTTCAAACACAGGCAGCCTGGCTCTGGAGTCTGCTCTCAGAAGGGCAGTCCCATGCTGTGAAGGGGGCAGGATACCTGGACGAGTCAGTGCTCCTCAGCTTGCTACTCTAGCCTCTTCTCAGAAAGCCCTGCATACCAGCCCCATTCTAAAATTCCCAAGTGAAAAGCAAAGCATTTTGTTAGCTAAGGAAGGAGGCAGTGTGGTGTAGAGGAAAAAGCTGTGAAGGTTAAATGAAGTGATGTGTGCAGCTGTCCAGCAGAGACGTCAATGAGGTCTGAAAAACCACTGTGAACCACGCCTCTTTCTCAAATTTCAGGAAAACTAATTTCACATAAAAATGATCAACTCAAAAAAAAAAAAAAAAATGATCAACTCAAAAGTATCCAGGTTAAATCTCATAAAAGATATTTTAGGGAAAAAGAGAATAAAGAACAGAATGATATCCTTCTGGGTAATGAAAGTACACCAGGAAGATATGCTCACAGACTAGATCAAAACTGTAGCCCATATCAAAACAAACTAAAAGGATTGAGAAAATTACCAAAAATGAAGGGAAAATGTAAGCCAGAATTAGGAAAAACCAAGAAATGAAGTAATGGAACTCAAGAAATAATTTAAAATTAAAGCAGAAAGCAATTTCAGAAATAAATACTTAAGGAGAAGTTGAAAAGAAGAAAAATTTTATAAATTGAAAAATGAATAACGAAAGAGATGAAAAGGCTTGAAGAGAAAGTGACAGATGTTAAAGATAGGCAAAGAAGATCCAACATACAGATAATAGAAATCTCCAAAGAACTAACCCAAAACAAGGGAGGGGAGCAATAAATACTAAAAGTGATTACTCAAGAAACTTTACAGAAATTTTAAGAAAAAGATTTGAAATTCCATATTGAAAGAACACCCAACATACCTGAAGATATTGACTCAGAGCAACCAACACCAAGACAAAGAGAAAACAAAAAAATCCCTGTGCTTTTGGGCAAAAACAGCAAGTGACTTATATGGGAAAAAATTATATTATCATCAGACTTCTTCACAGCAACACTTATGCCATAAGGAAATGAATACTTAGGATATTCAGGAAAATGTAAGCCAAGGATTTTATACCCAACAAAACAGACTTTCCTGTACAAAGGGCACAAACTATTATCAACATGCGAAATTGTCAACATGCAAGCACTAAACATAGTTACTCATAGAACTACAACTAAATGAGTGCAGTAAGAAAAAAGGGAAGTATGGGGACTTCCCTGGCGGTCTAGTTAAGACTCCGTGCTTCCACCGCAGGTGGCGCGGGTTCGATCCTTGGTCAGGGAACTAAGATCCTGCATGCCACGCAGTGTGGCAAAAAAAGAAAAAAAAAAAAAGGAAGGAAATGGTTCAGACAATGTAGAAATAGCACATCTATTTAAAAATTGTAGGTAGAATAGGGAGAACGTATCCCCCCAAAATTATTCTAATTAATTACGTTAGTGGTAGTAATTTTAGTATTGTTACTCTGAGAGTACTGGGTTAAATATGAAATATACTAAATAAATAAGTATGGAATATTCTATCATCTCCTGTGTTCTTAAGAACGAGGATTTTGATATGGAAAAAAGGAGATTCCTTTGGTACATAGAAGAGATTAAGTAAAAAACTATGTGGCTCTTGTTTTGAATTGTCAATATCAGTATGAACTCATGACGTAATTTATCTTTAAAAATGTCCACTGAAGAAGCCTAGAAACAATGACCAGCTCAGTAGGACTGAGCATTCCTGGTATCCAGACTGTGGTCTTGAAATACCATTTTCTACTAAAAAACAAAACAAACCCAACACTTCTTGGAGAAATAGCTGGGGCAGTAAAAGTGTAAGATGAGGCTGGACCGCCTTGTCAAGCCAGACAGCAAGAAAACCATCAGAGATTCCTAGGGCCAGGTCCAAAGGACTTGGGAGCCAACCCGATTTACCCTGTGGCCAAAGATGGGAAAACTTGAGCTCTGGTAGAGGATAATAATTGCAATAGGTTGAAATCCATCAAATAGTTTAAATCTATGAGTTCATACTGATATTTTTAAAAAGTCAACTGATAACCTCTGGATGATGATCGCTAGTTCCTTATCCTGAAAACAGGTCAACACAAAGAAAGAATCAAGCATTAATCTTGCTTTTCCTCTACGAACTATACCCCCTGGTAACCAGATAGTGTATGAGGGGAAGCATCTCTTTAGAGAAGTATTCAAACTAACAAGCGAAAAAGAAATTATCGACTCGGACCACAGCATTGTGCCATCCCTGGTGAATCAGTGGACCTGGACCCTGAGCATTAGCCGCTGCTACCGTCACAGAAAGGAGATGACCAGACACCGCGTGTCTCCGATGGAAGACACACCAGCACCTGTCATTTCGCTGAAGGACCTGGGTCTGCCTCTGATCAGGCGTCTGGATCCAGCTGCCAATGGGCAGGGAACGCAGAGGACAGGGGAACACGCTGGGCTGCGCCGCCAGGAAGCAGTCAGCAAGTCCAGAAGCTACGGAAGCTCCATAGCTCAGATGCTTTGCTTCCCTAACAGGTAAACTGTATGGAAAATGAAGGAATGGAGAGGAAACCTGAAGGTTGAAAAGGACTTTAGAAAGATATAACAGGGACTTCCCTGGTGGTCCAGTGGGTAAGGCTCCACGCTCCCAATGCAGGGGGCCCGGGTTCGATCCCTGGTCAGGGAACTAGGTCCCTCATGCCACAACTAAGAGCCCGCATGCTGCAGCTAAGAGCCCGCATGCCGCAACAAAGATCCCACGTGCTGCAACTAAGACCCGGCGCAGCCAAATAAATAAATAAGAGAAAGATATAACAAAAATGTTTTAATGGACAAGTTTAAATGATAGTGTCTCGAGATGCACACTTACGTGACACAGATGTAAAGGAACCCAGGTAAGTGATTGCTAGGACAGTCAGGACAGGAGTTACTTTGGGGGTGCACGAGGGGGTTGAGACGGGTCTGGGGCCCACGAAGGGCCCACAGGTGGCAGGTGAAGCTCTCTTTCCTGACCTGGGTGCTGATTATAAAGTGGTTTGCCTTATAATACTCATTCAGTGGTACCTTTGTTTTGTGTAGCTCTTGCATTTGTGTTTTATTTTATGATAAAGAGGTTTTGAAAATATCGCTAGACCTGTAACCAACTTGGGCCCCTTTTCCTTCCTCCCTGTCCATCGTGTGACACCGGAGATTTGACCGCTTTGTGCTGGGCGCCAAGCTGGGTGCTTTACATACGCTCCCTCATTTATTACCCCTGCAGCCCCCCGACCCGGGGCCCCAGGAAAGCGGACCCTGTCTCCTTTGTTTGCTTTGGTGTCCCTGGTGCCTGACACCCAGCAGATGCTCAAAACACACTTGTTGAGCAAGTGAACGAATGAATGTGATTTGCAGTTGTAGAAGCTGAAGCTCAGTTCGTATAGTTGGCAAATAGCAAAGCTTTGCTTATCCCAGCTGGGACAGACAGAAACCGGGGCATGTCTCGGGGGTTTGGGTTCTGGTCCAGTTTGCAGCAAGGTCAGAGAAGCATCCCCTCGGAGCAGCCGGGCTGCAGACGCCAGTGTGGGTCTCCGACGGAGCCATCTCTGGGACAGGTGGTCCCGCCCGGCCACCTGCTTCTCCCCGGACCCCGGTCTCTGTGGGAGTGCTGGTTCCACCTTTCCCATCGCTTCTTGTGCTGTGGTTCCCCTCAGGCTCCGCCAAGAGAAGACAGACACCGTCCGCTGCATCAAGTCCTGCCGCCCCAATGACGTCACCTGCGTGCTGGACCCAGTGCACACCATCTCCCACACTGTCGTGTCGCTGCCCACCTTCCGCGAGTTCACCCGCCCCGAAGGTGAGTGGCCGCTCCCACGGCTTGGAACCGGCGTAGGGGTCCTGGGGGAGGCCATCGTCTGGAGGAGCTTCCTTGCCAGGCAGCCCCCTTGCTGGAGTTGCGAGCTTGGCCTGCAGGAGCCACTCCTTGGTTGGGATGTGGGTTTGGGGTTTGGAATGCAGACCCCTCCCTGCCTCTGCATCTCCTCCGTGTCCCCAGACTACATGGCGGTACCGTTCCAGCCCATTCCCAGCTCTCAGTTCGGGGGTCTCTTCTTAGGGGTTACAGTGCAACAAATAACTATCAAGTGTTGATTCTGTGCCAAGCGCGGGGCTATGGGGGCCTCCAGGAGACAGTGACTCCACTCTGGGTCCTGAGGGGTCAGTAGGAGGCAACTTAGTGAAAGTGGGGAGAACGGAGACATCTGGAGGTGAGTGCGGAGTGTAGACCTTTGAGGAACAAAGCCAAGTTTTTCTGGCTGGAGTGGTGGACGGCTTGGCAAGAGAGGGCCTGAAAGGGTGAGAGCGGGAGGCTGCACTTGGAGTTGGGGCTTCAACTCCTAGGCCTTGGGAGCCAGTAGAGGGTTGGGACAGATGCTATTTGCATACAGAAGCATCATCCTGGAGACCGAGGGGCAGATGGGCTGGTGCGGCCAGACCAGCTCCAGGGAGCCCAGCAGTAAAGCAGTCAGTGTGCCCTGCGCCCAGGCAGCCCCTGGCCTGCAGTGTAGACCTGCCATCACAGCCCCCTTTTCACACAGGTAGGCCCAAGGCAGCGGGCCCCCGGCGCCCGGCAGAGGGCTGTGGACGGGGTGCGTCTCCGTATGCCTTGCTTCGGGGTGTGCAGCCCACGTGCCAGGGCTGGTGTGGTCTCCAGACACCGCCTCCCTCTGTGGAGGCCTTCAGAGGAGCTCGCCGCGAGGATCCACTCTGTAAACGTCGACTAAGCCTCCGACGTGTCAGGCTCGGGCCAGGCTCTGGGACACAGTGATAAGAAAGAGCCCTCTGACCATCTCAGGGAGGACGGACGGTTTGCCCTGTGTTTACACGCGGCAACGGGGTCCTGGGGGGTAATGCAGGTGCACATGCCGGAGCGTGGAGCCTGGCCACGGGGGTGGGAGGGCACCACAGGCACCCCGGGGATGTGCTTGCCTGCGGGAGCCGGTGGCCCTTGCCCCACCTGCCCACTCGTTCCTCTAGAAAAGGGGAGGCACAGAATCTTCGCAGGGTGCACGGACTTGGGTCAGAGAAAATCACTGACTGCTGTTCGCCTTGCGCAGAATGACGGGTTCCACCAAACCACAAATCCTTCCCAAATCCCTAATGGCCGGTTTTGTGGCCTCCTGGCCAGTGCCAATCCATAATTTTGTTCTAGCGGGAGCTGGGTGTGGTTAGAGATACCTGTCAGCGTCTTGGGCCCAGGCAGTCCAGACCTTGACCATTAGCGTTGAGAGGACCCTTGATGGGCCCTGGCGGGCTGCCTCGCTCACTTTACAGATGAGGAAACTGAGGCCCAGAGAGAGGACATTCCCCCCCGGACCCGAGACAACACAGAGCGGGGGTAAATCGTGGCCTCGCGCTCCCCGCCCAGGGCAGGCTGCCAGCTTCATGTCAGGTGGCCCGGGAGACGGATACAGCCACCAAACTGCCCGGCCCGGCCTGAGAAGTGGCTTCTGACCCACATCACTGTGGGGCAGGGGACCAGCCTGCTCCCTTGCCCTTCCTGACCTCTCGCCCATATCCCGTCATCCACCCCCCTTCCCCATCTCCCCAGCGTCAGGGAGACTCCCGAATCATCACCAGTTCCTTTAGCACCGGCCCTGCTTCTGATCAGCTCCATGACTTTAGGGAAGACTCGCAGGCTCTCCAGGCCTCGGCTTCCCCGTTGATGAGAAGGGGGGACAGGCTATGATCTAGGGCCCCTGAGGGGCCCTCCACCTTCTCCATGCAGGGGGTCCCTCATGTTGGGTCCTCATTGCCTGGGGGGGCATTTCCGGGGTCACGGGGCCCAGCGCTGCACGTTCTCCATGCCGTGCTTCTCTCTGCAGAGATCATCTTCCTCCGGGCCATCACGCCCGCGTATCCTGCCAACCACGCTGACATCATCTTCGACATAACAGACGGGAACCTCCGCGACTCCTTCGATATCATCAAGCGCTACATGGACGGCATGACTGTGGGTGAGTGGCCGGAGACGGCAGGTCCACCTAGACTCCCCCTTGTCCTCCCAGCCAGTGGCTTAGCCGAGGCCTGTTGGGAACCAGCCCGGCTCCCATCCGAATCCCCTGGTCCTTCAGGGCTCAGCTGGAACCCCCCACACACACCCCAGCCAATCACAGTGTGAGGAGCATCAGGGTGGTGGAGCCGCCAGCTCTCGGGGAGACCCCTGTGGGCTCAGTCTCCCGACCCACAAAGGGTGGATTAACTAGGTCTCTGTGTCTCATGGATTTCAAACATGGATTTCAGACAGGGTCACACAGGTAAAGCGCTGGTCCGGGGGCTCGGCGCAGCTGCCCCGTCGTGGGAGCTGATACGATCTTTATTCTTATGGTGCAACGGAGGAATAGCTAACGGGCGTCAGGGCCTGGCTCGCCTTGCAGGGTGTCCGGTCTTGTCCCCTCCCGCGTGTCATTGGGTAGGAGGACCGAAGTCGCGTCAAGGCGCACGTACAGCCCCCCTCACACACACACACCCCGAGATTCAGCGCCGAAGGAGGGCTGGCCGGGAGGGGGAGAAGCAGAAGCGGGTGCGTCTGGGAAACTGTTCATGGTGCCTCTCCTGAACTGTCACGCTTTAAAGACTTCAAATTCATGGAGAATGAAAACCATCACGTCTGCCACTTTGGACTTAAACGAAGACTCGCGTTTTCAAAGCAGCTGAGCAACTGAGGGCCAGGCCTGTCCTCGCCTAGGCCTCCGTTTCCTCGTCGTGAATAGGGTGGGCAGGAGTGGGCCTCGTGGTCTCTTAGGCCCCCTGGATTTTGTGAGGTCTTGAGCGCCCACTCGGCTGGTCCCGGAGCCGAGCATTTTGGAACATGGCCTGTAGGTGGTGCTGTTGGACCTCAGAACCCCGGTCCCCCAGGCCCCCAGCCACGACCGTTGTCGAGCTGCAGCTGAAGATAGGGAATGGTTATTCCCCTGTTGCCAAAGAGCCATCTATAGCGACTTTACAAGCTCTTAAATGGGTTTGCATGTTGTAAACATGACTGAGTCATCTGGGGGGCCCCCACCCCCGGCTCCTCCTCCGCTAGTTGACAGCAGGAATAATTAGTTAATTACAATTAATGGTACATTAGCTCGCACTGGGATTCCGAGGGGAGGGCGTGCAGTTTGGTTGTCAGCAGGCTTAAAACTCGCCGCTTGCGCTTCGGTCACTGCCCGCCCTGGGCCTCAGTTTCCCCCATTGTTAGGTGAAGAGACGCTTAAGGGACCTTCGGGCGCCTGGGGATGAGGGCAGACAGGAGGAAGTAGGGTCGACTCGCCTACAGAAGCCCACCTTGAGCCAGCCCTGTGCTTGACGCTGGGCCTGCAGGTGTGGCTGCCACACAGCCCACCCTGGGGCGGTTCACAGCGCTTGGCACCACAGGAGTTGGAATCAGAACCTTCCCACACACTCATTCATTCTTTGCACTTCTGCATTCTTCCCAAGCCCGCCCTGTACCAGGCCCTGGACCCGGCCTTGTGGGTACAGAGATGGGTCAATACCACGCAGCCCCTGCCCCTAAGGGCTTTGCATTCCACCGGGGTGGGAGGGGGTGTGCGGCCATAAACAGATCATCAAAACGCCGTGGTGGAGAGACAGTGACAAGCGTCTCCAGCCGAGGCCTCTCTGGGGGCGGGCTCTGTACAGGGTCTGTGCCTTCACTTCCCAGCTAAAGCCTTCCTGAAGTGACCCACGCCGGGGGCTGGGCAGCGGCCAGGCCCGGAGCCGGTGCTCAGCAGCGCATTTTTCTAGCCGCATCTATACTCCAAACAGAACCAACCTGGGAGTCTCGATTTCTTGGCTTCCCATCCCCTGGGGCAGAAAATCCTGGCATCTCGGAGCCTGGAGGCTCCTGGAGGCCACCTCTTCCAACTTCTTTGGCAGAGGGGGCAGCAAGGGGGCTGGCCGATCTTCCCAGGGTGACTTGGGGTAAGGTGGGGAACAGGACAGACCCCTGGTGTGAGAGGCGACGCCCAGGCCACAGAGACAGAGCAGCCTCTCTCCTCACTGTGCTTCGTCACATGGGCCCCGGTCTTTGGATTCTGGTGCTGGGGGAGGGCCCAGGCTGGCCCTTGGGAATTCATCCTGCCTGTGATCCGGCCTCCTGGGTAGGCCCGGCCTCTTCAACTTCTCAGGACATTTGCTGGACGTCCCGTCCGGTTGGGCCCCTGGAGTTTACCAATGCCCTCTCCCAGGTGGAGGACCAAGGCCAGAGGGGGCAGGGTCTCGCTGAGGTGGGACCCAGGCTGTGCTGGGCTCTGGTCTCTATACCCTCCGGTCGCTGCCTTGTTTGTCTGCTTGGGGTCTCTTCCCTGGGCTTCCCTATCCCCACCTCCTTCCTGCTCCTCTAATGCACCAACTAGCTTCTGTGCCCTCCAGGAGCTTCTGGGCTCTGGGGGTAGCCACCCTGGCACACGCTGGCCCTGGACACAGGCCTGTCCACCTGCGATGGACTTGAGACCAGTCTGAGCAGCCCTGGGAACCACCGCTGGGCACGCTCACCCCCGCATCCCTGCTCGCTCACCCCCGCATCCCTGCTTGGTCCTTACAGATGCCTCAGGGGATGTGATCGCCTCCCTTGGGCTGCTTAGTCCTTACAGATGCCTCAGGGGATGTGATCGCCTCCCTTGGGCTGCTTAGTCCTTACAGATGCCTCAGGGGATGTGATCGCCTCCCTTGGGCAAAGGAGGGAGCAGAGTAAATGACCACCTGACACTGAGCAATGGAAAAACCACAGGGCCCGGGTTGTTTGCAGACTCGTTAACGGATGAAGGAGCGATGGCCAGAAAGGGCAGGAGGCTTGTCCTAGGCCCCCTGGTGCTGGGGGGCAGAGCAGGCCTAGAACCCAGTCTTCCCCAGACACCCAGAGTTGGAGCCTGTGGACAGCTGGTGTTGACTTGGGCAAAGTTACCGAGAGTTCGTGTCCCGGAAAATTACCCAGCGTACGAGCCGCCGTTGAGTTCATTCCCCCCCCCAAATAACAGAAGAAGAAGAAAGTACCCAAAGTCGATTAAGAACCGAAAAAGGCCAGACTTTCCCCTAATGTATCCTTTAAAAACCAGTTCTTCGCAGGGATAGAGGCGGCTCTGAAGCAGAGCTGAGCTGCTGTCTCTGTAAAGCCCCTTGCAGCCACCCTGTTGCATTCCTCTTTCACCAGCTGTCAATGAAAAATGAAGAATGCATTTTCGACCTGTGCGAAAATGCTCTATTAATGCCTGAGGTATTCTCGGGCCACTACAAAGCCTTCCTTATCCAGCCCCGGTTTCATTCTTCGCTCAGCGGAGTCCTGGCTGTAATCGGGGGCTGCTCCAGGAGGGGTCTTTCAGGTAGTAGCTCCTGAGAGATGACTCATGGGGACCCTGGCGAGATGGGCACAGGCAGTGTAGCTTCCGCCGCCAGCAACTGGGGGCCACCCCTGGACTCCCCAGGCCGCTGGGTGGCAGCTGGTGTCTGAGCCTCAGCCTTCCCCAACCCGTCCCTGCTCACTACTTCTTTTTAACTATTTTTCTAAGGAGGGGAAGCAAAAGTCTGTCTATATTGAGGGTCAGCTTGGCCACAGTTTCTGCTAAAACCTCCCCAAAGCCAATAGGAACTAGACAGCGCTCAGCGGAAGCTGCTTTTTAGACCCCCTGGTTGATTTCGTGAACAGCCTTCCTGATCCTTGGCTGGCATCACTGTTTCTATAAGAAAAGGCTGACGTGCCGGCCCCGGGTCCCACGGGCTGCAGCTGACAAGCAGGTATGCTGCACGTTGAGTCTGTTCTGGGTTGTTCCCTGAGCTCCGCTTCCTCTGCCGGGTCCCCTGAGAAACTGAAGCGCTCCCGTCCTCAGCTCCTGGCGAGGCACCATGGCAGCCAGTCCTGCTCCCAGTAAAGTCTGAATGAATGGAGATTGGCTGGCTCACCTCAGAGACTGCTTACCTGTATTAGGTTGAGGAGTGATATCCCCTAATCACAGACACCATTATTGTCGTTAGATGAAATGATTACGTGACAGGTCCTAGCAGCGCCTGGCACACAGTAGGTGTGCAGGAACTCAATCTTAATGGAACCCAAACCTTTTCCCCATGCCGATGCTGTCTGTACTGAAGCAAGATGCGGGGCCTCTAAGTTTGCCCGGTCTGTACCACGCTCGTAACAATATCCTCACTCCCCCTCCTAAAGGGAACCAAAACCTTTTGCATTTTGAAATAGCGTTCTAAGTTTCATCTGTGAGCATATAAGGATTATTACCCTATTTCAAGTTAAGTTTGAAAATATCAGTGGCTGGGGTGGCCCTTTTCGGGTAAAACACAGTGGAGTCGCTGCTGCCACAGAGGGAGCACGGAACTTGGGCTCAGATGTTCTGGGCATAATTCTTGCTTGATTCTCTGTTTCGAGCTGTGTGACCTCAGGCAGGTCTCATAACCTCTCTGAGCCTCAGTTTTCTTCTCAGCAAGCTTGCCATAATAATACTTGCCTTGCCGGGTTATGAGGATTGGAAGGAGTTGTGTGTATTTTAACATAACTGGGTAGGTTGTTAGGGTGATAAATGAGCCACTGAGAGGAAGCCGTTTGGAGTGGGAGAGCTGGTGAGAGCTCGGAGCTCCCTGAGAGGACAAGACAGCAGGCCAGAGGGAGGCACGTGGGACGGTGCCAGGACTGTTCGCCCCAAAGTGGCTCCAGCTACCTGGGAGCTATGTAATAGGCACATCTCGTGGCCTCGGCTGACCAGTCGGGCCCACCCTGAAGCAGAATGATGGAGGCTGTGCCTCCCAAGTTCTGTCATCCTTGAATTATCTCACTCATTCGACAAGAGCATCCTGGGTTTCTACTCCACGCCGAGCCCTGGGCTGGCTGCTGAGGAACAAATTTACACCCAAGCCACAGGTCCTGCTTTCAAGAAGCTGCCTCCTGGCTTCCCTAGCATCCTGCCATCGGAATTCCTATAGCAGAAAGTGCTCATTTTTCAGCAGTAGGCTCTGTGCCTGTTAATGTCTCAGTGGGAGAGACAAGTGGTGTGTGTCAGGGCTGCCATGTACAGTTGAATATGTCGTGCACTGAGAAACCCTAGGGGGGACCATTCACAGCTGCTTCTATGTGCAGTGCACAACCTAGTCAGCTGTACATAGCAGCCCCAGTACAAGAGCTTGTGAGTGAAGGTACCAACCTAGGGCTTCCCTGGTGGCGCAGTGGTTGGGAGTCCGCCTGCCAATGCAGGGGACACGGGTTCGTGCCCCGGTCCGGGAGGATCCCACATGCCGCGGAGCGGCTGGGCCTGTGAGCCATGGCTGCTGGGCCTGCGCCTCTGGAGCCTGTGCTCCGTGGCGGGAGGGGCCCCAGCGGTGAAAGGGCCGCGTACCGCCAAAAAAAAAAAAAAAAAGATACCAACCTAGCTGTTCCTCTGCCCCTGGCCAGGCGAGGCCTCATGCAAAGCAAAGAGCTTGTTCGCCCGGCCATCTGGCTTCAAGTTACCCTCAGTGGTCCCAGCTACCAGGGCCCAGATCGCTTCTGCAAAATCATTACCTCTTAAGGGGTTAAACACGCGCTGCTGACCCCATTAGGCAGCCTGATTCGGAAAGCTTGGCCCGGGATCAGTACACATTACGAATGAGATTCAGAAATTCCACCTAAAAACAACAGCGCAGCCATCCCTGCCAGTGATGAGTGATCCGCCCTGTCCCGGCTTTCACGGCAAATCCCAGGGATTAGGCGCTTTCTCTTCTCTGGGAGGCACAGCCCCGTCACCAGGGGGTGGGGGGTGGGGGGCCACACCCTGGCCAACAGCCAAGTTGTTTCCCGGGTGACAGCGCAGGGACGGGCCTCGGCCCGACTTCACCTGGAGGCTGGCCGTGCCGGGAGGGCAGGCGGGGGTCTCTCAGAGGGGCGCGAGAGGGGGACAAACTCTGACACTTTTTGTGCTTCCTGCGCTGGGACCCCGCGGAGCAGAGATGGGTTCGTAGGCGTCAGGCCCAGTGCCGTCCTGACTCATAGAAATGCAGCTATTCCCCCTGCAAAGCCCTGTGAGGAGGGCTTCTGACACCCAGTTTCACAGGTGCAGAAGCTCTCAGAGGCCACCCCCCAGGCAGCCCCCTGGCTCGGGCAGGACTCTCAGGGCTCAGAGGGGTCCACTGGGGCACAGCCCTGCTTTTGAGCCCCCCACCCCGAGGGGGGCACACAGGGGCCACAGGGATCCTCGCTGGACACCTGCCCGCTCCTGCCCCTGGACCCATGCGTCACATGGGCTGCTTCTCACACCTGCCTCCGATGTCTTCACCTGGCTGTGAGGTCCCGCGAGCCTGGCCAGAGCATCTTCCTCTCTTAGCAGAGCACTTCCGTGTCACGGGGAAATGTGCTGCAGCCACTCGGTTCCTGAAGCTGGAAGCCAGGGACCCTCTGCTCTCCTCCTCCCCCCCGCCCCCCACCTTGCTGGTTCTGTCAGGTTTTAAACCCCAGCTTTCACGTCCAAACCTGCTGCCTGGCTGGAGAGACGTCCTCAGCCTCAGCCTGCTTTTCTCCTCCCCAGCATCCAGCGCTCTCATCCCTTCCTTTCCCCTCCACTCTGCTCCAGCCACCCCAGCCCGTGCCCCAGACCCCAGACATTTTATGGCCTCTCTCTTCTCCTGAACTTTAGCCATAGCATCCACCTGCTTCTCCTCTTGGTAAGCTCCTATTCATCCCTCAAAGCCCAAGTCAGCCATCACCTCCTCTCACATGCCCTCCGTGCCCCCCACAGGCAGAGTGTGCAGCTCCTTCCTTTGTGCTCACAGGGCACCCTGGATGAGCTTCTTATAGGACTCCTGTCATACTCATTCTTCTAGCAAATAACGTGTGTGTCCAATGGGTGCAGACCTTGCTCCAGGGGATGTAGCAACGACCAAGACAGACAGACATGAATCCTTACCTCATACATGTTTTATTCCAGAGGGTAGCAGCAGACAAGAAACAAGTATAGTATCCACACTGTCAGGCGGTGGCGAGTGTTATGCAGAGGCAAGAGAGGAGGGGGGCAGCGTGTGGGGAGCAGCAACTGTACATCTGGTGGTGGAGACATTCGCCTAAGACCCGAGGAGCTGAGGAAATGAACCATGCGGAGATCTGGAGGAAGAGCTCCAGGCAGCAGGAACAGCAGGTGCAAAGTCCCTGAGGCAGCGGCGAGCCTGGCGTGTTTGAATCACGGCAAGGAGGCTGCAGCTAGAGCAGAGGCACGGTCTTGAGGCTGTGGGAACGGCTCTGGCTTTTCTGCTGAGAGAGGTGGGAGCCACGTGAGGTTTTCGGGATGAGAAGGGAGATGACCTAATATTATAAAGGCTCCCTCGGGGCTCCGGGGTGAAGCTGGGCTCAGGAAGACACTGCGGCTAGCTCAGTGATCCAGGCTGGAGATGACAGTAGTTTTGACCATGTGGCCCCGGCAGGAGGGGCGAACAGTAGACAGGTACCAGATGTGCTGGGAGGTGGTGCCAGGCTTTGCGGACAAATTAGGTGCTGAGGCAGGGATGACCCCTTGGATTTCACCTAAAGAACAGGGAGACTAGGGCTGTCATCAGGTGAGCCAGGGGAGCTGTGATATGGCAGCTTTGTGGAGGTCAGAAGTTCCCTTCGACATTAAGATTGAGGGGCTTGTTGCACACCCGTGGCCATGCGGGGTAGAATAAGTGAGTCTGGGAGGTGTTAGCACGTGGATGGTAGTTGGAGCCCCAAGGCCAGACAAGCTTGCCAAGGAATTGAGTGTAGACAGAGGAGAGAGGAGGCCAGAGACCAGGCGCTGCAGCCTCCTGTGCTCAGAGGTCGGGGAGATCAGGAGAGGAGGCCAGCCTGGAGGAGGAGGCCTTTCCAGGAGGAGGCGCAGTGAGCCGTGTCAACGATGGTGAGTCTGGTCAGATGAGGACCAAGGATTCACCATCGGATTCAGTATCGCCCCAGCTGACGGTGACCTTGACAAGGCTGTCTCAGTGCAGCGGGGTCAAGGGGAGACACACCGGAGTGGGAGTGCTGGAGGTGGCTCTGGGGACTCCTTCTAGAAGATTTGCCGTGTGTGGGAGCAGAGAAACGCTGGTGCCAGCGGGCAGGGTGTGGTGGGCGTGACATTGTGAGTTTCTGCTTGACTCTTCTCTTCCACCGATTGTGAATTCCTAGAGGCGAGAGCCTGCGAGGGGATCCTTTGTGCCGTGCCCCCGTCCCCCCGTTTGTCGCACGCATGCACACGCACAACACACCCACTAGGAGGTAACCCGGGCCCGGCACCCCGCAGGCCGCAGGGTCACACTCGCCTGCTCACTTCCAGAGTAACCAAGGGGTTAAAGTGAGTCCAGAGCAGCCTCTTAGCATTTCCCGAGGTTCTCCTGGGGATCGGCTGCGTCCAGAATGATTTGTGACCCTCTTACTGCTGCAGTTGTGCCCCTTTTGAAAAGCCTTTGGTATCACCGGCACATTCATAAATTATTCTTTTTTTTAAGAAAATGAAGTGGTTTCAGCCACACAGCAGTAGAGGCATGTTGTGCAAAATTAGAAAAAGAGAGTCTGACGCTGATACGAATCTTCCGACGGCCTCACCTGACAACCGTATATACACAGGGGACCCAGACACTCACCGTCAACCACTGTCATGGAGAATGCTTCCTGTGGCCTCGGAGGTGGGTGTTTCCAGATGGAACGTCCAATCCGTGCCTGCGGCCTGAGGACCCCAAGTACTGGGTCCCGGTTATCACAGTTTTGTCTTAACAGCAAGCCCCCCTGGGCCCCTGCCATGTGCCAGGCACTCTTCCAGCATGTTGTACACACGGATTGTGTCACTTAAGCCTGTGGGTGATGGCCCCATTCTCCAGGTGAGGAAACTGAGGCACGGAGGGAGTTCGAGGCTCAGGGGACGTGACTGAGGCATGCACACAGCGTGTTGGGACTCGGTGTGGGGTTCCTGCTGCCATGACCATCCTCTGTGACCTTGAACCAGCAGGCAGGGTCCTCCTCTTTGAGGTCTACCCCAGTCCTGAAATTTCTCTGCATCCCTGGTAGCCGTGAACACAGTACATAGAGTCACTGCATAACAAGTGTTCAGTCACTGGCTGGTCAAATGATTCTCTTTCTGAGGATCCAGTGCCGGAAGAGCCTCTGTGGGGCCTTGGCCAGGGATAAAGGGAACTGAAGGCTTGGGTGTTTCGGGCTGCCGCCCTGCCAGCAGGAAGCCCTCTGTGTCCTGAATGGGCTCATTCTTAGTGCCTCTTGGGGAGGAAAGGAGAAAAAGGGATGGTTCTCACCAAACCTCAGCATGTCCCCTCCTTCTGAGATCTGGCAGTGACCCCATCGCTCCAGGAAAGGGTCTCAGCTCCTCGGGGCCACCAAGCCACTGCCCGCCTGCTGGCCTCCTTGCTCGCCCCTCCCCCCTAATTCTCACCCACTTGGGAAACTGAGAGCAGAAATCCTCCACCTGAGCTCCTCCCCGAGGCCTGTTTCTGTCCTTCAGAATCGAGCTCCAGGTCAAGTCCTTGGTGATGCGCGCACGGGCTCCGTAGCGGGTCCCAGCAGAGCGCTTCCCTTTAGCGAGGCCAAAGCACCTTTGCTGACCTTTACCGGCCTCTACGCCCCGTCATCTGTGTCTGCCTCCCCGGGGGCCCAGAGCTCCGTGAGGACGCACACCTGCGCTGCTCTCACTGTCTGTAACCCCAGCACCCGCGCAGCTCAGCAGCAGGGGGGGCTCGGGGCCCCCAGGCTGCGCTCACCAGCCAGGCGGGCCTCTCAATCCCTCGGGGCCTAATCGCTTCTGGAGAAGGAGGTAGCACAGCCTCAATGCCTGCAAAGCAGAGGGAGGACCCGTCTCTCTGCAGTTTCCCGTCTTTGAGTCTAAGTCAGGCCGAGCTGGCCAGACCCCTACTCTTCCTGCCCTCTCGTGGCTTTTGCTCATCTTGGGGGGTCTGCGAGGGGTCTGGCGTGGCCGGGGTACGGCCAGTGCTGAGAAACCAGGCTGGACAGGGAGGCGGGGCCTAATCAAGGGGCGCCTCGCCTGCTGTGGGCCAGGGGCTGGGCTGCGGGTCGAGAAGAGTCTGGCCTTGGGGCAAGAGGCCTGTGGACTCCAAGTGCCGGGCCCAGGGGCCTGGGGGAAGGGCATCGGGTTTGGGGGAAGGGGGGAGTTCCAGTTGCCCATCTGGGGGCATCTGGAGAGATGTGAGTGAGCTGATGAGCTTGGGACTGGGCCAGGGAGGGACCCCAGCGGGCACGTGGGTAGGGGCTGATCCAGGCGGGAGGACACACAGAGGAAGAGGAAAGGGTTTCTCACCCTTCCCATCACAGTCACAGTTTTGGCCAAGTTGGTAAAAGCAGGTGCATCAGACGGTAAATCCCTTCTGGAAAACTGCCCAGGCCTTCTCTTCCTCTGGCGAGGGCGTGTGGCTTGGGGGAAAGGGCAGCAGGCAGGGATCTGGGTTCGGGACCTGCTTTGCTGTTGCTGGTACCCTGAGGTTCAGAACTCACTTCACCACTGGAACCTCTTTTGCTCTTCCTGGAACCTCGGACCACGAGACCCCAACGAGTGTAGCTGAGATGAGGGAGAGGAGATAGTGGATGGGGGTGGGGACCATACCAACCACGCGCCCTGGAAATGTTTGGACCCGCGTCCCGGAAGGAGTCTGAAAAGTTGAGGGTGGAGCTGACATTTCTTCTGTTTCTCCCCTAGGGAAAGGTGGACCCTGGGGGTTGACTCCTAGTTGCTTACAGCTGTCCAAACCGTCCGGTTTAGCTCACAGGAGACCCGTGGAGAAAGCGCATTTGTAATAATCAAGAAATCGGGAGGATAAGTTCTGCTGAGGCCCGTTGGGTGCCATTTGGTATTTGAATATGTGGCCCAGACACCTGTCCCCCTCCTTCTAAGCTCCTACCTGAGCGTTTGGCAGGGCAAGAAGAGAAGACAGGGTGTCAGGAACTCCGTTCCTTCCCTGCCAGTGCTGTGATTACCCTCTAGTTCCTTTCTGCCATTTTTGCCCTATAGCGGTGACTCTGCCAAGGGCGGTAAAGTTTCCTCCATACCACGTCACACCGTGAGGAGAGAGCAGATGCCGTGGGGCGGAGAGAGCTGGGCTCAGGGTCAGTCCTGGCTGGATGGACGCCGTGCCCTGAGGGCTGTGTGATCCGGGACACACAGCCCCCAGAGCCTCATTCTCGTCCCCAGTGGAAGGAAGGCGATAATTCTTCCCCACTAGCAGTGTGGGGGGAACGGGATGGAGCAGTGGACACGTGGGGCCCCTCCGCTTCTATTTCCCGCCCCTGCTGTGGACCTCTTTCCAAGCCCATCAGTACTCTAGACTGTTTGCTTTAGAGGCATGGACCGCATTTCCTCGTGTTCCTGATCTTTCCTCTTTGCCTTTGGTCTGTGCTATTAATGCTAGCCTGTGGAGATCGTTATTCCTATCAAGGCAGATTTCCCGAGATCTGGGTGACGGTTTGCTCCTTTCCGGTCGCCCATCGTGTTAGTGTTTGGCGAGACCACCTGGGCCTCCTGAGCTCCTGGGTTCCAGCACCTTGTCCACACAGGCCCACTCGTCACCTTCCCCCTGCTCATGGCTCTGTGTGGTGGCCACCAGGGCCAGACAGTGAGACCTGGCTGTCACGTGTCGCCTTCCTCCTGTCATGCGGTCAACGCCTGAAAAGCCAGTGACTTTTGACTATTGTTCATTTCTTCCCGACACTTTCATTTCTGGGTGGTAACTTTCAACTTTATAAACTGTGCTTAGCACTTTGATCTTTAGTTCATTCACTCATTCAGCAATTCATGTACTGAGTGCCTCCTGTGTGTCCGGTCCATAGTAGGACCAAGGACCCACTATGTTCAAGAACGAGAGATACAAGAGTAACCAGGAAAGACAGTGCCGTTGGCCTCTGGCCTCACATTGCAGTGGGGAGACTGTGATAACCAAGAAGAAAAATGACTCTATAACCTGATTTCAGGTAGTGATCACTTCTTATTCTTTTATGATGTGGACATGTGGCTTTCTTTTTTTTTCAAATAAATTTATTTATTGGCTGCTTTGGCTCTTCGTTGCTGCACGCGGGCTTTCTCTAGTTGCGGCGAGCAGGGGCTACTCTTTGTTGTGGTGCATGGGCTTCTCATTGTGGTGGCTTCTCTTGTTGCAGAGCACGGGCTCTAGGCGCGGGGGCTTCAGTAGTCGTGGCACGCGGGCTCCAGTAGTTGTGGCTCACGGGCTCTAGAGCGCAGGCTCAGTAGTTGTGGTGCACGGGCTTAGTTGCTCCGTGGCATGCGGGATCTTCCCGGACCAGGGCTCCAACCCGTGTCCCCTGCACTGGCAGGTGGATTCTTAACCACTGCGCCACCAGGGAAGTCCCGACATGTGGCTTTCTTACCTCTTCCTTTTCTAACTCGAATCTCTGTCTTTTGAAAAGCACAATTTCCACTGGCATGAGATATCATGCTGTCTCTAGATTGATCATCTTTTTTGTCAAGATACTCTTTGACAGCTCTGTTCACGCCATTTCACTTGGTCGGTTGGAATCACAGGACTTGTGAGTTGGAGGCTGAACTTCGGAAAGACGGTGACTCGTACAAGGTCACACGGCTGGTCGCTAAGGAACCAGCATAGGAACCTCAGCTGTGACTCCAGGTCTCTTTATAGATCAGTGTCTCATGCTGGTGAGACACTCTGTGGCTGGTCTTCCTCCTTATAAACAACGGGGAGACAATCGGTTGCAGCGTCAGTCAAGCAGCAGAAGCTTGGAGATGGCTTCAGGGGCCTGGGATCCAGACCACAGTCCCCAAGAGCTGACGGAGGTCTCCCACTGGACTCTTGTGCTCCGTGTTCAGGCTTCTGCATCCCCGGCACATCAGCTGTAATTTACAAAGCAGAGACGAGACACGAAGATGAAGTGCCTGAGGGGACCTACATTTTTCAAAGGGAAAAAAAGGCTTAATTATATCTTTAAGAGGCACAGACACGCCGAGGAATACCAGCACTGTCTGAGACCCGAAGCAGAAATGCCAAGGATGAGGATTTGGAAGATTAACACAGTTGAACTCAGCATCGTGGCCTTTTTTTTTTTTCCTGGGGCTCTTGAAAGGTAGGGAGGTAAATACTGCAGCAGGCAAGATGGACAAGGCAGGCGTGATGGAAAGGCACCTCTCCCTTTGTCCTGCATTTTGCTGCTGGAGTGGTCATTGCACATAAAGCTGCTCTCACTCGGAGCCTTCAGTGGCCCCCTTTCCTTCAGGACAGTTTTGAGGGGCCCTCAAGGACTGGTGTCCCTTCTTTCCTCCCTCCTTCTCTTTTCTCTCTCCTTCTTTCTTCCTCTGCCTTCATTTCACTCAGTAACCTTAATGGTGCTCCTGCTGTGTCCTGCCCCAGGCCCTGGGCTGGGGACAGTGAGACAGAGAAGAGCGTGATGAAGACCCTGCCCGGGAAGGGGGAGCCAACTGTGAATATTCCCCGCACTGGGCGGATGCAGGGCTACAGCCGAGGGAGACACGGAGTGGGGCTGCGGAGGCTTCTTGAAAGAGGACACAGGCAGTCTAGCTGGTCCCCGGTGCCTGGCACATAGTAGATGCCAACTATACCTCTGTAGAATCAAGTGGACGATGGAATCGGACCCCTGGTGGAGGTCCAGTTTCTAATGTTTGTGATGCCACCTATGGGCAGCAAGGGTTTCTCTTCTTCCCTCTCTTGTTTCCCCGCACTGGGAACGTTGTTGGTAGTTCTGAAAGAACACTGGCCTCGAATCGGCGTTGGGGAGGAAACCAGGAAACTGCTGACCTGGGTTCTGGGTTCTGTGAGCCTGATGAGGCGTGAGGTCCCTGGAGAAGCCCTTTACCACCTTTTCAGCCTCATCCATCTATCTTCCCCAAGATTAACACTGTTCCCAGAGCTGACCCGAACCTTCATACTTTTGGCCTTTGCACATGTCATACTTGCCTCCTTAGCTCCTACTTACTCTTCAAAGTCTGATTTGAAGTCACCTCCTCTGTAGAATCTTCCTTAAACCTCCCCAGAAGGATGGCCCCTATTGAATGGATGTGTGGATGGGTGGATGGATGGATGGATGGGTGGGTGGATGGATGGATGGGTGGATGGATGGATGATGGATGGATGGATGGATGGGTGGATGGGTGGATGGATGATGGATGGATGGATGGATGGGTGGATGGATGGATGGATGGATGGGTGGATGGATGATGGATGGATGGATGGGTGGATGGATGATGGATGGATGAATGGATGGGTGGATGGATGGATGGATGGATAGATGGGTGGATGGATGGATGGATGGGTGGATGGATGGATGGATGGATGGGTGGGTGGATGGAAGGATGGGTGGGTGGATGGATGGACGGATGGGTGGGTGGATGGAAGGATGGGTGGATGGATGGATGGATGGGTGGGTGGATGGATGGATGGGTGGGTTGATGGATGATGGATGGATGGATGGGTGGGTGGATGGATGGGTGGGTGGGTGGATGGATGGATGGGTGGGTGGATGGATGATGGATGGATGGATGGGCGGATGGATGGATGGGTAGGAAAGCTGTGAAGAAAGAAGTGATATGAAGAGAAAGTCTAGGTTCAGTGAAGATGAAGACAAGGAGGTGGAACTCAGGCTTGAAGTAACCTGGGAATGAAGGGAGCGTGTTCACCCAATCAGAGCCCCCAGGAAGTGTGGCTAGGCTGAAGAAGAAGTGGTCCGGTCTACTGAGTGGGCGTGGGTAGCCTGGGAAACTAGGGCTGACTAGGGTTATAGATAGAGTTGGAGATTCAGTGTGGACCTCAGGTCAGAGGAGAGGGACAGAGAAGCTGATTCTGGAGGGGTGGGAAGGGAGGCATATTTCTCAGCACCCTCTGTGTGCACCCCTATGACGATTTCTTTAACCCTTGCGGCACACCTATTTCTTCCACCTTAATCATTTTTTTTTGTTAAATGCAAAGATCCTGAGAAAATCCAGGCCCTGAATGTGCCCTGTATCTGAAATTCAGCCCCTTCTCAACAGCCTTTTCATTAAAGCAGCCCTTTGCTTCCTTCAGTGTTCCATTTGTCTCTTAGCCATTTACAGTTCTGGTCTTCGGCCACCGTAGAAACTAAACCTCGTGAAGCCCTAACACGACATATTTAGGTACATTTTCTACACATTCAGAGCTCTCCTTTCTCATAAATTTTTAAGTCAATCCAATAAGAATATTCAACTCTTGCCGTATTGTTCAATCACGTAAGAATTCAGCTCTATTTTAACTGAAAATCAGATCACATTTGAACGTTGGGAAGCTTTGTGACATCCAGCAGTCACTTCTGAGGGAGAAGCGGCAGGATGGCCTTGGGATGGTTTTGTTTCTGATTCTGAAGTTTGGTATTGTTTTTCGTTTTTTTGGCCGCGCCGTGTGGCACATGGGATCTTAGTTCCCCAACCAGGGATCAAAGCCGTGCCCTTGGCAATGGAAGCCGGAGTCCTAACCACTGGACTGCCGGGGAAGTCCCTGAAGGTTGCTGTGTTTAATCCTTGTTTCACAGGAGAGGAAATGAGGACTCAGAAAGGTTGGATAACTAACCTGGGGTCATGCTACTGACCGAGGTCGGTTGGACTCCAACCCTTTGTCCTGAAGAACTGCAGTCCCATAATCCAGCTAGGATGACCCTGTCCTCGAGCCCAGCCCCTGCCTCAGCACCTTCTCTTTCCTCTCTGTCCCCAGGCTGAGCCCACCAAGGACGGCCCCTCATTTTCTCTACACTAGCTCCTTAGCCCGGTGCCCGACACACACAGGTGGGCCCAGAAACTTCTGTGGGTCTGAACTGTGGATGCTACCAAAGCTCCGACATGCAGCCAGGAATCTTCATTTAAATGTGCATGTGTGTGATATAATTATTTTGTAATATTTACATTTTATATATACATTTATAATAATACATATTTATATATTAATATATAAATTGTATTTTATATAATAGTAATATAAATTATATACACATCTATATAAAATATACGGATATATGCAAAAGGTTATATAAATATAAGATAAATACTATACATTGTAATCGTATTTATATATAAATTAGATTTTGATTTATTTTAAATAAGCTCACTTATATTTTTATATATGGTTATAATATATATTTTGTGTTTATAATAATCAAACTATATATTTCTATATCATATATGATATTTAGTATAAGAATAATATAGAGAAATAAATATGTATCGGATCATAGCTTGCAGAAGCGTTCCCTCCACCTCCGTTGCTCTCTGTCCTAAAATAGTTGTCACGCTCGCGTAGCCTCTCACCCCGTCCTTCAAGCCCCCCGAGCCCCTCTGAGCACCGCCCCTGGGATGGGTGCCGTCGGCAGGTAACCCAGGCCACTGAGGCTGGTGGGCGCCTGTGGTGGTCTCAGGCCTGGGGAGAGAAGAGGGTGACACTGATGGGGGTACTGAGGAGGCAGGAGAGCTTGGGGCCGCGCCCCCCACAGGGGCCATGCTGACCTGGGCCCAGCCAGTGCCCAGGGAAGGGCAAGTGGGAGTGGCCCGGTCATACTGAGGGTGGTGACAAGCCCGCATCTTTAGCCGGGAGCTGAAGATGTTCATGGGCGTTCAAACAGGACAGAGCTGCCATGTCATCACCAAGTAGGGGCCGAGAAAGGGTGCTGACAGCCCGCAGAAGCCTGTGCTTATCTCTCCATCAGAGCTAAAGCCCTTGTTTGCTTAGAATAGCTTGGAATTCCGCCCTGCTGCTGGGCATTTCACTTTTGAAACTCAAGCTCAGGGAGTGAAAGGGGGGATGGCGTGAGCATGAACTTGGTGGTCCTGACTGGGAACTGACCGCTGGTGCAGACGGCCTTAGGGACACTTCGGTCTCCCTGGAGCCTTCGCTCCTCGCGGGACGGGTGTCAGGGGCCTGACTGCTCTGCCCCGTGTGCACATTTCCCAGGTCTGTGGCAGGGCTGTTTGTAGAGACCAGCTTGGAATCAGCAGTTGGATGCCGCAGTCAGTGGCTCTTTCTCAGCACGTGGTTGGGGAGCTGCAGGCTCCAGGGTGTTCTTTGCGGGCATCCCTGCAGTGGTGTACGGGCACTGAGCGCTCTTTCCCACCCTGCCTTGTGTGACGTCATGTTGGTAGCTTGAGATCGGCCATGGAGATTGTCACGTGGCACAAGTAGAGAGCCGGCCGCTCTAGCACCCCTGCGCCGCATGACTTTGGGGAAGTCCTAATATCAGAGCGGGTATGACGGAGGAGTGACCTTTCCTAAATGTCAACAGCTATGGGTGGCACCTGCTCTGTGCCAGGCACTGAAGATCTGCAGGGAGGGCCACCTCCTCCAGGAAGCCTTTCCTGATCCCCTAGCCATGCTCACCTCCATCCTCACCTCCATCCTTGCCCCTGCTGGACAACATGCAGACTTCTGTCAGAGCACGGCACTCATCTAGATCTGCCACCAGCTTTGAAGCCAGGATTCTTTTCATTTTCTCGGTGTCACTGGGAACAGTGTCTGGTACCAGTTGAGGAAATGCATGAACTCAAGTGGAAATGAAGCACTGAGCCCGCTGGTCTGGGGGGGAGGTAGCCCTGCACACCTGGAGCTCACACCTTGGCAGACGCTGTGCTGGGGTGTCTGGATCACACAGCGCAGAAGCACGGGGTCAGGTGGCATCATATGCTCACTGAGGAATCTGAGGCCCAGAGAGAACGGTGGTCTCTCCAAGTCCATGCAGGTGGACAGCACTCACCTTAGCCCCATCTGTCTGGTCCCAGAGTGCAGAAGCATTCTCTCCGTGAGCCTTGGGGTTGCACTGCATGGCCAGGCAGTGGCAGCAGGGTCCGGCCTGGAGACGTGGAGCTTCCAGGCACAGGTCTGGGGAGACTTACGGAATCCACTCGTACCACCCAACCCCGCTCCCCTGCAAGTCTGCAGAACACCTGGGGTTGTTCCTTCTTGCACTGTGACTGAGCTGAGCTTGTCTGCCCTGTACTCTGAGCCTTGGCAGGGGAGGCCTCATGACCTTTGCCTGGTCCCTATCTGGTCCAGGCAGAACTCCTCGCCACCCCCAGCAGCTTCACACAGATTTCTCCTTCCCCAGAATGGACACCTGTCTCCACTCTGCCACCTGTCCATTTCTGCTTGCCTGCTCGGGCTGGACGTGAGCCCCCTCTTGCTTACCTGTTACCATGAACACGGAACAATGAACTTAGGTGTCACCCTCCAGAAAAGAAGTGTGGAGAGCGAGGGAGCCAGGAGTATGTCCCATGGGGAATCGGGACTTCTCTGCTCAGATCAAGCGTTTCTGGGACCCCACTGCAATCTTCAATGGGAGGGATTGAGAGAAGAGGATCATACCTGCTTTGTTTCTTCCCAAGGGTCACAACTGGGCACAGTGGGTAGAAGGGAGTGGGACAGGTGTCTGCTGGGCATCTACTCCATGCCAGGCCCTTTATCTAGACTCTTAAATCCTCGGTCACGTAGATGGTGGTAGAGGAGGGAACCTGGGCTCAGAGAGAACAGGAGCTGGTGTTGACCCTAAGGCATCTGACTTCAAAGCCCACACGCACAGATTCCCTCACACTCTGAGCCGCACACAGTGGAAAGGTTGTGGTGAGCTCACTGTCACTAGTCCCTAGAGGTGGCAGCAGAGCCCGGGAGTGACCACTTGGAGGGAGATGCTAAGCACCTGGTTCAGGTGGGACTTGATGAGGCCTAAGGCCTCCTCTAGCTGTGAAATTCCTGGAGGGAAATCATTTCCCAGATCTCCGTGTTCCTTCCGTCCCTGCTAACTCCCAGAACACCTTCTGCTCTCTCCCCAGGTGTTGTGCGCCAGGTGCGGCCCATTGTGGGCCCATTTCACGCTGTCCTGAAGCTAGAGATGAACTACGTGGTCGGGGGCGTGGTGTCCCACCGAAATATCGTCAACGTCCACATCTTCGTCTCTGAGTACTGGTTCTGAGGGCCAGCTCACAGTGCAGCCAAGCCTGTGCCTCCAGGCCAAGTCATTGCTGACGATGACAATGCCCTGTCCCCAGACATATCTTGATTTTATGCATTTGTTTGTAGTGTTAAGCCGACATGTATTAAGCTGGGCCAGATGAATAAGTCCATCTGTTGTATTTTGGTGTTTAAATAATGAGTCCAATTACCTAACTGTTTGGTTGAAAACCTTGCTTATTTTTTAATGCGGAAGTTAAATTTTGCTCCCTTTTTCTGCCTCTGGGCTGGGCGTTGCTAAGGACCAAGGGAAAACAAGACATTTTTCAGGGGGCAGCTAGTCCGAATGCTAAGAGAAGACCAGTTCTTGCCCTGATTTTATGAAATTTGACATTTGGTGCTTTTTTTGCCAATCAGATTTTGTATGTCCAGTTCTAAGGACGCAGCTGCCAAAGAATAGCAGGTATGATAAATTCTGCCCAGAAGCAGCGTGCCACAATGCCTTGGGGAGCACTTCTAAGGTAAATTACAGTTCTGTGGAAACAGAAAAATCCCTCAGTAAAGACAGAGCCAGTTAGGTTTGTGTGTGGCTCCAGTATGTTCACCAAAGGAATCTCTGGGTTTTCCGCACCCTGCATCCATCGTAGGTGGGAAAATAAACAGCTCTGTGATCCTCCTGTTGGCCTGTGCAGGGGAGTCTTTCAAGAGGGGGGATCCCGACTAGCAAAGAGCCTGCGAATACTCCCCAAGGCCTTCTCAAAACCCTCCTGCCTCCCAAGGTTCTGGGGTGGGGTCCAGCACGTGTGTTGGAAAAGCTTCCAACTCACATCATTTCTGACGGCTTGCCCGCCCCCTAGGAAGTGGGGCTCAAGCACCCCCCATGCCCCACGCTCAGCCCAGCGGGCACGTCATGGACCTCTGCTGATGGGGTCCGTCGTGGGCATTCTGATCCCCTCTAGAAGTTGCTGGGGAGAAATAAGGATTCTCTTCAGTGGGAAGGAGAGACCACCAGATGCACTGACGCCCCGTGCATTCTAAAACTGGTGCTTCATTTATTCCTCCCGGGAACCCAGCCGGGGGTGTGTGGTCTTGCCCGATTTGGAGACACGCAAACTGGGCTCAGAGAGAGGAACTCAACTGCCCAAAGTCACACAACTTTTTAGAGATAAAGAAGGGATTCAAATTCAGTCTATCAGACTCCAAACTCCATTCCTCTGTAAAACCCTGGGTCACAAGAGACGTGAACAGACTGGATTTATGGGGTATCCTGACACCACCTTCAGCATGGATGGTGGAGCCAGGTGCAGCCTATGCCCAGAGGCCCGCTGGGACCTGCAGGGATTCAGCGTCCACACCCTTCGTTTCCACGCACGTGTGTTCTCCGAATCCTGCCCCGGGTTTATCCCATATTTTTAGGCATCTCATTCGTGCCCAGCTCCTCTCAGCAGCCTGGTCCCTGGCACTAGCTGAGCTCTCAACCCCACACGTGGGATTTCAGCCTGGCCGGTGTTCTGGTCATTCAAGCCTGTCCTGCTCCAACTCTGTAGAACCTTTGGGAACTCCCAGCATCTCTGAGGTCACTCATTTGGGGTACTTGTCCATCAAAGCCAGACCTGGGCCAGCCTGTCACATCGGGAGCTGGTGGGGAGGGGAAGAGTCAATGTGGGGCTGGACTGTCCTGGGAGTCAGGTCCAGGGACGAGGTGAGTGCAGGGGACATCTGAGCAGCTCTCAGTGCCAGTGAATTGGGGTCTTGGCAGGGAAGGGGAGGGTGCCTGGGGTCTGATCACAGGAATTGAAGCCTCAGTGTAGGGGCAGGAAGTGCGGAGGCCACCTAGGGTTCTGGTTTTCCACCTGCAGCCTGTGGGGCAAGTCTGCAGAAGCCAGGCAGTTCTGAGCGCAGGCCCTTGAAGAAGAAGGTTTCTGGGAGCCTCTTCCTTCCTGAGGCCTGGGTGGACTCGGGTGGGAAGACATAGGCGCTGGCTCCTCCTGGGAAACGGCCTTTCCCACACTCTTAACAAGAGTTAAGGTGAGAGGTGCCATTGGTGGACAGGGCCAAGCCTCCCGCCATTGATTGGCTCACAGATGAGCACATGACCCAAGCTGGCCAATCAGACCTTTCTGACGAAGGGTGGCGGGGCATGGGAGAGGGCAGAGGAGAGGTGGTGAGGTCAGGGAGCTGCGGGGTAGAAAAGCAGAGAGGAAAAGGGAACGGAGGCCTGTTCCTGCCTGATTCAGAGAGCCAGAGGGGCCGGGTCCGAACCCCACCTTGGCAGGAGCTAGCCACGTGAGTCACTGCCATCCGCCAAGCCTCAGTTTCTGCATCTGCAAAATGGAGCCAGGAATCCCTGCTCAGCTGCCTTGCTTCCCGATGGCAGTGAGCAGCATTGGAGGTGATGAGAGCAAAAGGGCTTTGCAACTGTAAAGTGCTGCGTACTTGCATGAGATCTTATCATTATTCGTTGTTAAAGGTAACAATGGTGACGATGATAACGGTTGCCACTCTCAAGCCACACGAATGTCCTCCAGAAGCCAGACATCTTTTGAATTCTGCATTTCCTTTTCTTAATCATCTGTGAGAGATTCGGGACAGACAGTCGTGTATATTACACACGAGCCTAATTTTTCATATGTCACATCACACTCCGGGTTGGGCACCTGATGGACAGCATATATCCCATTATTCTTGCAAAGTAATTACTGTCACTGCTCAGTGTCAGCTGCATTAGGTTCCAGAAGGTCTTGTGCTGTAATATTCTACCAGAAAGCCATGTCTGCTTTGAATGAAGGGAACCTACTTTAATGTTCAGGGCAACACCGTAGCACTGTGGCAGGAAAGGATTACCTCCTTTCCCCCTGTCCCACTGGTGAATGATTTCACCTGAGTCTACTCTCCTCTCTATTCAAGCCTCCCCACAGCTGCCAAGTCATCTTTCCAAAACACAGATTGGATGGAGCTCCTCCTGGTTTCAGATCCTTCAGGGCCTCCACACCAACCCGATGGTGTGGCTACAGGACCCTCCACGTTTGGGCCAGAACCTTACTGCCCATCACTTCCACCATCCACTCTACACAGGGCTCAGACACGCAGAACTCATTAGCCTCGGGCACGCAGGCCTCTGAGCCTTTGCACACAGGGATCCATCCACCCGGAATGATACCGCTTCCGCCTTCTCTGCCTGGTGAATTTCTCCTGACCCTACACGACCCAGCGTAAGATGCCAGCTGCCCTAGGTACGTATCCAGAAGAATCGAAAGCAGGGACACAAACAGATACTTGTACACACATGTTCAGAGCAGCATTGCTCACAGTCGCCAAAAGGTGGAGACAACCGTGTCCATTAACAGCTGAACGGGTAAACAAAATGTGTTCTGTCCATACAGTGGAATATTGTTTATCCGTGACAAAGAATGAAATTTTGATATATGCTACAACATGGATGGACCTCATAATCAGTATGCTTAATGAAATAAGCCAGACATGGGACACATATGATATGATTCTACTTATAAGATGTACCTAGAATAGGCAAATTCACAGAGACAGAAAGTAAAATAGAGGTTTCCAGGGGCTGGGGGAGGCGAGTCAGTGTTTAATGGGCACAGGGTTTTTGCTGGAGAGGATGAAAAATTTGGGGTAAAGATAGTGTAGATACAACACTCTGTGAGTATGTTTAGTGTCACTGAATGGTACACTTACCAACGGTTAAAACGATAAATATTATGCTATGAATATTTTACCATGATTTTTTTAACTCTAAAAAAGAAATGCCAATTGCTCTGAGACATCTCCTTTAACTTCCCAGCTATGATCAGTTCTTCCCTTCTCTGCTGTACTTTCAGAATCTTTCTATGGTACTTGCTTGCTGAACTGTACTTTATTTTTTTATTTTTAATTTTTTGGCTGCACCACGCAGCTTGCGGGATCTTAGTTCCCTGACCAGGGATGAAACTCGTGCCCCCCTGCAGTGGAAGTGCAGAGTCCTAACCACTGGACCTCCAGGGAGGTTCCCTGAACTGTACTTTAAATGGGAAGGGGTGTCCATTTATGTGTCTGTCCCCTGCCAGATGTGGAGCACCTGGAGGGCAGGTCACAGAATAGGCTTTCAGGAAATGTTTATTAGGTGGAAAATATAAAAACACTGTGTTCTGGACTGAATTGTATCCCCCCCCTCCAGATTCATATGTTGAAGCCTTAACCTCCAATGTGACTGTATTTGGAGACGGGTCCTTTACGGAAGTAATTAAGGTTAAAGGAGGTCATAAGGGTGGGGCCCTGATCCAATAGGGTCAGTGTCCTTGAAGGAATAGGAGGAGACCCCAGAGCTTTGTCTCTCTCCAACACGTGAGGACACAGCGAGAAGGTAGCTGTTCACAAGCCAGGAAGAGGGCCCCCCCCCCCACGACCTGAATTTTCCTGCACCTTGATCTTGGGCTGCCCAGACTCCAGAACTGTGAGAAATAGATGTCTGTTATTTAAGCCCCCGAGTCTTTGGTTTTGTGACAGTGGCCCAAGCTGACGAGTGTGGCAAACGGACAGGAACGGACGTAATGCTCACTGACACAGGACCATCAAGCCATTTGATGACCGGTAATATCAGTGTGGAGCCTGTGTGAGCAGGTGGCAGTGAAGGGAGCTGAAGAAGGGCAAAGTGTTCTAGGGGGCTTCTCCATTTCTCCAGAATTCAGGTATAATAGGGTGTCATGGCGTGAGAAGTTCTTTCTGAGATCTAATCTAAAGCCACCCCTCCTCACCCTCCTCTTCTCTCCCCAAATAGAACTTTAGCCTTTCCAGAAAAGAGTCCATTGAAAAGGCCCAAGACTCAACCTCAAATCTGCCCCGAGCCAGGCCTGAGGCACTGGTCTCCCCTCCCCAGGATCCTTGTGCCCTTAACCGTTGTCCTCTCCAGGTCAAGTCTGTTCAGCAGGCAGGGTTGGAAAAGACCAGGAACCATGTCAGCTTCCTCCACCTGCCCCGCTTCCTGATCTCCGAACTCCAACCTGACCCAAGGACCACCACGTCCCCTTCAAATTCCACGCGGCCATATCGTGTTAATACTGCCAGCTCTGGGGGGGTGGTAGCATAGCAGTGCTTGCATGACCGATAACCTCCGTAGCTACAGCTTAGGTTTTAAAAATGATAAATACATGTGTAAGCTGGGCTAACCCCAAAGTGCTGGGCATTGCCTTAAGTGCAGCTGGCCTTGTGGGACTCAGAAATCAGAAAGGAATGTTTTCCGCTCTGCGGAGGGAAACGCTCTTACCCCACGGCCTAGCTTGACAACTTGATGGTTGCTCTTCTCAGCCCAGCCTAGATAATTGCATAATTAATTGCAGGCAGGTAACTCACCCAGAGAAGGTGGTTATTAGGAGCTGGGAGCCCGACGCCCACTCCCGTGGAAAGTGGCCAGGCTCGCCTCCGCGCCAGGTCCTGGGTGGGGGAGCACCTGCCCGTGCGTGGGGCTGCTGTGCTCCATCTGATCCAAGGAGCGGCTTGGCCCCCGGAACAGCCGCTGCGTGTTGGCTCGGTTGGGTCAGGTTAGAGGCCGTTTCTGGAACCGAGGCCCGGCCAGGGTGGCTGAGGTGAAGCAGCCTTCCCTCCTTGAGGTTGGGAAGAGTCAGGGGTTTCCCTAGGGGCTTTGTCCATTGCCCCTGGGAGTTTTCTGAGAGGCTCTGGAAAGCCAACCTCCACTTTCTTCCCCCTACACCACGCCCACGCCACGATCCACATAGCCATGCATTCACCCGGGGGTCTGATGCCTCCACGCCCAGACTGGCTCCCTGAGTCCCAGCCAAGTCACGATGCTGGGGAGCCACTGCAGCCCCACCCTGCAGGCTCTCAGCCTTCGGGGAGCCCGACCATCACTCAGAGGGCTGTCACCTGGCGAGTGTGCCCTGGCACCGCTGGACCAAGTGCTTTGGGTGCTGGGGTCAGGGAAGTGGTCCCCAGACAGACTCGATTCTTTAAATTAGCCCCTATCCCCACCATTCTTGGCTTCTGCTGCCTCACCTGCCACTCACACGTTTCCAAAGGCCTCTCCCCACTCTGCTGTTCCATGGCCTGGGCAGACACAGCTGCCAGGGCTGGAGAGGCAGGGGTGGTGCAGGGGTAAAGGGGGTCGGCCTGGAGTCGTTGTCAAGGGGCCGGTGGAATAACTACATCACGTCATTGCCCTGCAGACCTCCATTCTCCCTCCCTCTTACTTTCTCTCTCCCTCTGCAGAATATCTGGGGACAAAGCACATGGTCTCTGTATATGGTCAGCTGTGACCATTTGCCCATGAGTCTGGGGTAACCATAGCGTGCAGTGCAGAAGCCCAAGATGTAGGGAAGCCTGAAGACCCCTTCCAGCACCTCCCCCTCCACACAGGCCCCTCCATGGACCTGGAACCCTAGCTTTGGGCAAGACTATTAAGGAGAGGGGCAGTCAGGGGTGGGAGGTAGGGAGAGAGGTGGGTGCCCCTTGTGGAACTGAGAAAGGGGCAGGGGGGTCACCTGGAGGGCAGGACCCAAAAGCTGTTGAAATGTCACAGAGCAGAGGTGGCCATCTAGCACCCCTGCTTGCAGACCTCTTGGGGAAGTGGCCAAGTTCCAACATCCTCAGTGGGAAACCTAAGGAGTTACTGGAGCCAACCAGTTGCCATGCTTGGCAACATCAAGCGACAGCTTTGACCTTGACATCGTATTACTGCATGAGACCCTCACTTGCAGCACCTTGCCCTACTTTCTGCGCATTTTAGGGTAAATTTTTCCAGTCGGTCTGTGGAGTGGCCAGCGATACGGGATCATTCCTAAGAGGCGAAAGCCTATTCCGCATTTCTTTTTTTTTTTCAATCAATCATTCCTTCATTTACTTAGTAATTATTGAACTAAGCATTGTGCTAAGCTCTAGTATAAAAACAAAATGCAGCCAGAAAAAGTTAAAAGCAGAGACTCCAGTATTTGTACGCCAAATGTTCACAGCACAGTTCACAATAGCCAAAAGGTAGAAACAACCCAAATGTCCATTGATGAACGAAGAGACAAACAAAATGCAGTGTATCCGTACAATGGAACATTATTCCTGCTAATCCACGCTACCACATGGATGAAACCTAAACGTTAGGCTAAGTGAAATAAGGCAGACAAAAAAGACCAAATACTGTATGATTCCGTACGAGATACCTGGAACAGGCAAATTCGTAGAAACAGAAAGCAGAATCGATTTTTATTCTGCATTTCTTGCGGTCAACATCAGGTAGATCCCAGGAATCATCTTCAGATTGCCAAGAAAGCACTCTCCCCGGCATCCTTTCCTCTCTGACTCGGATGCTGCTGGGCACACAACAGATGCTTACTGCTTGCTCTAGACCGCAGAGCCTGCCTGCCCCAGCATGAAGAGGGTGGGTTTGCACAAAAGAGCTATTTCCACATTTTCTCCCTAGATGAGCACATTTCCCGGTTAAAATCACTTCTCCCGAGCCTTTACTGTTAGGAACTAACAGAACCCTTCCAGCAGCATTGCCCTGGAAACGTGAGCACATCTGCCCCCCAAACCCGGGTCGCAGCAGAGAAAGCTTTTGTCATCCCTGGACTGCCTGCTAGTGGCACTGAGGTCACAGGAGAACGCCCTCTGTCCTGTGCTGCTGGTGACTTACTGCTGGTAATATTCGTGTTTTTGAAATCCATTCCAGCAAAATTAATCCAATCGGGATTTAGGAGCATTTTCCACATTCCAGACTTCTTAGGCTCCATGGGGGAAAAAAGGGCTATATTTTTTTTCTTTCTGTGCCACAAAAATTTGGCAGAACATACTAACCTAGGGTAACATGAGAAAGCTTATTTGGTCGGTCTGTGGCTTTTCTGCCAACCTTTCTGTTTATTATACGACAGGAGACGGATGCAGCTGGAGGTAAGGCCGGCTTGGTGGGTGAGCACCCTGGGTCCTCAGTGCTACCAGAGTGTCTAGAGAGAGGCGGGTTGGGTGTGACGGGAGACAGGCAGGCGGAGCTCAGAGATGGAAGCCGTCTAGTGTTCAGTCTGTTTCTAATAGAGGTTGGAAAAGCAAAGTCAAAGACATCCCCAGCCGGACCAGGATGACTTTCTGTAGAGAAATATCACTAGCTCGGCATATGTCACCTCCACACAACACCGGGAGGTCTTTATCATGATTACCATTTTGCGGAGGACAAAACTGAGCCTCAGAAATTGAGGGACTCACCCAGACTAGCACTCGATCAAGCTGCTTCTTCCCCTGGGGCCCTCCGACGCTCTTCCCGTAGAAAGGAGAGGCTGCCTTCCATCTTGATAAACTTTGGAGCCAATCTGTCCTCCCTGTAAATAACACTCCTTTCAATTTGATGAATGTCGATTGTTTATTATGTGCAAATCCTTGTATCCAAATACGCCTGAAATTAAAACAACAGCACAGTCATAACCAAGCCAGCAGGCACGGACACAGGGTCCAGGACAAGCTCCTCCGTGGCACATATACCCTGAATCAGCTTAGCTGGTGAGGCTGCTCCAGGGAATCCAAAGGGGGCAGGTCTGGCATTAAATCACTGGAAAAGGAGTCCTTTCCTCACTTCTCTCTGTAGGACTAAACCCAATGTCCAGTGCTTTTCTCCAACTCATTTCAAGATCCTTCTAAGGGTTGTCTTCAACTGTATCAGTTTTCTCATCTGAAAAATGGGCCTACTAATTACTACCTGGCAGGGCTTTTGGTAGAAGAAAGCAAGATTGTGGATGTAAAACACAGGGCGCAGAGCCTGGCCTGGAGGAGAAGCTCAGAAAATACCTGTTCCTGGGGACTTGCTTTCATGGGCTCTTGGTAAACATCACTTCACTCTTCATCCTTTTTTTTTTTTAAGCAAATTTTTACTGCACATCCGTATCACAGGTATGAAGCAAGGCCCAAAGATATAGTGAACAAGACACAGTGGCCCGCAGAGAATGTGGAGAATGGTGGGCAGGGGCATGGTCTTTTAGGTCTGGAAGAAGTCGGTGTCTTTAATTGTCTCTTGCAAACGTGCTGGACTAAGTTTTGTTTGCAGCACTTTTTTTTTTAACATCTTTATTGGAGTATAATTGCTTTACAGTGGTGTGTTAGTTTCTGCTTTATAACAAAGTGAATCAGCTATACCTATACATATATCCCCATATCTCAGCACTTTTATTTTATTAGTTTTCTCTCTATGCAGCAAGATGTTTAAGACAAACTCATTTCATTTTCAAAAATATTTAGAGAAATAAAGTCTCAAAGAAAGAGGCAATGAATTAGTCATAATTTAACTTAACTAACTTTGCTAATAAAAGTACCATATGCTTTTAGAATCCTAAGAACCAACATATCCCTTTTTACTTTGGCTACTGGGAAGCTCAAATCTAAATGTGATATCCAATTGAATAATACCCTATCTGACATTTAAAATTTAATTTTACCTTCCACTTTGTTTCTGATCTCCATTTTCTTACTCCATTCTGTGATAAAGCATGGTTTTTACAGGAAGTCATCTCATATTCTTTTTTTTTAATGAGGCATAAATTATAAATAATTTTATAAAAAATGAAGAGAGTGGGGGCTTCCCTGGTGGCACAGTGGTTGAGAGTACGCCTGCCGATGCAGGGGACATGGGTTCGTGCCCTGGTCCAGGAAGATCCCACATGCTGCGGAGCGGCTGGGCCCGTGAGCCATGGCCATTGAGCCTGCGCGTCCGGAGGCTGTGCTTCAAAAAAAAAAAAAAAAAAAAAAAAAAATGAAGAGAGTGTTATAACAGAACTCACCTGACACAATAACCAAAATGTGGAAACAACCCAAGCGTCCATCAGTAGATAAATGGCTAAACAAAATGTGGTCTATGCGTACAATGGAATATTATTCAGCCTTAAAAAAGGAAGGAAATTCTGACTCGTGCTACTCCACAAATGAACTTTGAGGACATTATGTTGAGTGAAATAAGTCAGTCGCAAAAAGACAAATACTGTGTGATTCCACTTTTCTGAAGGACATGGAAGAGTCAAATTCATAGAGACAGAAGGTAGGATGGTGGGTGCCAGGGGCCGGGGGAGGGGAGATGCAGAGTTGGTGTTTGATGAGGACAGAGTTTCAGTTTCGCAAGGTGAACAAGTTCTGGAGATGGACAGTGGTGAAGATTGTACAACAATGTGAATGTACTTAATGCCACTGAATGGTACACTTAAGAAGGATTAAAATGGTAAATTTTATATTATGTGTATTTTACCACCAAAAAAAAAAAAAAAAACAGCTTAAAAATAAGAAACCACCTGAAAATGAACACTATAAAATTTTGTCCTATAGAAAATGTCCTAGACCAATTTCTGCTAGTTTTTTCTTAGGAGAAGGATAATACAGTAGCTTCCACATAGATGTATATCTGTCCTCCTACCAAAGCTGACTTGTTCTAGGCCTCTCCAAGGAGGTATCCGTGGTACAAATGCTGACTTGCCACCAGCGCAGCTAATACAGTCCGGCTGTAATTTGATGCAACCCCCTGTCCCCAGAGCAGGTGGCGGTCTGTTAGGCAGCGGGACACAGGCCATGCCTAGAGCAACAGAGCGACGCTGCCTCCCCCTCCCCCCAATCGCCGTCCCCCGCTGGCCAGCCCACAGGCCTCGTCAGGAAGGAACACGGTAAATGTGGCCTTTCAGCAGCAGCCGCGACTGTCATCACCGTTTTATTTTATCTCTGGCCTCCGGGGATTCACACTGCTTCCCGGTTATTAGTCCTATTATATCATCATCCACAATTTTGCTTGTCAACCAGTCGGGGGAGGGAGGTATACCATTATAACACGGGAGCACTGAGCAAAGAGAAAGAAGCTGTCTCTCTCTGGGAAAAGAGGAAGCCAGGCGGGGGTGACCGTATGCCTGGTGCTTCAACGGTGGCTGGTGACAGATGGGGGCCCAGGGAAAGGCTGTCGTCTTCGGGAGCCCTCGAGGCCAGGCCACCTTGTTGGCTGGTGCCGTTGGAGGCCTGGCGGTGCTTGTGCCTGACTTGGGTCTTGCTGCCATCTTTTTTTTTTTTTTTCATTTTATTTACTTATTTTATTTTTTATTTTTGGCCACACTGCGTGGCATGTGGGATCTTAGTTCCCCGACCAGGGAACGAACCTGCGACCCCTGCTGTGGGAGCTCAGAGTCTTAACCACTGGACGGCCAGGGAAGTCCCAGGTCTTGCTGCCTTCTGAGCCAAAGGTGACCTAGGCCAGGAGGAGGCGAGGCAGGGACACGGTTTCCTTGGCAACCGACTCTAACAACAGCCAAACTGCAGTGGAGAAGAGCTCAGACTGTGGAGCTGGACGGCCTGGCTGTGAGTCCCGGCTCTGCCACTGACAAGCAGTGTGATGTGGGCAAGTTGCTAAACCTCTCTGAGGCTGATATGGGGACCATGATGCTACCTGTGAAAGCTCCTAGAGCGGTCCCTGACACCCGGTCCCCTTCCCCCACCCTCCGCCCCATCACACACACGGTGAGAAATACGGTCCTGTTGGTTTTGGTAACAAGACCCCAGACACCACCCGCATCCTGTGTGCTCAGGCTGTCCCCGCACTTCCTGCTGTCCGTGGAGAGGGCAGCCTCTAAGGCACGGTGATCACCGCCCCCTTCTCAGAACTGCTCTGGCTGGTGTCCTGCAGAGTCAGAACTGCTAATGGTAAGGACTTGACTTGGATAGTTTGCAGCTATATCCTGAGGGGGACAGACAGAAAGTCTCAGAGCTCGTCAGAACCCAGGAGGTGGTGGGAAACTGAATATCCAATTGTTTCACAAGCTGTCTCACGACAGCCTCCTTGGCGGTCACGGAAGAGAATGAGAAGTGGTCTTGTAGCAGCTCCTCACAAGCCTCCCACGATCCCATGGCCCAGGCGGACCATAAGACTGAGACTCAGACCAGCTGTGTTTCAAGCCTTGCCCGTGAGACCTCTGTTGGGTACACACAGGGGCCAGAACATAGCTGTTTCCCTACAAGAATATAAGCAAAATATCGCTAATAAAATACTTGATTGGGCTCATAGAAGACCTTTCTTCAACCACAATAATTTCTTTAAAAGGTGGGTCTACAGTTTGTTGGACCTCAGTTTGTTGTTTTTTTTAAAGTGAGGTTTACCATATATACAATGAAGTGCATAGATCTTAAGTTTACAGCTTAAAGAACATTTATATTTGTATACACCCACGTAATCACCACCCAGATATAGAATATTTCCAGTACCCAGAAAACTCCCGCATGACCCTTCCCTGTCAGTGCTCAGCCCACCAGAGGTAACCACTATTGTGACCCCCTGTCATAATTTTGCTTACCCTTGAGCTTCATATAAATGGAACTATGTTTTACATACTCTTCTGTGTCTGGCTTTGTTTTTTTTTTAATATTTTAAACAAATACATTTAATGATTATATACATACATACAAAAACATACATACATAAAAATTCATTTAAGATTTATTATAGACCTAAGTGGAAAAGGTATAACTATGGAACTTTTGGAAGAAAACGTAGAAGAAAATCTTCTTAAACTTGAATTATGCAAAAAGTTCTTAGATATGATGCCAAAAGCATATTACAATTAGAAAAAAAAATCTTCCTCATCCCAATAAATAAAATTATTGAATATGCCTATTCTTTCTATCATGCTTAAAAAAGTTACTTAGACGTTCCCTCTAAGATAGTGATTAAGCTATGCATTTCCACTCCCTTCACTTCTATTCAACATTTTGTGGAATTCCTTGCCATTGCAATAAGACAAAAACACAAATAAAGTGTATATAGATTGGAAAGAAGAATATGTTTTAATTCACAGGTCATATAATTATGGGTAAAGGAAAAATCCAGACAGACTTCAAGAAAACTCCATCAACTAATATTTTAAATTGGCATCATCACAGGATACAAGGCCAATTTACCAAAATTAATTAAATCTATAAATAAGCCATAGATGCTTGGAATATGAAGTTCTAAAAATAATAATGTTTAAATTTAAGAATAAATTGAACAAGATATGTTTAAGAGCTGAATACTAAAACGACAACATTCAGGTTGAAATTACAGAGGATCCAAATAAATAGAGATACGTAATTTTCAAAGAACAGAAAACTCAATATGACTAAGATACCAATTTTTTACACTTGATCTGTTGATTCAACATATTCTCAATCAAATTCCACCAGGGACATGTAGAAATAGATAACTGACTCAAAAAATATTTATGAAAATGTAAGGAACCTATAATAGCTGAAACAACATTGATAAAGAAGAAAAAGATGTAAGATTTCACTATCTGATTTCAAGGCTTACTTCAAGAACATATAAAAATCAATGAAATAATAAGAGTTCAAAATCAAATCATGCATATATGATAGATTGACTTTGACAAAGTTACTGATGTAATGCAGTGGGGAATAAAAGTCTTTTCAACAAATGGCTCTGAAACAGCTATAGGTTTTGTTTTTGTTTTTTTTTTTTTCCGTACGCGGGCCTCTCACTGTTTTGGCCCCTCCCGTTGCGGAGCGCAGGCTCCGGACGCGCAGGCTCAGCGGCCATGGCTCACGGGCACAGCCGCTCCGAGGCATGTGGGATCTTCCCGGACCGGGGCACGAACCTGCATCCCCTGCATCGGCAGGCGGACTCTCAACCGCTGCGCCACCAGGGAAGTCCAACTATAGTTTTTAATGGAGAGAAATACCTTGATCCTTAACAGAGGCTATGCACAGAAATTAACTAAATCTTGATAAAATGTCTACACGTAATGGCTGAAACTCCAAAATACCTAGGAGAAAATCTTGGTAAACTTGGGGTGGGCATAAGTTCCTTTGATGGAATACAAAAAAGATGAACAACAATAGAAAAGAAATAATTAACACATTAGACTTTTGGTCATTGAAAGGGATCATTAATAAGATGAAAATCCAAGTCCTAGAGAACACTATAACAACAATTATAAAAAATAGAAAACAGCAGATTACATATGTTCACATTAAAATGGAGAATAAGACTGATATTTTCATGAAACTCACCATCTGTCATTTCCTCAGAATAAGTATAATTATGATAAACATCGCCTGCCTTTTTGCAACAGTAGCAGTAGCGTAATACAGATCACTTTCTACTTTTTAATTCTTCTGGGTTTATTTTTACTACCTGTTGTAACAGAGGGAATAGAATTGTGGAATCCAAGCTCTGGAGTCTTATTGGTGAGGGTCAAGCAGGACAAAGGATTTTAAAATTAGACATAAATACACTACCATGTGCAAAATAGATAGCTAGTGGGCACCTGCTGTATAGCACAGGGAGCTCAGCTCGGTGCTCCGCGATGACCTAGATGGGTGGGATGGGGGGAAGGGAAGTCCAAGAGGGAGAGGATATATGTATACATATAGCTGATCCACTGCATCGTACAGCAGAAACTAACTCAACACTGTAAAGCAACTATACTACAATAAAAAACATTAGCACTATGAAAATGGAAAGCAGAAAAGTT
The DNA here is from genome assembly GCF_003031525.2 of Neophocaena asiaeorientalis asiaeorientalis. Taxonomy (NCBI): domain Eukaryota; kingdom Metazoa; phylum Chordata; class Mammalia; order Artiodactyla; family Phocoenidae; genus Neophocaena; species Neophocaena asiaeorientalis. The sequence goes on along the minus strand of NW_020172451.1, from coordinate 4,049,977 downwards.
TTTGTTTATTTTAAAAAATGAATATAGGACATGTGCTTTTTAATTTTTTTTACTATAGAATAACATTTATTTTATTTTATTTTGCCATAAAAAATTCAGAAAAATTTTATATTGGAGTATAGTTGATTTACAATGTTGTGTTAGTTTCAGGTGTACAGCAAAGTGACTTAGTTATACATGCACATATATCTATTCTTTTTGGATATTCTATTTCCCATATAGGTTATTACAAAGTATTTTTTAAACATCTTTATCGGAGTATAATTGCTTTACAATGGTGTGTTAGTTTCTGCTTTACAACAAAGTGAATCAGCTATATGTATACATACATCCACATATCTCCTCCCTCTTGCGTCTCCCTCCCACCCTCCCTATCCCACCCCTCTAGATGGTCACAAAGCACCGAGCTGATCTCCCTGTGCTATGCGACTGCTTCCCGCTAGCTATCTGTTTTACATTCAGTAGCGTATATATGTCCATGCCACTCTCTCACTTCGTCCCAGCTTACCCTTCCCCCACCCCCTGTCCTCAAGTCCATTCTCTGCGTCTGCATTTTTATTCCTGTCCTGTGTCTGGCTTCTTTTATTCAATATTATTTCTGTGAGATTCATCCATATTACCGGTATATCATGGATTCATCTTTTTTGTCGCTGTGTAGTATTCCATTGTATGAATAAACTACAATTTCTTGATCATCTAGCAGCTATGTGCTTCCCTGTCCATGTCTTTGAGTGGACACATGCACTCATTTCTGTTGGGAATAAATTTAGGAGGGGGATTGTTGGTTCATGGTGTGGGCCAAAATGGTTGTACCAGTTCTCAGTTCTGTACAAGAGTTCATTTATTCTACATCCTTACAAACACTGCTATTGTGGTCATTTTCGTTTCAGTCATTCTAGTTGGCTATATCATTTTGAGTAGTTTCTTAACTTCAGTGAGTTGCATCTCATTGTGGTTTTAACTTGAATTTTTTTTTTTTAATACTTTCTGGTAATTTGGATATTCTCTTTTGTGAGCTGCCTCTTCAAGTCTTTTGTTCATTTTTAATGCAGTTACTTGTCTTTTTTAATTGATTTGTAACGTTTCCTTATATATTCTGGATATGAGTCCTTTATTGGATATAGGTAATGTAAACATCTTCTCCCAGTCTGGAGCTTATATTTTTACTCACTTATTAGTTTCCTTTGGTAAACAGAAGTTCTTAATATTGGTAAAGTCCAATTTATCAACCTGTTCTTTTACAGTTAATGGCTTTTATGTCCTGTTTAAGAAATCTTTGCTTATCTGAAAATCGTGAAGATATTCTTCTGGAAGCTTTATTGTTTTACCTTTCTCATTAGGAATATAGTTCATCTTGAATTGATATTTGTGCATGCTATGAGGTAGGGGTCAAGATTCGCTTTTTTCCAAATGAATATCCAGTTCAGCATCATTGATTGACGAGAGCATCTTTTCCTCCATTGTCTTGCTAAGTGCTTTATTGTAAATTAAATGGCCATATATGTGTGGGTCTATTTCTATTCCATTGGTATGTCTATTCTAATAGCAATATCACACTGTTTAATTGCCATTGCTTACTTATGTTTGCTTTATAACGGGTCTCAATATTTACTAGAGTAAGTCTCCCAACTTTATTTTTCCTCTTCAAAATTTTCCTGGCTTTCTACGTTCTTTGAAATTTCATTTAAATCAGATTGTCATGATCCATTACAAAACCACTGTTGGAATTTTGATTGAGGTTACATTGAATCTATAAATCTATTTGCAAGACTTAACACTATAACAATATTGAACTTTCCAATTCATGAACATGGAATATTGCTCTATTTATTTAGATCTTCTTTAATCTCTCTTTAAAATGTTCCACAGTTTTCAGTGTAGGTCTTACACATCTTTCAAAAGATTTATTCTTAATTATTTTATGTTTTTATGCTAGTATAAATTGTTTTAAATTTCATTTTCTAGTTGTTTGTTGCTAGTATATAGAAATAAACTTAATTTCATATACTGACATTTTATCCAGTGATCTTGCTAAATTCATTTATTAATTCTAAAGTTGTACGTTCTTTTGGATTTTCTATGTACATAATTATGTCATCTGAAAATAAAAACAGTTATACTTTCGTCCTTTCCAATCTTTATTTCTTTATCTTGCTTTATTGCACTGGCTTGGATTTCCAGTACCATACTCAACAGAAGTGGTGATAGTGGACAAGAGGAAAGTGCTTAAGAGTTTTATTTACATTAACAGTAGGGTCTTAAATATACAGCCTTTATTAGATTAAGAAAGTTTTAAAAAATTCTTAACTGATGGACAGTTTTTATCATGAATAAGTGTTGAATTTTATCAAATATTTTTCTGCATCAATGGGCATGATTGTATGTTTTCTCTCCTTATTCTGTTACTATGGCAAATGACATTGATTGATTTTCAAATGTTAAACCAACCTTACATTTCCAGAATAAACTCTACTTGTCATGAAGTATTAACCTTTTAACAGATCTCTGAATTTGCTTTACTAATGTGTTGTTTAGGATTTTTCATCTGTGTTCATGAGAGATATAAGCCTGTACATTTCTTTTATTGTAATATCCTTGTCAAGCTTTAATATCAGGGTTTTGCTGGCCTCATAAAATGAGTTGGGAGGTGTTCCCTTTTTCTGTTCACTATAAGATTTTGTGTAAGATTAGTATTATTTCTTCCTTAAATGTTTGGAAAATTAATAGTGAAACCACCTGAGTCTAAAGTTTTCTTTGGGAGAGGTTTTAAATTATAGACTTTACTGTTTTTAACAGTATAGGATTCCTTGGATTTTCTATTTTTTCTTGTATTAGTTTTGCTAAATCGTGATTTTTAAAGAATGTGTCCTTTTCATCCAGGTTGTCACTTTTATTGGCATAATATCCTGTTATTACATTTAACATGTCATTGGGATCTGCAGTGATAGCCCCTTCTAATTTCTATTACTGGGATTAAAAAAAAGGGGGTGTTCTTTTTTTCCTATTTTTTCCTGATCTGTCTTGATGGAATTGTCAAATTGTATACATCTTTCCAAACACCTAACTTGGCTTTGTTAATTTTTTCTATTGCATTTTTGTTCTCTAGTTAATTGATTCCTACTCTTATCTTGTTTACTGTCTTCCTTCCACTTTCCTTGTATTTAACTTACTAATTTTTTTTCTAGTTTCATGAGACAGAAGCTTAGATCATTCTTTTTCAACCTTCTTATTTTCTAATTGATGCATTTAAAACTAAAAATTTCCACTCGGGTGTTTCTTTAGCTGCTTCCCACAAGTTTCAATGTGTTTGTTTTCATTATCATTCGGTTAAAAGTTAAAAGTATTTTCTAATTTCCATTGTGATTTCTTTCCTGACCCATGAGTTATTCAGAAATGTGTTGTTTAACTTCCAAACACTTGGGAATTCTCCAATTATCTTTCTGTTATTAATTTCTTGTTTAATTGCACTGTGGTCACAGAACACACTCTGTGTGCGATTTCAGCTCTTTGAAATCTGTTAAGACTTGCTCTAGGGCCCAGCATATGGTCTATTTTGGTAAATGTTCCATGGCTGCATTTATTCCTTCCCCACCCCAGTGCCATTAATATTATGTCTTTTAACATTTAATAATTGATAATTACTTTAAATAGTTAATGTTTTTGTATCTTTACCGTTTCTAGCGTTCCTCATTCCTTCCTGAAGTTCGGTGCTCCATTCTGGGGTCCCTTTCCTTCAGCCTGAAGAACTTCCTGTGGAGGTTCTTGTAGTGCCAATTTGCTGCTAAATACTTCTCTTAGCTGTTGTTTGAAGGTATTTTTGTTTGGCCTGCACCTCTGAGGAGTATCTTTCTTCAAAGAGGTTGGCAGGTTGTGGGGTTCTTTTTCTTTCAGCAATGTAAAGATGTTAATCCATTGTCTCCTGGATTCCAAAAATGTGAAATGCTTCACGAACCTGCATATCACCCTTGGGGGCCGTGCCATCTTCCACGAGTCAGTCTAAAATTAGTGTAGGCGCTGCCAATATAAGCACATAACATAGTTTTTCAAACATTTATACTTGTCCTTAAAAAAAAAAACTTTCCTTCCAGCTTCTCTGCTGGTTCCCTCCTCTCACTGAGGAAGCAGGCAGTCTCCCACACCCTCTGGGTGTGTTCTTTTTTTGTGGGGGGGGGGGGTCCAAAAGCACCTTTATAAATAATACCCTCTTCCTTCACTCAGGTTCTGAGGAAGCTAAGAAGAAAAACAAGGAGTGGCCGTTGCAGAGCTAAATCTCTCTTTTATTTTGGACACAGGATCCCAAGTCGAGGGCGGAGGTATTTAGAACAGGGACAGTAGCTCCCATTGTATGAGGGCTACCATATGCCCAAAACCACAATGGACACACCCCACACATTTTCTCAGCCCACTCAGAGGCCCATCCTCTGAAGCAAGTGCTAATAATTCCACCAAATAGACAGGAGACCAAAGTTCTAAGAATTAAGCAAACTTCCCACCAGTCTTGTAAGCAGGATTCAAATCCTTGCTAGTCACAACTGAATAAGGCTTTAAAAGTGGGATGGGGTCTCAGTTTCCAGCATAGTGCCTCACATGGCAGATTATTAAACAGAGTGGAATATGTTATACACTTCTGTGTATGAAATAATGGCATCAAGCCACCCTCTCCCTTGTTCACAATACTCTGGCTACATTGGCCTTTTCAGTTCCCCAAACACTCCAAACTCTTTCCCACCTTGGAGTCCTGCATGCTGTTCCCTCGGTTAATATACTTGTCCCGGCCCCCTTCACCTGGCTAAGTCCCACTCCTGCGGGTCTTCATTTAAATGTTCCTTTTAAAGTTGTCTGTTTGGGGAATTCCCTGGCTTTCCAGTGGTTAGGACTCAGTGCTTTCACTGCTAGGGCCCAGGTTCCATCCCTGGTCGGGGAACTAGGATCCCGCATGCCGTGCAGGTGGCCAAAAAAAGAAAAAGAAACAAAAAGAAAAAGTTGTCAATTTTAACCCCTCCCCCGATTTAAATCAGGTCCCCTTTATAACCTTTTATCCCTTCCTTTCAGTTTTTTCTTTCTAGAACTTGCCACAGTTTGTAATCGTAGGAGTCTTGTCATATACATAATTTTGCCATTGACAGATGTTGCCTCCTTTAGACTGGAAGCTCCTCGAAGGCAGGGGCCCATCTCCTTGATTGCTGGCCATCCTCCCAGACTGCAGCCCAGCACTAGGCACGGGTATTTGTCCCCATCCTTCTCCTCCTCTGTCCTCTTCACAACTTTCCTCTTTCTACTGCCACTTGTTTCCCTCCTTCTCTTGGTCCTGTTTCTAGTGGAGACAAGCCAGTGAGTTTTCTGGGAGCCGCACAGGTGAGCGGAGGTGATCCCTGGCGTGACTGTACTGGCTGGAGCACAGCAGGGCGGCGGGCGGCTTGTTGGCATGTTTACCTGAGTCATCGTTGGCAAAGGTTGCCGGCTCCAGGATGGAACATGTGTGTGAGGAACGCCTTTTCTGTGGGACGCCCACCCCTCTTTAGACAAGGGTGGGCGTGGTCGCCAGGCAAAGAAGTCGTGAGGTTACTAGGGATGAGGAATTTATGCGCCAAATAAGGAATAGGTTTCATTTTCAAGAAGCTGGGGCAAAAACCCCGTTCAGGTTAGAATACCTTAGCCACCTTTGGCCCTGTTTTATTTGTATGAAGCCATGTCGTCACAACTGGATTCGGCTTCCTCAGAGCAAGGATTCTGTTACCTTTTTCTTTTGTCCCCCACAAACCCCCAGCCCAGTGCCGGGCCAGCAAGCGCCCAGCAGACAGGCCTTTAGCACACCCTGAGCGCTTCCAGTGAGAGCGATGGTAGGAGCAACGGCAGCTGCTTTGAGCCAGGCGTTGCCAATATCACGCACGTGATCTCTCATCCCCACGGCAAAGTCCTGATTTCTTTATTTCTCTTTGATAAATGAGAAATCTGAGGCCCAGGCCTTGCTGCCTTCACACGTTTAGTAAGAAAAGGATTCCAGATGCTGACCTGGCCTCTTGACTTTGGGTAGAGGTATAAATAGGGAAAAAACAAAATAAAATAAAGAAACCCCAGAAACCTCTAATGGCATTGAAAACAATTACTGAAGATATTGAAATGTAAAATTTTTAAACTCTGTACTCTTCCTTGCAAAACCCCAGGCTTGCTGGTCGAAAGAGTGCAGCCGAGTTGGCGCTGTGTTTTACCACTGTGCGGGCTGCCCAGCCCAGCAGTCAGGCCACCCTTGCTTATCTGCAGGTGCGTCACCGGCCCTGGTTTCATGGGGAGGGAGGGGCATCCAGGCTTTGCTTACCCAGGTGGGTCTCACCCTTGAATTCCTTTCCAGGGACTGGGTAAAACAAAACAAACCCCCAAACCTCAAATGAAATGGGATATAACAAATCAATGAAGATACTGCAGTCAGGGATGTTTGAGTCTGTAAAATATTTCCAGAAACCCAGGCAGCGCCTGATCCGAATGACTGGTGTGCTGCGTGGCGGGGGCGCTAAGGATCTGTCTCCTCGCTAGAACCAGCCTGACGGTCACTCGGAAGACACGCGAGAAAGATGCAAAGGTGAACGAACTCACGTCAGCAAAACGGATTTGTGTGGGCTTCCCTGGTGGCGCAGCGGTTGAGAGTCCGCCTGCCGATGCGGGGGACGCGGGTTCGTGTCCCGGTCCGGGAAGATCCCACGTGCCGCGGAGCGGCTGTGCCCGTGAGCCATGGCCGCTGAGCCTGCGCGTCCGGAGCCTGTGCTCCGCAACGGGAGAGGCCACAACGGTGAGAGGCCCGCGCGTACCGCAAAAAAAACCCAGAAAAACAAAAAACAGATTTGTGGCAATTATGTTGTGGCCGCTTCAATTTGGTAATCATCCTTTACGGCAGGAGTAATAGCCTAAGAGAAAAAAGAACGAGAAAAACAGAATTTGTGGCGGCGTTAACTGCAGAAGTAATAGCATCATTCATCAGCGCGCCCTGATGGGGACTTCTTTGCGCATCCTTAAAAGATTCCTTTCTTTCTTTTTTTTTTTAGAGTTGCTAGTATAGCTATTAGAGGCACGTGAGAAAAAATTCACAACCTCTCTTTAGGGAGATAGAGCATCTGTCATTTAAAATGAGTCCAAGCATGTAACCTACCAGAGGGAAGTGGCCACTGACTTGATGGCCCTGTGGGTCTGGATAAGTCATTTCAACTCCCTGAGTCCATTTCCTGGTCGAGGAAGTGGGAATAATAACGGGGTAGGAGCACACCTTACATTGTGGACAGTACCTAGCCTGGCACCGAGTCGGGGCTTCGTAAATATGAGCTGGCTGTCTTTATGTGCAAACACAGCTGTTGTTACACTTTAGTATATACTCTCCCTGTTTGAACTATGGATGTGGGTCTGACTGTAATTTTTACAGAGAACCTATAGATTCTGGGCAAGGTGCGAGAACATGACATTATAGGGAAGTCAAATGACTTGACTGAGGTCACAAAGCTAGTAAGAAGCTGAGCTGGAATTAAAGGTAGACATTCTCTTTTCCTTCTTTTTTTGTTGTGTAAATCCCATCCCACCCCCTCCCCAAAGTGTCAATGAGTTCAGCCTCTTGGGTTTTTTTAGCCACGTGGCTTACAGGATCTTATTTTCCCAACCAGGGATCGAACTTGGGCCCCCAGCAATGAAAGTGCCGAGTCCTATAACCACTGGACCTCCAGGGAAGTCCCGAGTTCAGCTTTTTGAAATGCGACCTTTTCTACTCAAATTGTCAAATGAAAAATTATTGTAAGGGCTTGTCTCCCCATTCTCCCCTCCCCTCACTTCTCCTCTGTCAGGGGTCAGGATGATGCAGAAATTCTGGAGATGTCCACGTGTCCACACTCTGTGGCCAGGCAGGTCACGTCAAAGGCGTCTGGCCGGGTGAGGGTGCGTTTGAGTTTATACACTTAACCTCACATTACTACCTCATAGAGTGATCTCCTCTGTCCACACTCCGTTAGTTTCATAACATTCTCACCCTTTCTCCGAGGGTCTCCGGGGAAAGTTAAGCCATTTGGGCTACTTAATAACTACAGGGAAAAGTGTGACACTCTCGGCTCAAAGGGGATAGAGGTTCATTTGTGGGCTTGTTAACCGCGTTTTGTCCTTGCCTGCCCTTCATCACCGGTTTTCCCAGTTAAGATGTGAAATAGCTGAAAAATTCACATCTCCGGCATAGATGGCAGGGGACTGTGCATGTCATGTCACAAGCCAAGGGCTGTGACTGAGCCACGGCTCAATGAGATTCACCGGAGTTTCCCCTTTAAAAGATGTTTTAAAGAGAGGAAGCAGAGGGATGGCGTGAGACGCACAGGAGGCTGGTGAGAGCGGGATGGAGAGCCAATCTGAGAAGCACCTGCCTGAGACCCACACGGGAGGTGGAGACCACAGGGCTCGTGATTCAGCAGATGTGTGTTGAGGCTCTGGTGTGGAACAGGGCCCCCAGAGCATAAAGACAGGTGACTGGTGTACCCGGTCCTGGGGGCTACGCTTGCTCGGGGCTTGCTATTCATCATCTCATTTGGCATGGCCAGGACCCAGAGGCCAGCACCGCTGGTGGGGGGAGGGATGCACGTCTCCAAGGTCAACAGGAGGGATAGAGGGAGCCTGGGGCAGGGGTAAAGGTCGCCAAGACCCTGGGGGGGAAACAGGAGGAATCTGCAAATGCCTTCTCAGGGGGCCGAGAGCCCAGCTGGAGTTGGACCAAGAAATGCCAGGGTCTCCCTGACAGCCCATGAGTGAGAGAAACCAGCTGGCTCTCAGTTGTCCTGGCAACACAGGGGTTTAAGTTCAGGGAATTATTATGAAAAGTCGCATGCAAATGAGGTAAATTGCCGCGAGGAGGAACCATGTAAGGTCTGTCCTTGAGGAAGTACTGGGGGGAGGGCGGGGATGTCTGGGAGGGATTTGTGCTGCAGACAAAGAACAAGACAGAGAAAGTAAGGACTCGGCCTTGTGTAAGAGCCACACACCAGGCCTGGGGTGCCCTGCTGTAACTCCCCTTAACTTTGCGGCAGTCGGATGGACAGTGCACATCACGTTGTGGGACCCTGTGATGCTCCCTAGACCAGAGGGGCGGGGTCAGCAACTCAGCAACTAGAATTCTCTCCTTCTCCCAGATGACAAAAAAAGAGGCTCAGAAAGATAGAGCGCCTTACCCAAGCTATCCGAGGTGGCAGCAGATTGGAACGCTAGGCCTCCCCGAGATAAATTCAAAAGTGGGTTTCTAGAACAGTCAGCCACCTATTCCTGAAAACCCTGGGGGTTAGGCCATATCCTCCCCCACCAAAATCCTTCTCTAAAGACCAACCTCCTGTATTCGGACATTTAGGGAGCCGCTACCCACCTGGTCACTCCAAACTGATACCCACCAGCGCGGCCTGCCTCCCTGTCCAGGGCTCTGATCCACTCATTTTCTGCCTCAGATGAGGAACACAGACTTCAAGGAAAGCCTCTGACACTGGAGACCAAAGTCAACAGAGAATTAAGGGAATGGGCAAGAGCAAATACAACAACAGAAAGCACCACAAAACCCTCTAATTAGGATCCTTAGAGAGATTGGAGAAGATGCCACGTTCGTAAAACTAGAAGAGAAAACATTGAGAAAGGACTGTCCAAGCACAGGAGAATGTCTCCGGAAATTAAGAGAGCAAGAAATGAAGCAAAAAGGAGGCAGAAGAGGGAGAGGAGAAGGGAGCGCGGGGAGAAGTTTGTTCCCAGCAGAGGAAGGCGCTGTGAGCCAGGGTTTCTGCATGCTGCCACTAGGTCCTTAGCCACCTACTGGCCAAGGGCGCCTCAGACCAGACCTGACCCAGTCCTGCAGCATCACCTCCCCGACCCTCCGAAAAGTGCCCAACCTGTCCCCTTCCATACGGGTCAAGGGACAAGTTGTCTCATTTTCCTCCGGCTAACCCCCACCTGGAAAGTGATTCTTTATCCCCCAGAACAGGTGATGGAAAAAGGAGGACATTGTATTCAAGTTCGTAGCCTGTCTTCCCTTCCAGCGGGGCAAGGGGTGGGGTGGACCAGGGCGCCAGTGTTTATTTTCCTACCTGATAGCCTGGGATTATGACCTAACTTCAAACCACCCAAGCAAGAACGCGCTTCCATTGTTCTGTCTCAAGAAGCCACCTTAGCGTGTGTAGCTCAGGGTCGACCCTGGGAAATATTAGTCATGGAAACTAAGACTCGATGAGGGACTGGGATGATTAAAAGCCTCGGACCAGGGCTTCCCTGGTGGCGCAGTGGTTGAGAGTCTGCCTGCCAATGCAGGGGGCGCGGGTTCGTGCCCCAGTCCGGGAGAGATCCCACGTGCCACGGAACGGCTGGGCCCGTGAGCCATGGCCGCTGAGCCTGCGCGTCCGGAGCCTGTGCTCTGCAACGGGAGAGGCCGCAACGGTGAGAGGCCCAGGTACTGCAAAAAAAAAAAAAAAAAAGCCGAGGAGCCGAGGAGCAGCCAGCTAGTCACTGCTTCCCAGGAATGAGGCCCCTGACCCGCAATACGACAGGCTATCCTGCAGAAGTGCTCACAGTAGGACCAGCCTGGCCCAACCTGGCCCAGGTCACTGGTGTGAAGTTGGGGAGAGCCGGGCGGAGAGCGGAAATCCTACAACACGGATAGCTGATGGGGAAACTGAGGCACAGAGAGGTTGCGTAGTGGACCTGAGGTCACACAGCAGCAGCACCAGCATGTGTCTGGGGTGGACCAGGGCCGTATATTCTCAACCCACCTGCTTTGTTTGCATTGGCTCTTTCTTTTCATGTCTGGTTGAAGTTTGCATAATTGGGTCTTTAAGAAAAAAAAGACAGACTCCCCAAGGAAAACCCCCAGTAAAAGACGGTGGAACTCACAAAGTTTGGCAGGGGACTGGACTTTCAAGAAAACTCTGGAGCTAGGTCCCAAGTGGCACTGAGGCCAGTGCAAGAGACAATCGTAAGCTGCAAAGAAGACCAGGGACCCCGCTCGCGCAAGTGTCACTACAGTTAGGTGGAAATGTTGAGGATCCCTTCTCTGCGCGAATTTAACCCAGTCAAATGAACAGCAGCAGGGCAAGGAATATTCCATTTACTGAGGGATTTTAAGCCTCTGATTTTGACTCTCCTTTTTTTTAAAAAAAAATTATTTATTTATTTATTTTTGGCTGCATTGGGCCTTTGTTGCTACGTGCGGGCTTCCTCTAGTTGCGGTGAGTGGGAGCTAATCTTCGTTGAGGTGCACAGGCTTCTCACTGCGGTGGCTTCTCTTGCTGCGGAGCACGGGCTCTAGGCACACGGGCTTCAGTAGTTGTGGCACGTGAGCTCAGTAGTTGTGGCACGCGGGCTTAGTTGCTCCACGGCACGTGGGATCTTCCCAGACCAGGGCTCGAACCCGTGTCCCCTGCATTGGCAGGCAGATTCTTAACCTCTGCGCCACTAGGGAAGCCCTTGACTCTCCTTTATAAGCCCTTAGGAGTATGATCGAGTTAACCCAGCCACTTCAGAGATGACACAGAGGTGGGAGGAAAATTCTGCAGAGTCACAAAGTCCAGTGAGAAGCCAAGACAGTAGTTGCCTGCAGGAGCTTCCAGAGCCCCCCAAGGCCTCGCTTCTTTGCGTCGTGGCTGCAGGTCCGATGGGGAAGTCTGGGTAAGGTTTGGTAAGAGTGGATGGTGGTATTCCAGCTGTCCCTGCTTCTGCAGAATGATAGCCAGTGCTCACCCACTGCTCCCTTGCCAGGCACCTCACTGCAGGAAGGCGGCCCTGGCACGGGAAGGGTTTATAAAAAGTGTTGGTCTCATTTTTACTGGAAAACCTGAACTGGCAGGAGACAGAAAAAGTTGGTCGCAGGTTCCCCTACTAACATTCAAGCAAGCTGGCCTCACTCGCTCGAAACCAGGGTCAGGTGGTAGAGAAGCAAGGGCCAAGTTTGGGAAAAACAGTGGAAATTTTTAGTGGTTTCTCATGGCTTGGGCCGCGGGTCAACCGGTTTCCACCCCGAAGGTTCGAACATTCCCAGCCTAAAACTTCAGAGGTCCCGTTTGTTTCAGAGAAAACAGGACACTTGGTTGTCAGCAAAATGGGGCATTTCAAAGTTAGCTTTCCTTTCTCCCGCTGTGTGACTCCAACGATATTAAACCTGTGAGTCGTGAAGACTGGGGCCACTCACCCTAAGTTTACATTCCAGATAGTTAGGACCAGCTGACGGATGCATATTGAAGAAGTGAAACCTCATTGGCTGTTACAACATCAGGTGCAGACGCGCTGATGGGGCAGAGGAGTTAACACTGGCCGCTTGTTTGCTCCCGGTGGATTTTGCTCACGTGGGAGGGGAAGTGATAGTTTTGGAATCTGAAATTTGCCATTAAATAATGTCTTCTCCCCCGACCTGTGCACCTGCCAAGGCCTCACTCAACCTGTGTCCAGGTAATGCTTTTCCAACCCCTTAAGGCCAAACCAACCCTGCCCCTTGGAGCTCCCTTGTCTCTTACAGCACCCGTTCCAGCCAACTAGAACGAGGGCTTCCCAAGGTCATCCCCTAGGACACCCTCATTTGGGTGTAGGCTAGACAAGTGGCCCCTGCTTGAGCCACCCTCACCGCTAAGGCTCACCTTGACTGCGACCTGTGCTTCTCAGGCCCAAGATAAGGCAGCTACTGCAGAAAAGGGAACACCTATAAGAGTGCAAAGCCGTTCATTGATATGAGGGGAGACTGTCCTGAGCTCCTAGGTTTCTGCTCGCTGGAAAACATTGACTTTCCCCTTTTTTCCCTAGAAAGGAGATTTCCCTTCCCATCTCTTCCATTTCTTTTCTTTTTCTTTCTTTTTTTTTTTTTTTTTTTTTTTTTTTTTTTTTTTTTTGGTGGTTCGCGGGCCTCTCACTGCTGTGGCCCCTCCCACCGCGGAGCACAGGCGCCGGACGCGCAGGCTCAGTGGCCACGGCTCACGGGCCCAGCCGCTCTGCGGCACGTGGGATCTTCCCGGACCGGGGCACGAACCCGCGTCCCCTGCATCGGCAGGCGGACTCCCAACCACTGCGCCACCAGGGAAGCCCCTCTTCCGTTTCTTGTATAACTTGTCCCTGAAAAGGAACATTACAAAATCCTCTTATAAGATTATTCTCAGCAGCAGTGACAGATCAAAAAACAATGTTATCGTGTTGGGTGTGAATCTGAATCTGTATTCACTCAGATTCTGTATCTATAGCTGTCCGTATCCGTCCATCTGACCAAATTCCTTTACAAGTATTTGCACCAAGGAAATCTGACTTGCTGCCTTTTGAGCTATTGTGGCTAACTGGGCTTTTTACTCGGCAAATCCAGAACCTTCCACCCTCATCCACCAAGTCTTTGTGAGCACCTATTAAGGCCCGATGGTCCTGAACACAAGCAATGAGATTAGTAAAGCTTTTAAAGTCAACAAAGAAAATAACTCAACATTTTTGTTTGTCAGTAAGAAGTTGATGGCGTATATGTATGTCTACGTGTGTGCGTCCACATACGCGTATCTAAATAAATGACACACATTGGTGAAAGCAACGTTATTTGGTTAAGACTGAAGGCTTTGTTGGGAAGGAAAGTGGTGGAATTAGATGTTGATACAGTAGGTGTTTCAAATGTCAGATTTCAATGGTAATGGGAAGGAAAGGAAAGAAGAAAAATGGCTCCTTTAGAATATATCAATTCATCATTTCCCCCTTTGCAAACATTGAAAAAAGCAAGAGAAGCTGTATGCCTTTCCTTGAGAGGTGCCCTTTAGTTCTCAGAGAGATGAAGTTTGGGCTGATGTCAAGGTTACTAAGGAAACGATGTAGGCTTATGGACAGCAAAGCAAATAGACATGTAACACTTGAGTAAATCATTAATTCATTAATATTATTATTGATGGGATCTGGAGAGACTGACATATTCCTTCTTTATTCCAAGTTCTCAAAAGTTTTCTTTCATCACAAGACAAACACTCGGATGGCCACTTTATGGCTCATTATTCCCTCTAGGCCTCACTCTTGAGTCGAAGGAGGACTCACTCTCGGATTTTAATGGATCAAAGAGAATGGTAAACCAGTCAAGAAAAGTGTGCTGCGTGGTTTTTTTCTTTTTTTAATTGGCGGCTCTGGGTTTTGTAGAGAATGGAAAAATGCATTAAGGATAGTTTGACTTAAACACAAAGCACCTTTTGGTTTGACAAACAGATGTGAGTAGCGGCAAAGTCACACTCTTTCACCCACGATTAGGTCCGTTTTCATGGTGACTTTTTCGTGGCCAGATTTCGTGGCACGAGGAGGGGTGCTAGCAGGAGGCCGTGAGGGACCCCCAGCTGCAGGGATGGAACGGTCTCCGTGCGTTGATGCAAACCCGGGAGGGATGCGGGGCCTGGCGGCCGGGCAAGGCCAGAACCCCTGTGAGGCTGAGGTTACAGCACGAAGGAGTGTCCTGGCTTCCTATTATTTCCTGCGGTCGAGTGAGTCAGCATTTTCTCCCCTGGCGCCCAGCAGGCCTGGGGGTCACGGCGGAGGTGAGCGAGAGGTAAACCGTTCCAGCTGGGCTTTGCCTCCGGCCCTCCTCACCCCTCATCCATCCAGACCACCTTCATAGAAACCCTTCCTTCACTACTGCATCCTCGTTCTCTCAGGAGCACAGATGCCCAACCTGAAATGTCATGATCATTGCCACCAGGGAGTGTGAGGTTGAGGCCGGGCCCTTTACGGCAGGGCCAAGCCTGGGGTGCCGGCCAAGGGCACATGTGTGTGGGGGGCTCCTGCGCCTTCGGAGCTGTGTGACCTGAGAAAGTTGCTTAACGTCTCTGTGCCTTGGTTTCCTCCTCTGTAAACCAGGCTTGGTCATAGCACTTACCTCGAAGGGCAGTTGAAAGCATCACCTGGGGGGTTGTGTGCACTGCTAGCGTTACCACAGCCAGGGCAGAAGGAGCCCGCAGAATTTCAGCTCGGTTGGCAATCGTCCACCTCCTGGCCCTGCTCTAGGTCCTGGGTGCCTGCAGAGCCTCCGCGGAACGTTAAATGAGGAGGTGCCTCGGGCCTCCCGTCCACGCCTTCACTTTAGGCCAAGGAGGAGAAACTGTCTCATGTCACCCAGCAGGATGGAGGGAAGCCTCAGGGTGCAGTTCCTGGGCTCTGGGGGCCGAGCCTGCACAGCCAAGCTGAGGACAGTGAAACACCAGCCAGGAGGAGAGCGGCACGAGTGTTTGTCAATCGAATAAACACGCTCCTCGCAGGAAGGTGCTGTTGTGAAGGCAGACGGGAAAGCCGCAGCCCCCGGCACGTGTGAGCCAGAGGTAGCTGGAGCCCCCGGGGGGAGCGGAATAGCAGGCAGTTCATGCTGATGGGGCACAAGAGGGAGGGTGGGACCAGGGAAAGCTTCCTGGAGGAGGTGACTTTTGAGCTGGGTCTGGAAGAATGAAGAAAATCTTGCAGAGGCTCAAGAAGCCAGGGAGCAACCACTTGGAGGTGCGGTGTGCAGGGAGCTGGCTGTCCTTGGTCGGGGTGGGGGTGGGGGGCACTTGGCAGGCGAGAAGGAAGCTTCCTGTCAGATCCTAAGGTTTCTGAAGGCAAAGCCACCCTAACTCTCCTTAAACCCCAGGGGCTGGGGGCAGCAGTGCCCGCCCATCAGGGTCAGTGGGTGATGCAGACTCGCAGGCCTGGCAGCCCCTGGTCAGGAGGCCGCTCCCGCCCATGGCCCTGCACGTTCAGAGCACTTTCTCCCCTGAGAAGGGGCAGAGGTGTTCCATTTCCCTGCTGCGTAGATAGAGCGGCTGAGTTTCCGAGAGGCTAGCTGACATCCCAGAAGCTGCACTGCCAGGGAGCAGCCCGGTGGGCCCAGAACCAAGCTCCTCCAGTGCCCTGTGCTCTTGTCCCTTTTCTCCCAGCTTAGCTCATGTACAGTCCTGCCGACCTCCTCCCCAAGAGGCGGAAAAGTCTGAAGCGCCTCTGTGCTGGGCACTGGGTGAGGCCAAGGGATGGGGCCCTGGAATCCTGGCTCCAATAAGTATAAGCTTTGACTCGAGCTGGAGCCTGCGGGCCTGTCTGTAACGTGATGCTACCAGCCCGTGGGGTTTAACCAGACACACAGGGTGGGTGTGCGAAGCTCCTTGCAAACATGGCAGGGGGTGGGGTAGGACCTTGGCACAGGTGGCATTTTAGATTCACTATTTCCATCATCCTGTTCGTATCTGTTACAGATTCCAATCTGTTTTCTAATTTTGCATAGCAGTGGGTGGGGCCTCACAGTGTGAGGCACGGCCGTGTTGGATGTCCACCCCTGGGCAAAGCCAAGGCACGGAAGGAAAGACTGGACCTTCCACCAGCGCTTGCTCTGTAGATTTTGATTTAGTGAGTGGCCAAATCTCAGACATGACGGAGATCCAGACTCAGAAGGACCAGGATGGGGTCCTATAAGGTGCGATTTTAGCCAACCCCTGTCAGTGATGGATGGCTCCTGGAGCAACTCCAGGCCTTGGTCCGGGAATGGTACTGGGCCCGGTGGTGGCTGGGTTGGCTGAGAGCTGAGAGGCCCTGGGAGCACAGGGCTGATGGGACTGGACTTGCCCTGGGTTTGGGAGCGGAGACCACATGAGGGGACAAAGCATTTGGTAGTCATTATCAAGAATAAAGTCCCCTTTCACTGACTCCCTACTCGGCCCTTTGTTGAATCTGTCCATGGCGCATTCCCGGAGCTATAGACGCTTCAGAATCATCAAATAATAAGGTTCAAAATCAAACCCTACTCCTTCCTCCTGTCCCGGAAAGACCTGTCTAGTCTAGACCCAACTGTGGGTGGAAATGGGTCTGTCTTCACCCTCTCCTTTCAGTGAAGCACTTTTACTTCGGCTATTGTGTTTAGATTTGATATTTCCATTGTCCTGTTCCTATCAGTTACAGATTCCAATCTGTGTTCCAATTTTTCGGAGCAAAAACTCCCCTGTATGGGAGCCCCGAGTTTTCAGAGGCTCATCCAAGTGCCGCTTTGGGGCCTGAGAAAGGCCCCGATGGGTGAGCGATTGAGGGGCAGGGTGCTGAAACGAGGAAGCACCACAAAGATTTCCGCAGGGGTCCCTACATTCCACCCTGTGTCCCTACCGCTCCCAACAGATTCTTTCCATGGGGAATCAGCCCTCACACGACATGAACGGGCTCGTTTTATATCAGAAGGCTGAATTTTAACTGACAAATTGGACAGTTCCCTAAGGCAAGGGTTACCAAGCTTTGTCATTCTCACTAAAAATGTGATTTATAATATATTCCTATTTGCTAGACGCTCATATTCCCAGGAATGAAGGCCTAGCACAAAAACAGGAGGTCTACTTACTATCTTGACTCCACATAAAAATATACTCCACCAGTGTCTCCGTGAGCATATGTAAACAGATGTGCGTAAATCAATATCCCACGGCGCCGAGTAAGCTTAATTTCATTAAGTTTTCATGATAGTTTAAGCAGTCACTTGAAATTCAGGACCGAGCAGAAGTAACCCACAATTTGCTTTCGAATTTTACATACTGAAGAAAAGATCTAAGGGTCTGGTGAAAGAAATTTTATTTCCTCTGCTTCCAGTTTATAAAGATAAAAACCGTATTTGTTGTTCCCTAAATACTCTGATATTTATGAATACAGATGTGTCAGATACCAGAGATCAATCCCCACCTTCAGCCAAGCTACCTCAGAGATTCTTTGTAAAAACCACACACACAAAAGCAGGGTAAACCATCTGACTTCTTAGAAGTCGGAGTTAAAGTTGCAAACTCATTTTGCCCAAGATAACCAGAACTGCCCTAAGTTGTCTAAGTGGGCAGAAATGGATTTGATCTCTGTATCTGATTGCTTAGCAGAAGTCATCCAGCCAATTTTTCAACAGTCTCCATATCATGAAACTTCCTAAAAAACTTCAAGGGGGTAACCTGAGCTTGTGAAAAATGATCCCGAATGTCAGTAGGACAAAGCTTCCCTTCCAAGAGGTAATTAGGGGAGCTCCGAGCGCCTTTCATATTTCACTTGACAAGCATCTTCTGCCTTTGTTCCACCTGCTCTGGAGACCTTCAGTAGGGCTTTGCCATTTCTTTGTTAAGAGGAATGGTTTAAAAAGACACATTTATATAATAGTAATTGTTTAAAGTTGAATGCATCTGATAGGAATGTGCGTTTTACCCAATATCTTTGTGCGTGAAGAGAATACTACTTTTTCTAGGTAATCTTTAATTGTATGCATGTTTGGGTTTGTAAGTTCTTTGTTGGAAACATTGACTAAGGACATACTGACCACATGAGCAAAGGATTGCTAAAGGGGTGATGTAATCTTTAGGCTCCACTGAGAGACGTCCAGTGTGCAGACCAGACCCCAAGATGCCCAGGCTGGTCGGAGCTGGTCTGGAGTTCTGTACCATATCGCGGTATGAAGAGTGTCCCTTGAAGGGACTGGGATGTTGAGATGTCTTAGCACTCAGAAGCAGGGTTCCACAACCGCAGCACTAAAGCATCTCGGGCTGGATAATTCTTTGTGTGCGTGGTGGGTCAGGGGGGCGCGGTCCTGTACCCTGCAGGAGGTTACAGCATCTTGGTCTCTGACCACTAGATGTCAGTAGCAGCCTCCCTCCTCCAGGTGTTCCAGCCTAGAGGTCTCCAGACCCTGCCAAATGCTGCCTGAGGGGCAAAGTCGTCTGTGGTTGAGAATCACTGCTCTAAAGAATGAAGGAAGTTGGGCATATTTAGCCCCAGATGACAATGTTTACAGGGAACATGAAAGCTGTTTGCAGGCATCGCATAAAAACCAAACGACTTGGAATGGCTTCAGAAGGCTGTATAAGAATAAATGGGGTACAATTACAGAGGCCAATGTTGACTAAGGAACAGGGAGAACCTTCTAGAAGAACTGCTCAGCTCCCATTCCCGCAGTGCTTATGTTTAGCTGGGGCTAGAATTCTGACTCAAGATCCAGGGCCCTTTCCTCTGACAGATCTTTCTTGGAGCACTTACGGCCAGCAGAGCGCTGTGCCCGTAGCTGGGCACCCATGATCGGAGCTAGTCTTCTGTTTGGGGCAGCAGCAGAAACAGCAGAAGGGGGCTCTCGTGGCCTGAGGAGTCTGCCCTTCCACCAAGCTCACTCCAGTTCCACAGGGAGGGTGGGCAGGACGGCGGAGGCAGGGGCTGTGCGTGGCGGGGCTGGGGGCTGGCGGAGGATGGGAATCCCAGAACGAGGAGGGCAGAAGGAAGAGCCTTCCCAACACTCGGAGTTTCTGGTCTGAGGTCTCCCGGCTGGTGTCTGAGCCAGGACCGGAATCCAGAGTCTTCATGCACTGCTCTTTCCAGGCGTCCTCCCAGAGCAGAGCCGGGCGAGCCCCGGAGGTAAGCACCTGGCCCCGGTTCTCCCGCCCCCACCCCTCACCTTAGCGTCCTGAGTTCTCTGGAACCGGCCTCCTCTGCAGGGAGCACTTCCCAGCGTGTCCACTAGGTGTCACCCTATGGTCTCAAATGACGGTTTACTGGGGCCCCAGTCAGAGAGCAGCTTTTTTCAGACTTCTACATTTTTCTCCTCTCTGCCTCTAGCATAAACATTCCAAAATTCTCCATGGCAGATATTTTCCTTTTCTGCTAAATGGGCTTCCCTCTCTTCTCTCTGCCCCCGCCTCCTTGACGATCTTCCTCCCCCTTTGCAGACCCTTTTGTTGGCAGTGTCCCACCAGGGTGCTCACCGTGCGGTGGTGTGGCTCCTGGGGTGAAAGCAGCATAGGAGGTCCCCATGGAAACGACTCTGTGAGTGCCCGCCAGAGCAGGAGAGGCCACCCTGGCCTCGAGAGCTTCCTGGGCATCCCCCCAACCACCAGCTACCTCCCTGGGAATGAGTGTGTCCAGCCCCACATCCTCCCATGCACGTTGCTTGTCCTTCTGCGACTTCTGTAAATGCCTGCCTCCTTGGTCTGTTTCACCTTCTAGACTGTGAGCCCCGAACATCTCCCACCTTTTTTTTTTTTTTTTTTTGGCTGCACTGTGTAGCTTGTAGGATTGTAGTTCCTAGTTCCCCAACCAGGGATGGAACCCGGGCCGTTGGCAATGAGAGCGCAGAGTCCTAACCATGGGACCGCCAAGGAATTCCCTCTTCCACCTTTCTATACCCACATTACGTAGCAAAGCATATGGTAGAATGTGGGGGATTTGGGGTGGACCTCATTGACGAAACGTCAAAAAAGAAATATTTTAAACATAGAAAACCGAGACAAGGAAACACATTAAAAACCAAAACAGTTATAATCATAAAGGTGAAGAACGCAGGGAGATGTGTGTCCACATAGAGGGTAAGTTTGGGGTGGCTTGGAAAGGCGTGTGCTATGCTCAGAGACAGAAACGAGGGGTGCCTGTAGGAGGACACAGCGTCTTCTGGCCACCGAGGGATAGTCGGGAATTCCTGTACGTTCAGAGAGTTGCTCCAAACCCCCTCCCAGCCTGGGTCTCACTTCCCGTGCCAGGTCGTATACAAACGTCTCCTCTGCCAGAAGCCTAGGTTAAAAAATGGCCAAACCGTCAATGACTTAACATTTTCTCCCGGGAGGTACTGCACGTGTTGGTGGGGTTTGTATGTGGCGTAAAAGCAGCAGAAAACAAAGTTGGGAACCACTGAGGAAGGGGGGGCGGTCATTCTGTGGATGTCGGGCCTGGGGGGGTGTTCATCCCAGGACATTAAATAGTGTGACCACCCTGGGGGGGGCAGGTGATGGGGCTCCATGCATTGGGGAGAACACGTGGACATTTTTAGATAGTGGGGTGAACTCGTAAAAGGTCTGATAATAAGAGCTCATATATACATGTCTACATCATATATAGCATTTACTATGTGCAGACACCGCTCTAAGTGCTCCCCACGCCCTCGAATGAAATGCTCACAGTTGCCCAGCGAGGCAGGCCTGTCACCACTGGCCACCCCCACCTTTCAGCTGTGGAAACTGAATCACCCGGAGGTTACGTGACGTGCCCAGGGCACACGGCTGAGGGTGCTACAGGCAGGGGTTTGGGCACAGGCTGCTTGACTCCGGAACTCTCCTCTCAGCCAGTCTACGTCGACCAGCCACCACTATGAAGGTTCTGAACGTTACGAATACAATAGTGTTTCAGGGAGAGTCTTCTCATTGGACCCAGACTGAAGGGGTCCATGTTGGCAGTAGGCAGGTACATATTAAGAAGCTGGGGACAATAGTTTTCTGACTTACTTGAGGCTAAAACATTGTTACTCTATATGGGAAAAGATTTTTTAAAAAGAGTGGCTATATGTATATGTATAACTGATTTCCTTTGCTGGAACACCTGAAATTAACACAACATTGTAAGTCTACGATACTCCAATAAAAATTAATTTTAAAAAACTTAACAAAATAATTGTTTAAAAAGATATACCATTATAACAATTAAAGACCAATTGCTTTATTTGTGGAAAAAAATAATAAAAATAAAAATAAGTAAAACATTGTCACTTGCAAAGTATCGTCACATCCGTAACCGTATGTGGCTCTCCTGACGGCCTTGTGCAGAGCATGAAGTGAATATTAGTGACCCCACCTTACAGATGAGGAAACTGAGACTCGGAGGCTAGTCGGGTGGCTCGTCAGAGGTGGAGCGGGGCTTGACTCTGGCCCAGAGTCTATTCCACCATCCAGTGCCCTGTGCGCAAGGCTGCAGCTGCAGTTGTTTTCCTGGAAGGGAGCTAGCATACGGCAGGTGCCTACTATGTGCCTGGTATGTTAAGAGCTAATTTCAGCTAATATTCACCATACACCCCGTTAGGTACAGTTTTCCTCGATTTACTGAGGCTGAGAGAAGTGACTTGCCTGAGGTCCCCCACGAGGCTGGCAGAACCAGGCCCAGAACCCGCGTCTGTCTGACTACAAAGCTGTGCTATTTTGACCCCGTCTGAGAGCTTCTTTCCACCAGTTTCCTCCTCTGCACCGCCGCCCACCATGGACCAGCCCGTTGTTCACCCCTCACTTTGTGGAGCTGCGCTGCCAGCTCATGGGTAGGATTTGAGCTCTGAAAACGAAGAAGGGGCTTAGCTTGAAATTGTTACGGACAAAATAATGCACAAGGATCTGTAATAGACTCGATGGTGGGGGCAAAACCAGCAAAGAAGGAGAGGAAGTGAATGACATAAAAATTGGGGGATTGGGAAGCCAATGATAGGGTGGGTGAGAAAGGGAAGGGTTTGGTGTAAAGAAAATAAGTTCTGCTTGAGAAATATTTAGTCGCAAGTGCTGGGACACCAAGTCCACGTGGTAGGTAAAGGGCAAGGCATAAGAGACAGGACTGAGGGTAAGCGGTGGGGCAGAGAAGCATCTCCTGAGTCATCGGGAGGATGGCAGAGCCCCAGGAACTGGCACTGAGGCCCCCAGACAGGAGGGGGTCAGCGAGAGAAGGAGGCAGACGGGAGGGGCCGCTGGCTCTGCCCCTGCCTGCCCGCCTCACTCCCTCCCGCCCCGCGACCTTCACCTCCGCTACCCTCTGGCCGCCCACACCCTGGGCCCTGTCATCACTCCGGGAGCCCACTCCCTGACCACAGCTTCCGACGCTGCCCATCCTCTCACGCCTCCATCCCACCACACCCCCCCGCTGACCTCATCCTGATCTCCACTCCCCGGACTTTCCCACGTGGACCAGCGCCTCCCGGCTCCCCGGCTCCAGACCTCCAGACCGCACAGGGCATCATCACAGCCATTCTCTTGCCAGTACCCTCAACCGCTTTGCCCCCTTGTCCTTCCGCCCCGCTCATCCGGCCAAGCTTGAGCCAGGGATTTGCACCAGCACCTGTCTCCTCCGCCCTGATGGAGGAAATCCCACATCAAGGATGTTTGGTGCCCACGAAGCCATGGTACCCAGAGTCAGCTGCCCAGTCCGCACGGCTCCACCTCCCCCTCTTCTCAGCATCTATTCCAAACCGCCAACATCGTCCCCCAGCAGATGGCTCCGCCTTCTGGTTCACAGAGGAGAGAGAGGGGCTGGGCACGGACGCGATCCGCTCAGTGACCCCCTGCCTGTGCGTGCCTTTTCCTCCCTGTATGCGCCACGCTAAGTGCTTCATTGCTGCATTATCTCGTTTATCCTCACCGCCTTCCTTTACTCTCATTTCACAGATAAGGAACCAGCAGTTGAGTTAAGCGGTGAAAGGAGGCTGTGTCTTCAATTGTGCGCTTTCTTTTTTTGGCCACGCTGCCCAGCTTGCGGGATCTTAGTTCCCCAACCACAGACGGAACCCAGGCCCCTGGCAGTGAAAGCGCTGAGTCCTAACCCCTGGAGCACCAGGGAATTCCCTCAAATGTGTGCTCTTAAATCACAGAGCCAGGCGCTGTGCCAGATGCTAAGGGAATAACGGTAAACAAGACAGGCAAGTTTCTTACCCTCATGAAGCTCACGTTTTAGAAGGACAGACAGACAATACATAAGTAAACGAATGACTATGTTTAATAGTTGTAGACTGTGTCGGTGCCAGCAAAGGAAGATGCAGAGTTCAGCGACCGAGAACGCAGGGCAGACTGGCTAAGATAAGGGGGAGAGTGGAGGTCTCGGGGAGCAAGGTATACTGACAGCTCCTGTCCTCGCTCACTACCCACTTGTCCCAAAAGAGACGCCTCCACCTGTTCAAGGGTGGTGCACTCTAGATACCGTTGTTAGCAAAACAGTCACCTGTAGCGGGAGCAGCTATGCTCTGTGGAGGTGACGAGCTCAGGGGGCTGAATGACCGAGGCCCGCAGGTGAGAAGGTAGTGGGGGATTTCTGGGGTCAGTCAATCATCTAGGAAAGAAATGGGTCCTTAGAGGCTTGGCTCGCTAGCCTTGGATGGGGGCCTCAGTTGCCTTCCTCCATGGTAGGGAGAAAGATTGCACTGACCACGATGGAGGCGTGTAGTTCAATTCCATCCCACAAAGAGGTGTGGAGCGGGGCTTCCCTGGTGGCCCAGTGGTTAAGAATCCACCTGCCACTGCAGGGGTAGAACACGGGTTCGAGCCCTGGTCTGGGAAGATCCCACATGCCACGGAGCAACTAAGCCCGCGTGCCACAACTACTGAGCCCACAGCCACAACTACTGAAGCCCATGTGCCTAGAGCCTGAGCTCCACAACAAGGGAAGCCCCCGCTTGCTGCAACTAGAGAAAGCCCACGCGCAGCAACGGAGACCCAACGCAGTGAAAAATAAATAAATAGATTTAAAAAAAAAAAAAAGAGGTGTGGAGCAACTTGTCCCAGGTTGGGCTCTCTGGGGAGTGGGGGATAGAGATCTGGGTGCGGGAAGCTTATTGGGAAGTACTCGCAGGACCAGCACCTGTATGAAGTGAAGGAAGCAGGACTGGGGGAGGGAGAAGATTGGATGTTTGACAGAGGCAGTGGGTACACCAGCTTTAGTGGGTGTCTGCCCATGTTGCTGGGCCCCCACATAGCCATAATCCCTGACATGGCTAATCGACTCATGCGAACGTTGTGTCAGCTCCAGGGTGGCTGGTGACAAAGGCTGTGGCTGGAGTCATTCTGTCTCCTTAGATGTCTAATGCCTCTTTTGTATTGGATACTCTCTGGTCGGCGTTAACATGGGATACCCAGATCTTTGTCCTTGGTACCTGTTCTCTTAGGTTCATACGTGTCTTCTTCCCCAGATCTTCTTGTTCCCAATTTTCTAATATTTCTTCTTTCAGGGCTCTGACCGAGCAGCCAAACAATTTACCACTGCTCACGGGTCTAATCTTGGGCCAATTCTCTTTCCACATAAAATGACTGACCCAGGCCCACGCTCTAAACTCTGTTCTAGACGACTTCAACTCACCACTGTCTTTCAAAGCCATCCCCGAATGGGGCTGCACTGCAGCCACGTTCCACTTTGGGTTGGTACCCACACACAGCAAGGGTGGTAAACAGAATAATGGTCCCCAAAGAGGGCCCCATCCTAATCCCTGGAACCTGGGAATAGGCTAAATTACATGGCAAGGGGGAATTAAGGTTTCAGATGGAAGCTTGCTAGTCAGTTGATCTTGAGATGGGAGATTATCCTGAATTATCTGAGGGGGCCCAGTGGGATCACAAAGTTTCTTGCAAGTGAAAGAAGGAGGCAGGAGAGCTACTGGGAGAGTCAGGAAAGCAGATGTGATGATGGGAGCAGAACAAGAGGGCTGGCAGCACGTGAAGGGCTCAACCCTGCAGCCCTGTTGCGGACTTTGTCGATGAAGGAATGGGCCATAAGCAACGGAACGCGGGCGCCTCTGAAAAGGAAAAGGCCAGGAAACAGTCTCCAGGAGAAATGCAGGCCTGTCCCTGTCAACACCTCAGTCTTAGCCCAGTGAGATCTATTTCAGTCTTCTCAACTCCTGAACAGTAAGATACTAAATATGTGTTGCTTCAAGCCCCCAAATTCGTGATGATTTGCTACAGCGGCCACCAGAAACGAGTATCACACGGAGCGATCCCATCTGTGAACCAAGCTGGCTCTCTTCCCTTCTCTCATCGTGTGGTGGCCGGAGATGGTGAGAGCTGAGGGGCATGTGCCAGTGCCACAGTGGTGGAGGACAGGAGTCTGGGCCACTTGCTTGGGCCACTTGCTTTCGCCTCCTGGCACTGCCAGTCCTTGGCCCGAGGTGTGCAACTTACCCCATGACTGCTGCACGTTGCGGGGTCTGAGAGAGTCCAGCTCTCGCTGGGCAGTTCTGGCCGTGTGGTCACTTGACGTCACGGTCAGGTGCCCCATGTCTACCAGGGCCTAGCAGCATGCCAGGAGCTTTGTAAACTTAATGGTTCAATGAGTTTCGGTAAAGCTATTCAGTTGTGTCATCATCGCAATATTCCAGTCTTAGGCCGCTTCCATCATCCCCCCCAGGCTTCCCTCATGTCCACGTGTGGTCTATCCGTGCGGCAAATACAGATATACTTTCTATCTCTATAGTGTTTGCCTTTTCTAGAAATTTCATTTAAATGTAATCATACCATACGTCGTCCCTTTTGTCTGATTTCTTTCACGGACCGTAATGTGTTTGAGGTTCATCCGTGTTGTGTGTATCTCTGCCATCCAGCTGGCCGGCACTCACTCTCCTCACCTTGAGTACTGGGGGCGGTGACTTACAGCTCCTCATAGCTCTGTTTTGTCTTGCTTCATGAGCTCTTGCCCTGTACACGCACAGTTCAATATCTAGTCTGAAACCCAATCAGATTCCTGTCTGGTTTCTGGAGTTCGTTCCCTGCGGAGCACCCACCTCCACGAATTCCAGCCACTTTGGTTTGTAACCTGTGATCGCTGTCTTAATTCAGTGAGATGACCTTGCTGTCCTGAGCACCTGCTTTCTGTACTGTGATGTGGAAAGTGGGTCCTTGCCGAAAGGCTGGGGGATCACAAAGACCACCTCGTGTATTTCGGTTGTCTCAGGGATCCCTGTGCTATGTTGCCTAAAATTCAATGTCTAAAGAGGTTTTTTCCCATATATTTTGTCCAGTTTTCTAGTTGTTTATAGCATGCGGGCAAGTCTGCTACTAGTTATCCGTGATGGCCTGCCATGATTTTCTTTTGATTTTTTTTCACCAGCTACTGTTATATACAATCAAATCCACCTTTTTGAAGTACACGGTCTGTACAATTTTGGTCATTGTATACAATTGGTAGTCAGCACCACAATCATGATAGACAACAGTTCCCTTACCCTAAAAGGTTTCCCCATGCCCCTTTCACAGCCTCACCCCCCCACACGAAAGGTCTGCCTTTTCTATAATTTTGAAGTTATACAGTACATAGTCTTTTGTGTTTGATATCTTTAATTTAGTATAATGTGTTGGAGATTACCCACATTATTGGATGTGTTAATACTTTGTTCCTTTTTACTGCTGACTAGTATCCCATTATGTGGATATACCACAATTTATTTATCCACTTACCAGTTGATGGACATTTGGGTTACTTCCAGTTTGGGGCTATTATGAATAATATTACTAAGAGCATTTTTGTTACGTCTTTGTGTGTGAAGGCATGTACATATACTTTGTGTATATGGAAACACTGGGACATATTTTAAGTGTATGCTTGACTTTTAAAGATATTGCCATACTGGGCTTCCCTGGTGGCTCAGTGGTTAAGAATCCACCTGCCAATGCAGGGGACACGAGTTTGAGCCCTGCTCCAGGAAGATCCCACATGCCGCGGAGCAACTAAGCCCTTGTGCCACCACTACTGAGCCTGCACTTTAGAGCCCATGAGCCACAATTACTGAGCCTGAGCGCCACAACTACTGAAGCCCTTGCGCCTAGAGCCTGTGCTCCGCAACAAGAGAAGCCACCGCAATGAGAAGCTCACGCACTGCAACGAGGAGTAGCCCCTGCTAGCCACAACTAGAGAAAGCCCACACGCAGCGACCAAGACCCAACGCAGCCAAAAATAATCAATTAATTAAAAAAAAAAGATATTGCCCTACTGTTTTGCAAAGTAGCTATACAACTTTCAGTCCCACCAGTCCCTCTGCATCATTAATAACTGTCTTCCCAACTTTAGCCTTTCTAATGGATGCATAATGGTATCTCATTGATGTCTCCTTTGAATTACCTTGGTGCTTTTATTAAAAGTGAATTGACCATATAAGTGTGGGCATATTTCTGGATTCTCTATTCTATTCCATTGATCTATGTGCCAATTCCACACTGTCTTTTTTTTTTTGCGGTACACGGGCCTCTCACTGCTGTGGCCTCTCCCGTTGCGGAGCACAGGCTCCAGACGCACAGGCTCAGTGGCCATGGCTCACGGGCCCAGCCGCTCTGCAGCATGTGGGATCTTGCCGGACCGGGGCATGAACCCATGTCCCCTGCATCGGTAGGCGAACTCTCAACCGCTGCGCCACCAGGGAAGCCCTCCACACTGTCTTGATGACTGTAGCTTTATAGTAAGTCTTGAAATCAAATAGTTTAAATCCTTCAACTTTGTTCTTATTTTGCAAAATGGTATTGGGTATTTTAGGTCCTTTGTCTCTTCATACAAATTTTTAAATGTCAATGTCTTTTTACAAAGACTGTTAAAATTTTTTTGCATTGAATATATAGATCAATTTGAGGAGGATTGACATCTTAAAAATATCAAGTCTTTCAATCTATGAACATGGTATATATTTTCATTTATTTAGGTCTTTTTCAATTTCCTTTTGTAATGTTTTGTAGTTTTCATTGTACAGGACTTGTACATCTTTCATTTAAATTTATTCCTAAGTAGTTTTGATGTTATCATAAGTGAAGTCGTTCATTAAATTGAACTTGTAATTGTTCATCGCTAGTGTATAGAAATACAATTGATTTTCATATATAACCCTGCTGCATTCACTTACTAGTTCCAGTAGAGTTTTCATAGACTCATTAGGGCTTTCTACATACATGATTAAGTGGTCTGCAAAAAGGACATTTTCACTTCTTTTCTAATTTGTATATCTTCCATTTCTTTTCCTAGTCTTGGCTAGGACATCCAGTAAAATGTTAAATAGACGTAGTAAGAGCAGACATCCTTGCCTTGTTGCTGATCTTATATAGAAAGCATTGTGTCTTTCACCATTGAATATGATGTTGGGTGTAAGTTTTTTGTAAATGCTCTTAATCAGGTTTTGAAAATTCCCTTCTGTTTTTACCTTTCTGGGAGTTTTTGTCAAGAAAGCCTCTTGAATTTTATCAAATGTTTTTACTTGCACCTATTGAAATGATAATATGGCTTTTCTCTTTTATTCGATTAATATGATGAACCATATTGTTTGAGTTTAGGATATTAACCTAATCTTACATTCCCAGAATATGACCCCACTTCGTCCTGATGTATTGTCATTTTAATATATGGTTTGATTTGTGAATATTTTGTTAAGGATTTTTGTGTCTATGAGGGATATTAGTCTGTAGCTCTGTTTTTCCTTATGAAGTCTTTGCTTGGTTTTGGAATCAGGTTAATACTAGCTAGCCTCATAAAGTAAGTTGAGAAATGTTACCTCTTTTTTTCTGAAAGAGTTTGTGTAGAATTGATACTATTTCTTTCTTAAATGCATGAGAGCATTTACCACTGAAGCCATGTCACTCTGGAGTTTGCTTTACGGGAAGGTTTTTATTTATAAATTCAATTTATTTAATTGATATCAGGCTGGTCAAGTTTTACACTTCTTTCTGGATGAGTTTTGGTAATTCGTGTCTTTCAAGGAATTTGTCCATTTCACATAGATTGTCATGTTTATTGCCATAAAGTTGTTCATAACATGCCCTTATTATTCTTTTAATGTCTATAGAATCTGTAGTAATGTCTTCTCTTTTATTCCCGATAATCAGTCCAGCTAGAAGCTTCTCAATTTTATTATCCTTTTCAAAGAAAAAGCTTTTGCTTTCACTGATACTCCATATTATTTTTCTATTATTTCATTGATTTTTTCCCCTTACCTTTTTTAAAAATTGCTCTTTTTATTTATTTATTTGGCTGCATTGGGTCTTCGTGGCTGCATGCGGGCTTTCTTTAGTTGCAGCGAGCGGGGGCTACTCTTGGTTGTGGTGCACGGCCTTCTCACTGCAGTGGCTTCTCTTGTTGCAGAGCACAGGCTCTAGCAGCGTGGGCTTCAGTAGTTGTGGCATGTGGCCTCAGTAGTTGTGGCTCGCAGGCTCTAGAGCGTAGGCTCAGTAGTTGTGGTGCACGGGCTTAGTTGCTCCATGGCATGTGGGATCTTCCTGGGCCAGGGATCGAACCCGTGTCCCTTGCATTGGCAGGCGGATTCTTAACCACTGCGCCACCAGGGAAGTCCTCCCCTTATTTTTATTATTTCCTTCCTTATGCTTGCTTTGGGTTTAATTTGCTCTCCTTTTTATAGTATCTTAAGATGAAAGCTTAGACAATGTGTTTGAGCTCTTTCTTCTTTTCCAATCTATGCATTTAAAACTACATTTCCTTCTAAACACTGCTTTAACCTTATCCCACCAACTTTGATATGACATTGTCATCATCTCTCAGTCCAAAACGCTTTCTAATTTCTTTTGTATTCCTTTTTTGATCCAATTATTATTTAGAAGTTTGTTTTTAAGTTTTTCAAATATTTGGGGGACTTCCAGGTTATTTTATTATTACTGATTTCTGATATAATCCCACTGCAGTCAGAGAACATACTCTGTATGATTTCAATCTTTGTAAATGTATTAAGACTTATTTTATGCCCAGAATATGGTCTTCCCAAGTGCACTTGAAAAGAACGCATGCTGTATCATTGTTGAAAATTGTTGCGCTGTGGAACTATTACCTAAGTAAAAAAGGTTTAAACTATTGTTCAGATATTCTATATCATTGCTGATTTTTGTTTAGTTTTTCTAGCCAATGATAAGATAGGAGTGGTAAGATATCCAATTGTGATTGTGGAATTGCATGTCTCCCTTTAATTCTGTCAGTTTTTGCTTCATGTATCTGAAACTTTCTTATTGGGCAAATACACATTTATGATTATTACATCGTCCTGATGAATTTGCTCTTTCATCATTATGAAGTGTCCATCTTTATCCCTGGTAAAATGTTCTGATAAAATCTATTTTATCCAATATTAATATAGCCACTCTGACCTTTTACGCTTATAGTTTCCATGGTATATCTATTTTCCATCCGTTAACTTTCAACTTATCTGTCTTTATACAGTTATCTTAAAAAAAATCCATTCTGATTATCTCTAACCTTTAATTAGAGTGTTTATTCCATTATCCTTTACCGTAATTATTGGTATGGTTGGGCTGGATTTGTCATTTTGTTTGTGTGTTTGTTTGTCTCTTCTGCATTCCCCCCCCCATTGCTCCTTTTGTTTAGAATGTGTTTTAGAATTCCATTTCAATTTTCCTGTTGGCATCTTATCTATAATTTTTTGCATTTTTTTTTAGTGGTTGCCCTAAGGAATCTGTTATACAATGAACTCAGGTCAATATCTCCTCTGTCTCTTCTACTATTGTTGCTACACTTCATACATTTCCATATGTTATAAACCTCACAAGAAGATGTTTTAATTTTCTTATAATTATAAGTTAAATTATGTTATGATTTTTGCTATAAACTGTTATATGGTTCATAAAACAATTAGGAGGGAAAGGGCAAAGAGAAGAAAATGGTCATTTGCATTTACCCAGATATTATCATTTCTAATACTCTTCCATCTTTTGAGGATTTGCATTTCTATCTGATAGCATTTCCCTCAGCCCAAAGGAGCTCCCTCAGCATTTCCCATGGTGTGGTTCTGTTGGAGAGGAATTCTCTTAGTTATGTTTTATCTTAAAACGTCTTTGTTTTCATTCTTGAGTGATGTTTTTTCCAGATACAGAATTGACAGTGTTTTCATTCAGTAAAGAGGTCGTTCTGCTGTCTTCTGGCCGTCCTTCAGATCATTGTTTTTCTGTGTCTAATATGTACGTTTCCTCTTGGCGCTATCAGTGTTTGCTCTCTTGTTTCAGCCTTCAATAGTGTGATGTGTCTTGGCATAGGCTCTTTGTGTTTATTTTGCTTGGTGCTGGTTTAACATTTATACCTGCAAATTTCCATCTTCCATCAGATTTGGGCCATTATTTCTTCAAATATTTTGCGTGTGTGTGTGTGTGTGTGTGTGTGTGTGTGTGTGTCTTGTTCTCTCTCTCCTATCCTCCTGGTATTGCAATTGCACTAACATTTGAACATCTGATATCCTCTAACAGGTCCCTGAAATTCTGTTCCTTTTTTTCCCATGTTTTCTCTGTTCTTATTCTTGGAAAACTGTTTTCTCCCCTTCCTCCTTCCCTCCCTCCATCCCTTCCTTTTTTGCTCTCTCTTCCTTCCTTCCCTACCTCCTTTCTTTATCTTTCTTTCTTTCCTTTGTTTGTTTGTTTCTTTTTCTTTCTTCCTTCTCCCCTTTATTCTTCCCTCCCTCCCTCCCCTTCCGTCCTTTCTTTTTCTCTTTCTTTCTTTTCTTCTTTCATTTATTTACCTATTAATCTCTCTCTTGATTTGATTTCACTCACTCTTTTATCTGTCATGTCTCCTTCAAGTCTACAATTTCCATTTGGTCACTTTTTTACATTTGTATTTCTCTGCTGAGATTTACCACTTTTCTCTTGAGGTTTTTATTCACTGAGGTCTGTTTTATTTGAATTTGTTGAATTTAGTTATAATATTTACTTTGAAGTCTGTTTCTGTCAGTTCTAACATCTGGCTCATTGCATGGATGGATTTAATTGGTTTTCTTGTCCATTTTCTTTTTCCTCGTTCCTTTCAGGTAGCTTTTGGATTGTATCCTGATGTGAATATTAAGTTGGAGAGATTCTGGGTTCTGTTATTTTCCTTTACTAAGTGTTAGTTTCATCCTGTGTGGACGTGAACTGAAAGCTCTGTTTCTTCAGGGATAGCGCTACTCTTGCTTCAGATTGTTTGTCTTTAGTTGAGTTGCTTTGGGTCTGCATCACTGCCCTGCTTCAGAGGGCAGTCAGAGGTATGGACAGAATGAATTTGAGGATCCATCTTCTGGCTCTCCCCCTTTTGTGGGTTCTCCCACTCTCCTCAATGTTCATATTTTCATACTTTTACTTTTATGTTTCTACAGGCCAGAAAAGATGCAGGGTTTTACACATGTGATCCCCATGCTGGATGCACAATAGGTAGTCCCAGGATAAAAGCCACAGGTACAACAACTTACCTGTATGCCTCTCCATCTCCCCTCCCCCAAGGAGCATGCACTCCTCATAAGAGCCTGTCAGCTTCTGTTCACTCTCAAATAACTTCAAGTGGTTTGTGTGTTTGTGTGTGTGTGTCATATCCAGGTTTTGTGATGGTTTTTGTGTGGGGTGTGTGTGTGTGTGAGGTCTGGTAGGGTCTTCATCCATCTCACCCAGAAGTAGAATCCTGTCATAAATTGGTTCACAAAGAACGCTTTGAATAGCACTGGTCTAAACCACTGTCCCAATGATGGCTCCGTTCAGAATGGAGTTTGTAAGTTTCCCTTCCATAGTTTTCTGCCTGATGTTTATAATTAAGGGCTCAATAACAGACAATGTCAATGCCAGTGGAAGAATTCCAAGTTCAGGCAGAAAAGGCAGGAGGAGCGTTAATAACATCTGACTATTGTTTGGTACTGATTGACTCAACAAAGCTCATTTGATGTTAAGTAGTCTGGCCTTTACAGATTGTTCTCAATGAATTTCTCTTCTTTTCTGACCTTCAACCTCCTGTGACCTTAGCTGCTGAAAAGTGTAAAGCAGAGCAAGTCCTCAGGCAAGAGATATACCTGGGCCTGTGCCCACAGAGGTGGCCTTTTTCCTTCCACTAAAAAAATTGTGCGGGATTCCCTGGTGGTCCAGTGGCTAAGACTCCATGCTCCCAATGCAGGGGGCCCTGGTTCGATCCCTGGTCAGGGAACTAGATCCCACAGGCCACAACTAAGGGTTCGAATGCTGCAACTAAGAGTTCGCATGCCGAAACTAAAGATCCCGTATGCTGCAACTAAGACCTGGCACAGTCAAATAAATTAAAAAATAATTTTAAAAATTGTGTTAAAACACACATAATGTAAAATTTGCTATCTTAACCATTTTTAAATGTACTGGTTAGTGATATTAAATGCATTCATAATGTGTAACCATCACCACCATCTATCTCCACAATTCTTTTCACCTTGTGAAACTGAAAACTCTATGTGCATTAAAAAAAAAAAATCCTCATTCTTTCCTCCCCCAGTCCCTGGCCACCACCATTCTGCTTTCTGCTCTATGATTTTGACTAATCATGCAGTATTTGTCATTCTTGCGAATGGCTTACTTCACTTGGCTTAATGTCCTCTAGCTAAGCTAAATATATGACAGACACTGGGCTATCATAGTGACATAGACGATCTCACTGAATCTTCCCAACCGCTCAATTAAGTATGTATTATTACTATTCCATTTTACAAATGAAAAAAAATAGGCTTAAAAAGGTGGTTGCTTGTCCAAAGTCAGGTGCTAAGAGATGAAAGCAAAATTCACATCATCCAAGTTTGTCTGGTTCCAGAGCTCAAGCTCTTTACCAGAGGTGGGCAAACCTTTCCTGTGAAAAGCCAAATAGTTAATAATTTAGACTTTGTAGGCCTACAGTCTCTGTCACGACTACTCAACTCTGCCCCTGTAGCATCAGAGAGGCCGTAGGCAATGTGTAAACGAATGAGTGTGACAGTTTCCGATAACATTTAAGAAAATAGATAGTGGGAAAGATTTGGCTTGCAGGCTGTGGTTTGCTGACCCCTGCTCTTAACAAGTACACTATTTCCTTTGATCTCTAAAGATTTCAGTTCCGCGAATATTTATAGCATTGCTTCTAAGCACAAGGCATTGAACTTGGTCCTGAACAGGATGAGGAAGATAAAGTCCCTGCCTTGAGGAATCTCAGATTCGAAAGACAGTACATAAACACGTCTACAGTAGAAGGCTGACTCTGCAAAGTTAGTGCCAGAGAGAGTTGTGGGCTGACTCCAGCATCTAACAAACATGATGTTTCAGTGGAGGGGCTGATATATGGCATAAGCTTTCTAGTGAGAGAATCATAGGCAGAGATGGTAAGGACAAGGTTTCAGAGAGAGTAGCCAACACAAGCAAGAATGTTTCTCTCCGCCGTCGCTCATCTTTTGTTCTCTTTACCAGCATCCACTTTCATTGCCAAAACCATACGCACTTTGGTCCAAATCTTTTTGCCTTGCACCTCACCTACTTTCTCCCTTGCTTTTCTTTTCCCCCCATTTCTTTTTCCTTTCTTTTTTATTTACTTATTTTCACTTCTTGATTATTGAATCATTGCTGATGCAACTCTTCTGCAGTGGGCTGAATACAAGAACATATCACAAATTTCATCTGAAGTTTAACTCACGTACTTCTACGTGGTGGTGCGCTCATCCTAAGGCATGATTATGTAACATTTAAAAAATGCCATTTAGCCCAAGTGAAATATTAACTTAGTTCTGTCAATTCAGCCAGGGTTGAAATCCTCTGGTCAATTCCAGGCAGTCAATAACACTCCACTGTTTGACCAATTTAATATTCTTTTGTTTCTTATACTCACCCATACTTCTAGTCTGTCCTGTTAATGTCTCTATTTCTCTTTTAATCTTCTTTATAAATTTTTTCTTCCTCTCTTGCATCCTTCCTCTTTCCTGTACTTTTTGAATTTTTGACCTTCTTCTGGAGGCATGTTATTTCCTTTCTCCTTTCTGAAAATATATTTTAAGAATATCTTTTGTTCATTAACTTAATTGACATTTACTAAGCGATTACCACATAGCCGGCCCTTTTCTAGATACTGGAGATACAAAAGTTAAAAAAAAAAAAAGGACAAAAATCTTTGTCCTCATAGAGCTTAAACATTCTGGCAGTTCACAAAATAAAGTAACAATAAATAAATAGGTAAGTAAAGGATATGATATAGAAACTGTTAAGGGCTATGGAGAAAAAGTCCTGAGGACCAGGAATTTGGGTGGTGTGTTACAGTTTTAAAGACTGATAAGGGAAACCCATTAAGAGGTCTTTTGAGCAGATGAAGGAAGTAAACCACACAAGTATCTGCTGGGAGAGCATTGAAGGTGTTCCATGCAAAAGGAACAACATGTGCAAAATCCTGAGGCAGGAGGGTACATCCCCAGGTGGGGTACAAGGAGGGCAGGGCGGCTGAAGCTCAATGGATGAGGAAGAGGCTAGTAGATGTGATCAGAGTAGGGGGAGGACGAAGGACGTGCCCTATTTAGGGACTCTTCCATTGGAAGAACTTTGGTTCTTGTTCTGAGTGAAATGGAAATCCTTTAGAGGGTTTTGAGCAAAGTGAAATGTTGACATAATATTTTTAAAGGATCTAGAATGTAGGGAGGCAAGAGAAGAAGCAAAGAGAGCAGTCAGGTTCATACTGCAATATTCCAGGTAATGAATTTGAATATTATGGGACATGTTTTCTGGAAGAATCAGAGTAGTTATTTTTGTTTTACAATTAACGATAGAAAACTAAGGGGTAAGTTTTTTTCCCTTAATTAATTAATTAATTTTTGGCTGTGTTGGGTCTTCGTTGCTGTGCGTGGGCTTTCTCTAGTCGCAGTGAGCAGGGGCTACTCTTCATTGCGGTGCGCAGGCTTCTCATTATTGTGGCTTCTCTTGTTGCAGAGCACGGGCTCTAGGTGTGCAGGCTTCAGTAGTTGTGGCATGTGGGCTCAGTAGTTGTGGTGCACGGGCTTAGTTGCTCCACAGCATGTGGCATCTTCCTGGGCCAGGGCTCGAACCCTTGTTCCTTGCATTGGCAGGCGGATTCTTAACCACGGTGCCACCAGGGAAGTCCAAGGGGTAAGGTCTTGATTGGTGACAGTACGTTTTCCTATTCCCTGTTCTTCAGGGGAAAATTGGGAGATTTTGCCCTGCTAGTTTAATGATTGTTAAACATTTTGAATGGTCTTGAGCACTGCCAGGTGATCTAATGCCTGGCACATAGCAGGTACATAGAAATACTTGTGGAATGAATGCATATGTAGTCAGTTAAATGGGTAAGGCTGAATTACAATATCAGGTGACTTGCTTGTTCATGTTTCAGCTCTCCTGCGTACTCTAGTGGTGTTTACTGGGTCTTTAAATTTTATTTAGCAAAGAACATCAAAAGCGCTACGTTATAAACACACACTCTTCCAGTAAAAATGTAGAGGGTACTATTTACATATTTTAAATGGTTCCATAGCAATTTGTGTAGTCCTCTGTCATAGCAGTAATCAACTGTGTTCAATTATGTTTGCATGTCTCTCTCTCAATAGTCTTTGAGTTTCTTCAGGGTTGGGATCGTCTCTTATTGATATTTACACAGGC
This sequence comes from Neophocaena asiaeorientalis asiaeorientalis, assembly GCF_003031525.2. Lineage (NCBI taxonomy): Eukaryota > Metazoa > Chordata > Mammalia > Artiodactyla > Phocoenidae > Neophocaena > Neophocaena asiaeorientalis. The sequence goes on along the minus strand of NW_020172451.1, from coordinate 4,013,174 downwards.
GTCCCTCTGTATCCATGAGTTCCACATCCGTGGATACAGAGGGCCAACTATGGGACTTGAGCATCCACGGATTTTGGTGTCCATGGGAGATCCCGGGCCAATCCCACACAGATACCGAGGGACCACCGTTTGTCCAGCACCTAGCATGGGGCTTGGCAACAATGCCTGTTGAAAGGACATATACATGATATGATAAAGCGTGGTGGAAAGAAAACATATGAGTTACCAACACCCCAGAGAAGCCTTGTCTGATTCCTATAAAATATAATCATTTCCCTTAGAAAAACACAATTCTTACCCTACCTATGTAGAATTTAGCTCCTTGACATCTAATTGTATATAAAGCCCTCGATGAGCTGGAACAACGTATTCTCATCCCAAGCAGGCCTGGTAAATGAACTGTTATCGTCAGTAAATGATCAGTACGAATTGGGAAGTGAGCTTCCAGGGTCTGAGACTTGCAAGCTGGAGACAGACTGCTCCAGTTCCGGGTGGGTCGGTGTGGGCACTGATCAACCCACCCAACCGCAGGATCCAGGTCTTCAGCCTTTTCCGCCGGGGGAGCTTCTGCAGGACTCCCCACCCTTCCTCATACCCCTCCCGGGGAGACCCCCTCTGCCCGCACCTCCCCCCTCAGGGTGCCCCTGTCCCAGTGCCCCATGCAGACTTCTCTGGGATCCTCCACCCTCCTGACTTCCCCGCCCCCTCAAACACAACTTCCGCCCGCGCCCCCTCCCCACAGGCCGAACTTCCGGCCGGCGCCCCCTCCCTACAGGCGGGACTTCCGCCCGCGCCCCCTCCCCTAGCCGAGCCGTTGCGTCTTTCAGCCCGAGGCGAGCCGGGGCGCGTGCTCTCGCGCTCTCCCAGCCCGGCCACGGGCTACAGCGGCGCAGAGTCGGCGGCGGCGGCGGCGTCAGGAGGCTGCGGGGCGCGCTCCTCCCCCTTCTGCCTTCCCTCCTGCTCCTCCTCCTGCTGCTCCTCGTCGTCGCCAACTCGGCCCGAGCTGCGAGCGGCAAGATGGCGGCGCCCAGGCCGCCGCCCGGCAGGCTGTCCGGCGTCATGGTGCCGGCGCCCATCCAGGACCTGGAGGCTCTCCGCGCGCTGACGGCGCTCTTCAAAGAGCAGCGGAATCGGTAACGGTCCGGGCGGCGCGAGCGTCGGGGGCGGCCCGGTGGGGCTGCGGGAGCGGGGCGGGGGCGCGGCCTCTGGGGAGCGGGCCGCCCCCTCCTCCCGGGACGTCCGCGGGGTGGCGGCCTCCGCGATGCGCCCGAGGGGCCCCGGGCCGCCGATGCCAGGCCCGCGTCCTCCCGCGCCCGGTCCCCGAGGTGCCCCGGGGGGCTGACACCAGCTCCCCGCCCGTCAGTACAGGTGTGAAGCCGGGGTGCAGGAAGGGGGACCGAGCCAAGTGAGGCTTTGGCCGCTTGCTGCCTGTTAGGTTAGTTGAGTCGCGTTGATGGCGCTCCTGTAATGGGAACAGACCCACAGGACGCCGGAGTCAGCATACGTGCTGGTGGGGGAGAGACACGTTACAGATGTGTAAGGTGGGAGGTGGCGTCACTCCATTCGGCCTGTCAGCTCAGGCTTTGCATCCCCAGTGGTGGCCGCGCTTTGTGGAGAGGCCGCTTCAATCCTTACTCTGCCATTGAAGGGCCAGATGGCCATTGTCAAAGGTGCCCAGGAGTCTGACAGACCTGGATTTGGTTCCCGGCCCTACAAGCTGTGCGTGCGTTATTATGCAGTTTTTCCAAGCCTTAAGATTTCTTGCCTAAAAATGGGAATATTATACGTGACTTCATTTCTGAATTGTACAGAGGAATAAATGAAATAAAGCATGTGAAAATATAAAGTATGTGATGCCCTCAGTGCCTGTTTGATTTGGTTCTAGTCTTTTCTGGGCCTCAGTTTCCACGTCTGTTTAATAGGAATAATGTTGGACAGTACCTTTCTGGGGACATTGTTTGTCAGGATTAAATGAGATAATGCATGTTAAATTCTTAGCACATACCTGACACATAGTACTAAGTAAATGCTAGCTGATACTATCCTTTAACGCGTTTATGGATGGTCCCCCATGTGCCAGGTTTTGTGCTAGGTGATGACGTTGAAAAATAAAAAGTCTTCTCCTGGAAAGTCCTGTTCTGGGGAACCAGCAGTTAGCAAAGAGTAGAGGGAGCATAGAAGTCCTAGAGGTCCTTTTGATCTGAGCACTTCTACTGCTTTAAATCACAATAAGAAGTGTTGAGCAATTGGAAGAGTGCTAAGAGCCCAGGGCACTGCTCCTTGGGATTTGGGGGAGATGTGTTAATTGATATGACACTCTGGGAGATGTGTTGAATGAGTTACTGCTTGGGCACATCTATACCATGAGGACCCTCCTTTTAGTCAGTAATCAGTCATCTACCTTTATTAAGCACCTACTCTGAAACAGGTTCTTTTCTAGAGGCTGAAGGGGCAGAGATGAATGTGATACCCCCCTTTTTTCAAGCATGTTGGAGTCATTGCTGTGTAAACAGATTGTAATGGGGGGTCTAGACAAGAAGAGGTAGTGGCAGGGGGAACTGCGGACCTCATGGGTAGATTGGTGGGCCAGGAAAGGTTTTAGATTACTTTGCCTTCGTGGCTTACAGATGAGAGGGCTAATTAGAAAGAACAGTGTGTGCAAAGGGACTGTGTGCTGATTTTGCACAGTTTCGGAGATAAATGAGATAACATAGGTAAGGTGTATGGTACAGAGGAGATGGTCAAACATCAGGACACTGTAACCTGGAGGATAAAATCTGAGACCCCGAGCCAGTTTACAAGACCTTTCTTGACTCTGTCCCTTGTGAGGGGAACCATTGAAGGTTCTTTCAAGGGCATGGCATGGCAAGATCTGTATATTAGAAAGATCTCTGACTGCCACTGTTGGGGATACATTAGGGTGAGGGGAGAGGCAGGGGACTTTTAAGAAGATGCGGAAGCCCACGTGAAAGAGAAGAGTGCCTGAATTTAGGATGTTATCTATGGGGTGGGTAGGATAAATATTGAAAAATATTTACAGGATTGAATAGACAAGACTCAGGGACCAGTTGGATTGTTGGGGAAGAATGAGGAAGTAAAGATGTGTCCCATATTTGATTTGAGTTTTTCCTGGGGCTGGCAGGAAGTTTGTCCAAATTCCAGGTGGAGTTTGAAGACCAGGAAAGGTGAACTGATGTGCAGGTCTTGGGATAGGGAGGCATATAGTTGTGTGGTGGGGCAGAGAGCCCTTGATGAGAGTTTGTGAGATCCGGCTTCTAGTCCTGATTCTGCCACTACTTCTTTGTGTGTCTTTGGGCAAATCACCCTCACAGAAACTCGGGGGGTTTCCAGAGTCCAGCTGCTCTGAGAGGATCCATCCAATGTCAATGGACCCAGAAGGAGGATGGACCAAGGTGTTAGGAGTTGGATGGGATGTAAAGTGAAGCAAAATGAGGCCTCAGAGTAGCACATAGAAAAACACCGGCCAAAACAAAAACATACTGAGGAAAGTAAGAAAGTGACTGATGGAACAAAAGAATTCCTCTCCCCTTGAGTGTGGGCAGAACTTAGTGACTTATTTGTAAATGATAGACATGGGAGAAATGACAGTGTGTGACTTCTGAGACACAAAAGTCCGTGCAGCTTCCCCTTTGCTTTCTCTCTTGGATCACTCACTCTGACAAAGCCAGCTGCCATGTTGTGAGGACGCTCAAGCGTCCAAGTAGAGAGATCTGTGTGGTGAGGAACTGAGGCCTCCTGCCAGCAGCCATGTGATGACCATCCCGGAAGTGGATCCTCTCAGTCCCAGTCAAGCCCACAGCCATGTGTGCAAGCTCACGAGAGACTCTGACCTGTGTGAGACCATAAATGGGTTTGTTTTGAACTGCTCAGCTTGGGGGTAATTTGTTATATATATTGGTATATAGATCATCAGTATACCAAGCTAAAATTTTCGTCCTCTGGATTAAATCCATGTTCTATAACCCACTCCTTGAATAGTGTCTAAAATCTGTAAAAAAAAAAATTGCTTATGGTCATAAAATATCAGTACCAAGAGGCTGTTCAGTTATTTCTTCCTTGTGGAAGGTGGTTCTTTTTATTAGTTGTTTTAAATTTGTTTTATATCTTTTTAATGTACGCGTCTGCATTTTTAACATTAACAAGTGATTTTTCTCGGCTGTGCTCCGAGTCTTTACAAGTCATGCTAGATTCTTTCTGGAACAGAGTAAGATGTAAATGCATTAAGAATTCTGTTTTCAGCCTTTTTCTGGAGGTTTTATTTTCCAGCCCTTTAGTTACGCTTATGATGTATTTCTTCATCATTTATCTTTATGATGTATGCACACCCCTCTATTAAAGTGTAGAACCAAGTGAGATTGGTTGTCATACTCTATACCTCCACTGTCTGTGCAGCCACTCGTGACATGTGGCTCTTTAAATTAATTAGCAATAAGTGAAATTAATAATTCCATTCCTTGTACCAGCCACATTTGAAGTACTCGGTAGGCAGTCACGGGTGGCTGGTGGTTAACCTTATTGGACCGTGCAGATACAGAATTGTTCCATCACCGCAGTAAGCTCTGTTGAGTAATGCTACTCTGTTTTTTTCTGTAGGGAAGATTATGTTCTGGTTCTTGAGTATTCATGAAACAGTGTAACATTTGGATACTGCTTTCTGTAAATTCTTCTCATGCTTAAACTGATAACTCATTGCTCTTCCATCCGATAAGCTTCTTGAATAAAGTGTATCACATTCCCTGTATCCCTGGCATCTAGCATCCAGTCTGATAATTGTAGGTGCTTAACAAATTGCTGCTCTTTGTGTAAGTGATTACTCATGGCGCGAGCATAGTCTTTTTTCTTCCATGTTCATGTAGATAATTTTTTTAAGCTTCTCTCAGTGTGGCTGCTTTTTTCTTGTTAACCTATGTTTAGTCAAAATTATTTTTCTGATTACTTCCTTCGTGGCCTTGTATATCCTATATAATAGTGCAGACATTTCCCTCCATACTTTGGGACCCCTTTACCTTATAAACTATTTTCCCTTTTTTAAAGAAAGAACGTATTAGATTCTAACATATTTACTATGTAATTATTAATAGTAGTTTCTTATTTGTTCTCTGTCTCCTTCCAGAATGAAGGCCTATGAGGACAGAGATGGTTGGCTTTTTTGTAATTATTCTGTTTGGATAATGCTGCTTGAATTGGGTGTCTTGGAACAGTTTAGGAAATTGTCAGCCAGTGTTTCTTCAAATACTGCTTCTCTCCTGTTCTTTCCTTTCCTTCAAGGACTGTAATTACACATATGTTAAACCTTTCACTGTATTTTATATCTCTCAAAGCCTCCTTTATGTATTTCCCATTCTCTCTGAGCTTTGGTTATTTGAAATTTTTCTGCTAATTTGCCTTCTAGTTCTCTATTCCTCTTTTCTGCTATGTCTAATCTGCTGTCATCTATTGTGTTCCTAGTTTCAGGTATTGTAGTTTTGAGTTATTGCAGAATTTCAGTTTGTTTTTTTAAATGGATTTTACTCTGTTGAAATTCATTTTGTCATTTACCTTCTTAAGCGTATTAATTATAGTTTTTTTTAGAGAATGTGCCTGATAACTATCTGTTGTCATTTTCTGTCTTGTGTTTAGTCATTTGGTCCTATCTTTTATTGAATGCTGAATGTTGTGTAAGGCGTGTTGAGCCCATTTCCAAAATATTTGCAAACTCGAAACCAAAGTCAATCTAAAAATTATTTCAACAAATGGTGGTGGTAGAACAACTTGATATCTAATTGGAATAAAGTGAACTTTGACCCATACCTTGGACCATTCACAAAAAATATTTCAACATGGATTGTAGACCTAAACATAAAAGCTAAAACTATAAAATGTTTAGAAGATGGGAGAATATCTTTGTGATATTGTGTGTAGGCAGACATTTCTTATCCAGGACACAGATAACATTAACCTTGCAATAAAAAACTGATTATCAAGCTAGACTTTGTCAAAATTAAAAAAACTTCTGCTCATCAAAAGACACCTTTAAGAAAATGAAAAAGGCAAGCCATAGACTGAAAATATTTGCAATACATATATCTGACAAAGAACTTGCTTTGGAATATATAAAAGTGCTCCTGCAACTCAATGATAAAAAGACAATCCAATTAAAAATTGGTCATAAAAATCTGTGCTTTACAAAGGAAGATTATATAAATGGCCAGCAAACACGTGATAAAGTACTCAACATCATTAATCATCAAGAAAATGCATATTAAAACAGTGGGACACCACTCTATGCTTCTTACGATGGCTGTTACCAAACAATGGAAAGTAAGTGTTGGTGAGGATGTGGAGAATTTGGAACCCTTGTATATTGCTGGTGGGAATGTGAAATGGTTCAGCTACTGTGGAAAACAGTTTGGTGGCACCTCAAAAAGCTAAACACAGAATATGACCCAGCAGTTCCACTCTTAGGTATGTACGTACTCAAGAGTTGAAAGCAGGGACTCAAACAGATACTTGCATGCCAGTGTTCATTGAGGTATTATTCACAATAGCCAAGAGATGGGAACAACCTAAGTGTCCATCAGCAGATGAATGGATAAAGAAAATGTGGTATGTACCTACAGTGGAATATTATTTAGCCGTAAAAAGCAATAAAGTCCTGATACATGCTATAATGTGGGTGAACCTTGAAAACATGCTAAGTGAAAGAAGCCAGGCATAAAAGGACAAATATTGTAAGATTCCACCTCTAGGAAGTACTTAGAATTGGCAAATTCATAGAGACAGAAAGGAGATTAGAGATGACCAGGCGTTGGTGGGGGGAGTTATTGTTTAAAGGTTACAGAGTTAGTTTGGGGTCTTAGAAAAGTTTTGGAATTAGTGGTGATGGTTGTACAACTTTATGAATATAATTAAAGCCACTGAATTCTACACTTAAAGATGGTCAAAATGGCAAATTTTATGTTACATGTTTGTTTTACCACAATGAAAAAAGTTAATAATGTAATATACCAAAATCCATCGAATTATATAGTTTAAATGAGTGAATTGTATGCTTTGTTAATTATATCTCAAAAAAGCTGTTATAAACAAGTAAAACCATAATGAGATACCTCTGCATACTCATTAGAATTGCTAGGATTAGAATGACTGACAGCACCAAATTTTGGCAAGGTTGTGGAGCACCTGGAACTCTCGTACATTGCTGGTGGGAGTGTAAATGGTGCAACCGCTTTGGGAAACATTTTGGCAGTTTTTTATAAAGTTAAACGTACACTTGCCTATGACCCTAGGTATTTACTCTAGAACATACGTTCACAAAAGGCTTGTAAAAGAATGTTTATGGCAGCTTTATTGGTAATAGCCAAATACTGGATGGAACCAACTCGAATGTCCGTCAATGGGAGAATGGCTAAAACTGCCCGGTAATTGGAATGAATGAACCACCAGTGTACACAGCAGCATGGACGAATCTCAAAACATACTGAATGCAAGAAGCTAGACAGACAGTACATACTGTATGATTCTGTGAAGTTCTGCAATTGGCAAAGCTAATCTTGTCTGTATCACTAATTGGCAATACAGGCATGAACAGTGGTTGTCAAAGGAGGTTGGGGGTTGACTGGGAAGGAGCATGAGGGAATTTTCTGGAGTAAAGGAAATGTGTCTGTCTAGATAGACTAGATGGGTATTGGTTGCCTGGATTTGACACAACTCGTTAAACACTAATGATCTGTGTAATTCACTGTAAGTTATATCTCAGTTTTCTGTGTGTAAAATTATTGTCCTTCTCCTTGCCGCCCCCAGAAGAACTTACTCGAGCTGAACCTCAGACTTTGTGGTGAAACAATGCTTGTGAATTGTAAAATTTGCTCTAAGAAACGGAAGGTTTATCTAATGTTCTTCATACAGTTAGAGTGAGTCGGGCTTTGTTTGACTTTTTCATCTATGCCACACAGTGCTCTCTCTGTTTCCGGAGCCTGGGATGAGCTGAAGTGACTGATGTGTGACTGCATGAAATGCTTGAAACCAAATGTAGGAAGAAATGGAAGTAATCCTGGAAAGATAAGGGAAGTAACGTGGCTGGACATTTCAGCTCAGTGCCCACTGAAGATCGCAGTGTGAGGGTGCTTTTGGAATCTTGCATTGCAGGGGTAGCCATAGTGTGATGTCATCCTGCTGCTGTGGAACCTGAGATCTCCTTCCTCGGGTAGGAGTGGGATTTGCCTCGGCTCTTTGTGACCTGTGAATAATGCAGGGGCTGTTTTGCAGAGTGACTGAAATTGTTTTGTGTTTTAAACAATTTGAGTTCGGGGAGCTTCTTCCTCTCCTTGTTGAAATGTGTCAGTATGAAATATTGATATCTTTTTGGACTCTGGGTTTCAGGGGAAAAAGGCTTTTGTAAGGCGTAGGTCTAGTTTCCAATCTAAGTACTGCAACATACTAGCTGCATGAACTGCAAATATTTTTAACTTCTCTGAGCCTCAGTTCTACCCTGGTAGAACGGGTATTATAATAATGCCTACCTTGTAGGGTTGATGTGGGTATTAGGGGGTGCTGGATGTCGAGTCTGGAATGGTGCCTGGCATGTAGTTGATGCCAGCAAACACCACTATTATTATTGCAGGCTCTAGTCAGAATGAGGAGTGAAAAGAAATGAAAAGTGTGGTAATTCTTGAAATTTTTTCATACTTTAAAATAGTGCTTGTAAAATTTTTAATTTCATCTCAATTCCATGATCAGGTTCTTGTTTTTATAGGCTTTGGAACTGCCTCTGGAACTTTAGAATAAGGAATAGATTTAATAACTCAAGTCAGTGGAAGAAAATTGGTTTTTCAGATCCAAAAGATGTAGGCAGTAATTTCTTACAAAATCTTAATTCCTTGGTAGAATGGTATTTTAGCGATATTAAATAATTTTAAAAAGTTATAGAATTTCCAATAAAAAAGTGAGTACTTGCCAGTAACTCACATTATGACATGAGCGAGGAATTGAGATGATTTTGCATGGAGTGACTGTGCTTTAGGAGCTGACATTTTAGAAAGCCATACTTGTGTACTCTAAGGAAAAAGGAAATTGAAGCTTTCCGTTAACTTTCACTCTAGTGTTTTTGTTGGTTTGTTTGCTTATTTTTAAACTCTTGTCAAGTCAAAACCCACAAATATATAATAATGTTAATGCCTTTTTGGAGGATGACATAACAGATAATATAACAAGTACCCATGTATTTCACTTGCAAAATCAACAAATGGTAAAATTTTGTTCTCTCAAAATCCAAAACATTACTGATATTGTTAATGTCCTTGGTATTAGAACAAATAACCCCACAAGTTAGCAGCTTGAAGCCACAGACATTTATTGTTTCACACAGTTTATTAGGGTCCGGAATCTGGGAGCTGCTTAGCTGGGTGGATCTGGCTTGGGGTCTTGCGCGAGGCTGCAGTCAAGCCGTGGGCCAGGTCTTTGGTCTCCCGAAGGCCTTACTGGGGTGGGAGGTCGGGGTTCCACGCTCACACGAGTGGCTCTGGGCAGAAAGCTCCAGTTCCTCACCACGTGGACCCCTCCCCAGGGCTGCTCGTGCCTCGGCAGCCGGCTTGTTCGAAAGCGAACCATCCAAGAGAGCCCGCTCAAGATGGGAGATGGGGTGCCTTTATCATCTTGGAAAGGACATACCTTTACTATTGCGTGTTCTAAGGGTCACACAGAAGGGCGTGGATGTCCGGAGGTGAGAGTGCTGGGTAGGGCTCTTGTTTCACTTTCCAGTCTCATTCCCCGCTCCCTTGTACGTGTTATACTGTATGTTTTATGCTGTACACTCTGCAGTCTGCATCTTTAATTTTTGCTCTGTTTTCGAGTGCTACCAGTTTTTATACATAGAGCTAGATCATTAATTTCACTGCAGTAGTGTCCCTCCATAAGCTTACATCATAATTTACCTACCTTTTTTCTTACTGATGGGTATTGGATTTGTCCTGAATTTTTGGTAATTCAAACAGTACTGCAGAGACCATCTTTATACATGTCTCCTTGTATACCTGAGCCTTTGGATTTTTTTTTTCCCCAAAGCAGAATTTGAGGTAGGGACTTGGGTGAAGTAATTTAATCATAGGTGACCCCCAGCAGTCAGGAGTGTGGCACGGGGGAAGCTAGGTGTGGAAGGGGGAACAACCAACGTAGGGATGCCGTATTGAGTGGTAATTACGTTGTAGGCAGCTGGAGCTCAACCCCACTGGGTATCCGTGAGGGGTGCACCTCCAAATTATCTGTGCACAGGGCTGGGTGATTTATCTATAACCTGTTGCGCACTGGTTGAGAATTGCCCCTGGGGTTGTTATCTGGATGGCCCAAGGCTGTGCGGTGAGGGACACCATGAAGATCTGTTACGGCGTGCTCTTCTTCTGAGACCTCCTCTTGCCTGGTACTGTTCACTCGGTCACGGGCTCTTGGAGGCTATAGCTGTTTGGAATCTAAAAGGAAAGACCTGGACAGGAGTGTTAGTGCAGTAAGTTCAGTCCCCAGTGCTGAAGACTGTCCTGACGCCATAACTGGATAGTCATCTCCCTGCTCCTGCTTCCAGTCTAGACTTCCCTGACTTTCCCCCAGCACTGTATGTAGCCGGGCTGTGATGCCGAGGGGGCTGAGCCCTTGGTTGCCTGTCTCCTGTCAGTCTGTGCTTGCTGCAGCTGCCTGTTTGTGGCTATCCCTGGACATGGAAGTACCAAGAGACAGCCAATGAACCCCTGAGTTCCAGATTACTCCTCCTGGTGCCCAGCTTGTAGTAGCAACTCTTCTTGAAAATCAGGGTGGGTTTCTCCTGCCAGTGTAGTCACTCTTCTTTGCCTGCTGGTTCACCGGCTTGAGAATCTTAAAGTGATCATTCTGTGGATCTAGTTTAAGATACACTAGATCCACTTCTGTGCTCTCTGATGGAGACGTTCTTTGTCTTGGCCCCAGGGCTTAGCCCAGCACGGTCTAGAGTTGCGGGGTTGGGAAGCACAAATTCTGCAGGTTTGTCATTGGGAGTGTTGAGGAAAGGGGCCAGTTTTTCTTAGGGTTAGATTTTCTCTTTGAACTTTTAGTTTGCTGGCTCACCTTGAGAAATTTGTTACATTTTCTCCCTTTCTGGGCTCCCTGTGTAATGATGTTGCGTTTTCTTCCACCTGTTTCCCCAGTGACCCCAGCCTAAGATCAGGTTCTCCTGCTATTGGTGATTTGTGTCATAGTGATATTGGGATGTCGTGTGTCTGGTCACTAAGCTAGCCAGCATCTTGGACCGGGTTCCATCTCTGAAGCCGTCTTGACTTTGTCCTGACGTTGGAGGCACACAGCTTTGCAGGTAACCCATACGTAGGGCTGCACCGAGTCCAGCTCTTTTTCTCTCTCTTCAGATGCAGGGGAGTCCTGTCCTAACACTGACTTTTACATAGTGACTCTGATCACCACGAGGTGTAGGCGGCTTTTGGTTCTCTTCATCCTGCCCGAGTTGAATTGCCGACGGCCTTAGGCCGCTCTGGACATGTCCCACTCTGGCTTTAGACCTGATTATAGCCAAGTGTTTCCAGTCAGTTTCTGCTGTGTGGAGATATCCACCTTGTTTTAAAGTTGGGCTCTATATTTATAATTTTTAGAAATAAACATATGATTACTGTGTCTGGAATGGAGGGGAGATGTTTAAAGTGTGAACTCCTTTCTCACTGCACTTTCATTTCATAATGCAATAGACGTTTATATGTGTTTCCCCTGACTTGGTTGTGACTTTGCTGTGGGCAGGGTCTGTCTTCTTTATGGTATCTTATTGCATAGTGCCCGGCCCATTGTGAGTGCTTAATATATGCTGAACTGAATAAACAGTGAAGAGCCAATGGCTGTAATGAAGAAAGTCACTTCTTAGCACTGACAGCCAGTCAATAATGACTGCTCTGATTGCTTGAAAGTTATTAATTCGATTTACCGTGTTAGTTATTTACCTATTTAATTACCTCACATATGCTGTGTGCCATGCTCTGTGTTTAGTGAGGCACCTCTACTTGGTACAGTGTATTTCTAGCTCACTTCAAACCACTAAAGGGGGAAGAGCTCAAATGCTGTAATATTAAACTTGTAACTTCATTCCTTTCCTCATACACACACTCCTAATTTTCCCTCAGGTTTTAATGACCATTTCAACCCCTCCTGAAAGCCTTTTTGACCTATGTGCTTCTGTCCTATGTTCCCCTTACCTCTTTCAGAGAACTTCACTATAGTATTATGATCACTTAATCACCTACCAGTCCCACTAGAATGAGAACAATCTGAGAGCAGGGTTATTCTTACTTACCTCTGTATTTTCAGTACCTACTAGCACATAATGAGCACTTGGCTGTATTTTTATTATTTCCTTAGATTATTTAATTTTCTGGGGTCATTAGATATAAAGTGAGAGCACAGAGGAAAGACGCTAGTAAGAGGTATAAAAAATTATCAAATAATGACAGATGGTGATGATTTCAAGAGGTAGAAAATGTTTTGGTGTTCCTCATTGCTCGCATCAGTATGTTGACTAACTTTCATAAGGAAAGGGAATATTGAGCACTTCAGAGGTCAGCATAGTGCAGAACTCAAAATTAACCTATCATCTGCATGTACACACATTCACATAGCTTCCCCCAAACACTACTGAGCCTCTGACCAACAAGAGTCTTCGGCTGCACCAAAAACAAAAACAAAAAATGAAACAAAACAGGCTTCCTTGGTGGTGCAGCAGTTAAGAGTCCACCTGCCAATGCAGGGGACACAGGTTTGAGCCCTGGTCCGGGAAGATCCCATGTGCTGCGGAGCACCTAAGCCCGTGCGCCACCACTACTGAGCCTGTGCTCTAGAGCCCGTGAGCCACAACTACTGAGCCCGTGTGCCGCAACGACTGAAGCTCGTGTGCCTAGAGCCCGTGCTCCCAACAAGAGAAGCCACCGCAATGAGAAGCCCGCCTGCAGCAACGAAGACCCAACACAGCCAAAAATAAATAATTAAATAAAAATAAGGAGTTGGAGAGGAAGGTCATTATTAAAAAAAAATAAATAAAGAAAAAGAAACGAAACAACTCCCCCCCCCAAAAAAAGAAACCCACACCACTTGTCAGCTTAGCAGAGGACGCCATATGCTGTCTTGACTCAACCATGATTCAGATCAGCTGTGTTGAGAGAGAACATCAATTACACTACACTATAAAAAGAACTTCGTAGAGTGTGGTGACAGTTTCCTTTATTTTTACCTGTGCCATGAGCTAGAATACCACACAGAACTACTTGGTAAGGTGTTCTGACTCAGCTTCAAAATACCGATGTGGTCAGTGTGAGCCACCCCGCACATCCAATTATCTTAAATGGACAAAGTAGACAGGAAGAAGTTTGAGCCAGCAAATCAAAATAAATAAGGTTAGAATTGTGACCAACCATGCCCCAGAGGAGAGTTTCTCAGCTCTTTCGTTCTTCCAGTCTTTTGTAGTGGTCCCTGGACCCGAGGGTGTGGTCACTGGACCGTGGGCAAGGACACTTATTCAAAGACTAAGGAACCCTGGGGCTCACTCTAGGCTGAGTCAGCCTCTCTGACGGCCACAAGCCCAGAGAAGTCACATTAGAGGTAAGAGGACGATTTGTAAGCTAGGGATATGCTCACGGTAGCCGTGGAGATTTTATATATAGTGCTTAGTTAAAGTGCCGGGCACGGAATAAGCACAGTTTAAGTGTTAGTGGCTATCATCCTCATTGAGAATGTTACAAAACTTGATCAAAAGACATTAAAGAAAACATAAATGGTCATACCATTACATGATAGGAAACTGCAATAACGTAGAGACGTCAGTTCTCCCCAAGTTGACCTGTGGTTTCAATGCCATTCAAAATAAAATCTCAATGGGGTTTTCTCTAGACATTCACAAGCTGATTTTCTAATTAATATGGGAAACTCCTAGGTTTTCTGTTACTCTCTGACTCCCTCAACCCTTTGTATGGATCCTTTTCTGACTCCTCAGCTTTTAAAACCCTTCCCGTGTGCAAAATTCCCTATGTCCTCAACCTCTCTGAACACTCCTTTCATCTTCTTGATCTAGGTGAAATACGGCTGACTTCTAAGGACAGACCTTTCCCAGAATGTCCTCAAAGTCGGCTGTTTTCTCCTATATCCAGTGTACTGCTTGACTTGAAGGTGTGTAGGTGTGAAGGTGATTGTCATTGCTGCTTTCAGAACTTCTTCCTCCAAAACCCCTCCAACTTTTCGTCTCATGCCATCAGAGTATACCTCATGGATAATCTCTTCTGCTATTAAAAGATCTGTGGGTCCCTCTATGCCGTTCCTTAAAGAATTTAGCTGTAGTTCACTGTTAACTCGGCATTACTTCTCCTGTCTTAAATCTTGGTTATTTTAGTTTTTACATAGATTATCCTTTCATTACCCTGGCCTTTTATTTCTTGACTTTCTCTCCTTCAGTGAACTCGGACACCTCCTTCCTCCCATCTAACCACACATTGCCATGTGCTACCCAGGCCTTATGATTAACCATGGTTGCGTTCCCTCCACAATCTTAACTGCAAGAGTCCCACTCTGGCTGCCTGTTGTACCCTGTCTCTCTGGGTCCCCTATTCCAACAAGTCTTGAACCCCACCAGGACCCACAGTCTGTTGGTCCTACTCCTTCCTACTCACTGTCCCTTTTGTTCCTTATGTTCACATTTCCCTTCTTAAATCCAGTTTAGATCTAAGGATCAGTAATAAAGCATTTCCTTGTATACATTCTCAGTTCCCTTGCCTCTTCTAACCTTGTCATACTTTCCTGGTAAAACTTCAGCTCTAGTTAAATCCAACTTGCTGTTTCCTTTGTGTCTGCACCCAAACAACTGAACGAGGATGAAGGAAAACTTACAACCATACTGATTGGTCTTTCTGTGAATGGATGATCACTGACCTTGGGAAGGCATTTAGTTCTACCTGGCAGGCAGTCCTTCTACTTCCCTAGTCCATTTCATTCTCCTGCTTTCCTAGCCAACTGGTTCATGCCTTTTGCTCTCCCTACTGCTCGGTTGCCTCTCCCTCATCCTCCTTCTCAGTTTCCTATTTTTCTGAAAAAATAGGGGCAACCAGAAGGTAATTTCCAGGAACTCCCACTGCCCTCCCTACCCCCTACTTGTATTCGTCCCCATGATTTGCCTTCCCTCTGTGACTGTCGGTGAACTGTCTTGCTTCAAAGGTCTGCACTAAATTCCGCTCCCTTTTGCGTACCTTGCTCCAACAATTCTCTTCCCCCCCCGCCCGTTTCTTAAATCATCAGTTTTACCTTTTCTGTTAGATTGTTCTCAACAGTTTATAGATCTGCTGTAATTTTTCCCATCCTGAGAAAAATCTCTCCCCCATTTCCCTGATTTTTCTCTGCTGCCATTTATGATAAAGCTTCTCTAAAGAGTTTTTTATATTCACCTACCACAATTTCTCTTTTCTCTTGAACCCATTCCACATTGCCAAGTCCATTGGTCTTCATCTTAAATCCTTATTTTACTGGATTTAAGATAAATCTTAAAATCTTAAATCTTACTGGATAAATCCTTATCAGCTGCAGGTGATGTAGTTCATCACTTCTTTCTCCTTGAAACACCTTCTTCGTTTGGCTTCTAGAACACCACCCCCTTCGGATTCTCCTCTCTTGTTGGCTTTTCTCTCTGAGGTCCAGAGCTCAGTCCTCAGACCTCTTCTCCCCACCTACCTGTACTCTCCTGGCAATTGCATTCAGCCTTGGGGTTTTACTACTTTACATTTGATGGTAACTCTAACAGTTTTCTTTAGCTGGACTTTTCTCCTGATCTCCAGACTTGTATGTTCGTCTGCCTACTCCACATTTCCGCTTGTATTTCTAATAAGTACCTCAAATTCAGCAAATCTCCATCTGAACTCCCAATTCCCCCCTCCTCCATGTATCTTTACAGCAGTCTCCTCCAACTCAGTACACAGCAGATACATCTGTCCATTTATTGCTCAGGCCAAAGCTTGGAGCCATCCTTGACTCCCCCTTCTCAGCTACCCCTCATAATAATTTACCCTCAAGTCTTACTGGCTCCATCTTCAGAATATATTCAGAATCTGACCCGTGCTTATTATGTCTGCCTCTGCCACTCTTTTCCAAGAATAGTGTCCTGACTGATCTCCTGTTGTCGTCTCTTTCTCCTGCTATGATCAGTTCTTTACAGAATAGCCAGAGGGATCCTTTCAAAGTGAAAGTCAGGTGATGTCACTCCTCTGCTCAGAACCCTCCCTGGGTTCACATCAGGAGAGGAAGTTCTTTCAGTGGCCTACAGAGCCTGTGTCTTACCCCTGAGTCACTGGATGCTTCCACCAAGCCCCCTGCCGTCCTGTGATGCCTTTGCCTGCCATCCAAGCTCTTCTCACAGGAAGGGCATAGTTTGCTTCTTCACCTTCTTCAGTTCTGTGCTCAAATACCACTTTTTAAATAAGGTCTTACATACAAAAATCCTTCTCTACCTAAGACTATAAAGACATTCTCCATATATTTTCTTCCAGAGTTTCAGAGTTTTGCCTAACATATATTCCTAAATCCATCTGGAGTTCCTTTTAGTAGGATTATACATAAGGCTCCAGTTTGGTTTTTTCTCATATGATTGATAGTTGCTCCAGCACCTCTACTGGAGCAGTCCGGCCTTCACCTGGGATCTTTAGTGCCCAGCACTGTCATTTGTCAGGTCTCTCTGTGTGCACGGTTCTCTTCTGGACACTGTCCACTTCTGCGCGTTTCACCTTCTCTTCGCTTCCTTTGCTTGGTGTAATGCATTTGAGATTCTCTTTGTTCTGATGACATGAATTTTGACTGCGGTGAGGACATTGGGAAAGAGGGAAGCATGTGGCTTTTCGAGGTGGGCGAGAGGACTGATGTATTCGCAACCCTTTAAAGCTGGTATCGCCAAACTATGATCTGTGGGCCAAATCTGACCTACCACCTGTTTTTTGTTTGTTTGTTTGTTTTGCTTTGTTTTTAAATGGCCTTTGAGTTAAGAATGATTTTTACATTTTAAATGGTAGGGGAAAACAAATGAACAAAATTTCATGACACATGAAAATTATATGAACTTTAAATTTCAGTGTCCATACAAAGAGTTTACTAGAACACAGCTGTGTTCGTTCTTTTGGATGTTGTCTATGGCTGCTTTTGCCCTGCAGCAGCAGAGAAGCTGTGACAGAGGTTGTCAGGTCCTCAAAGCCTAAAATACTTACTCTCTGGCTCTTTGCAGAAGAAGTTTGCCAGCCCTGCAACCCTGTCTCAGAGAGTTGTCTTAGCTTGAGTGTCCTGGATGTGACAGAAGAGGGGAAGAGAGTATATAAAGGAGAGTTTTGAGGTCTGCAGAGATGAATTTCAAACTTTTGCCCAGGCTCTTTCTGGTAGGAGATAGAAATGTTTTTATTTTGTCTTTGTTCATCTAGAGCAGTCAAATCATTAAGGGATTTATGGTTTTAAATAACAACCAATGATTGTAATTTTAATCTCTGAACTTGTGTGTATTCTAATAGTTTTTCTCAGTGACAGTGGTTAAACTACTCTAAACCACATGTGCCAATTTTTAATTAAATGTTGGGTATTAGAATGAACCTTTCAACCAGGATGTAAGTCTTAGTGTTAAATGACGAACAGGTTAGTCTTCTTTTCAGAAGGAGGTCCTGCCTCATGGATTGACTGTAAGATGTGAGTCCGGATGGTATGTTAGGCCTATCTAACCTGTGCTGTAATCACTGGTAGTTTTCTTTAATTTTATTCAAACAGGACTTGTCAGGATTAAACCTACAGATCTGTTCAAACTTGAAGGAAGTGCAGTTCTACCTTTTGTATAATTCAAAGGCTGTTTTTGTTCTGTAATGTAACATTTCATTTATAAGTTGTCTTCAGAGTATACATTCATTCCTATGTAAAAGGAATGTCTAATGGTTGAATTTTAATTGTCCTTCTAAGTACTTTCGGCCTTCTGTGAATGAAGTAGCTAAGCTTCTTAAAGTCTTTGTGAATATTTTGTGTTAGTTTGGTTAAAGCAGAAATGACAGCAATTTTTATTAACAACATTTGTAATATACAAACGATTGACTGATCTTTACTGGTTATTTCACTGTCGTTAATCATTACACGTACTTAGCTGTGCTGTCTTGACAGTGAACATGGAATTTGCAGACAGAGTACATTAGGACTCCTTTGGATCTGTAATGCCAAATAGCTTTCTTTCAAGGCTGTGGAGAAGGTAAAGAGGTACAGAAGAGAGTTAAATGTTTTCATAGTAGTTACTGTTAATGAAAAGCTTTTTTTGTCCTCATCTGATGAAAGTTGTTAATTTATTATATTGTATTAAAATATGGTGAATAAAATCTGTAGATATTTATTATATGGCTCTAGAGGAAAAGGTTTTTTTTTTTTTTCCCATTCACCCTTTATAGAGGGGTACAGACTCTAAGAAATAGTCTCTGCTGGGCTTCCCTGGTGGCACAGTGGTTGAGAGTCCACCTGCCGATGCAGCGGACATGGGTTCGTGCCCCGGTCCGGGAAGATGCCACATGCCGCAGAGCGGCTGGGCCCGTGAGCCATGGCCGCTGAGCCTGTGTGTCCGGAGCCTGTGCTCCGCAATGGGAGTGGCCAAAACAGTGAGAGGCCCGCGTATGAGCGAAAAAAAAAAAAAAAAAAAGAAAAAAAAGAAATAGTCTCTGCTTTCAAGAAATTTAAAATGTAGTTAATTGAGTTACAACCCCTCACCTCTCCCTCCCCCTTTAAGCTTACCCATTCAATGGGTAAGCTTATCATTCAGTGGGGAAGGAGAAATTAGATGTTTCTTAAATACCAATTATAAGATATCAACATCTTAAGATATGACCATTTTTTTCCAAATTTTTGGGTCCAGGATGTGTGCATTTCCTAATGGGAATGGACGGGTTGAGCTAGTTCCTCAGTGTTTCCCTTTTTCCAGTTGCTGCTGCAAAGTACGCTGATTTCACTGCTCCCATCAGGCCTGGTGCCCGGCTCAGGGCGCATGCTCAGTACGTGGGTTACCTGACAAGTCTGTGAAGCAGTTAGCTCCCGCTCTCAATACGCGAATAGTCTCATCACTGTTTTAAACTTGAATTGAACACATGCAATTAGTGAATGCAGGTCTGGGCCCTAGAGATACAGAAAAAAATAAGGTAGTTTCTATTTTTCTGGGATTTATAGTCTAGCTGGGGTGATAGACCGCATCAGTGAATGTAATCTGATGTGGGTAAGTGCAATTCCATTCTATGGACCGAGCTCCAGGGGCGCATAGAGATGGGGTGCGGCTCCCCTGAGTACTCTGAGTAGCAGAGGAGTCTCACCAGGGCTGTGAGTTTTCAGAGGCCTGAAAGGAGCCCCCAGGTTCTTCCAGGCAGAGGCTTGGGTGGGGGTGGTGTGAGAGGGATTCTGGGGGAGGGCATACATGTGAACAGACCCAGAGGATTGCCAGTGCTTGCTGGTTGCAGGAATCCATGGGGAGGACAAATGACAGTGATCACAATCCCAATTTATTTTCTCTTTATACTGCGTGTGTGAACTGTTGTATGTCGGATAGATGTTGCTGTGATTGCTCTTTAGTAGCTATTCATAGTTACTTGTGTTTCAGGAATCTTTTGGTTGGCCGTAGTTCAGGTAAACATTCTTCTTTTGGTTAAAAGTGTAATGAAGGAGAAAGGCACGGTGTATATGTGACAAACTAACATGTAACATTGGAAATTATTTAGGGTGGTTCCTGAACTTACTAATCGTCCTATGGTTGGCATATCAGCCAGTTTTCCTAAGAACAGTGCCGTTATTTTGTGTTGTCTATTATAGTTTGATTTCAAAGCTTTTGCTGTGCTAGATGTCAGTTTTGAGTGAAGCAGAGGTTAAGATTTCAAAGAGTGACATCAGAGAAGACCATTCACAGTAGGAAGGTGGCGCCCATGAGAGAGGGAGCTTGTGAAGGACCCGCTGAAAGAAATCATACTGGCTTCTTTACCCCAGGTATAAACACACATTTCTTAGTCATCGTAGGAGAAAAAAAAAAAAGAGGCTTTATTGTAGATTATTGGAGTTCTAGAGCTCTACTTTTACTTGACTATAAGATTAAGTAATAAATGTCATCAGAACTTTATGCAGGTGGGGCAGATAGAGGTAATTAGGTTCATTCTTTGTTGTAGAAACCATGATCACTCTTGGCATTCTTCAGAATGTTTTAAACCCGTGGGTACTTTCTTGGCGTGTTAAGAGTGCCCGCACTATATTTAGTATTGCTCGAGCCCAGAGCACGCCTCCCCCAAATAAGCCTCAGTGGCATATTGATTTTTTTAAAATTAAAGTTACTTAAGAAAAAGCCAGTGCAAGAGGGACGCTCTGACCCTCCTCTCTGTTGAAAGCAGGCAGTAAATCTCCGTGTGAGAGGTACCCTCCCTGCATCTGGAGTCAGAAGGACAGCCTTATCCCCAGAGGTGAATTTGGGGCCAAGAAGCCTATATAAACAAACCTTGTTTCCTCTATAACGTACTACCCCAAGTCCAGACTCTCCTTAGATTCTTCACTAACTAAGCACCCAAAGCCTAAGTTTCTTTGTTCAGTCAATTCCTCAGAAATTTAGTGTTTCTTTGTCTAAAAAGTATAAAAGCTGCCTGCTGTGGCACATTTTTTAGGTCCCATTTCTATGAGACCTCCACGCACACGAATTAGAATTTCTTTTTCTCCTGCGTGTCTGTCAATTTTCTTATTAGTCCAGTGGCAAGAGCTCTCGGGGTAGAGTGAGAATTGCCTTCTCCCCAGCAGCACCCACTTCTCCTTAAAGCTGTCCTGAGAGTGTTAGTGAATCTTCTTTTTGTCATATTGTCACTGAAAGTGGCTTACACACTCCATTGTTTTACACAGTTTCTGAGGCAGGACTAATGCTGCACCTTTGAACTTCGGCTTTTTTATTTGGTCGCTTAATTGCTGCGACCCTGAGTCAAAACTTCATGATCCCCATTTAGAGAGGGCCAACGGGGGGAGGTGGGGCAGATTATTTTATGCACGATTTCCCAATTTTTAATTGATTAATTTATATTCTGCCTCTTTCCAAAAACAAATCTGACATGCTGTAAAAAATAAATACAGTTAGATAAAATAAAGGTAAGGGAGGAAATTGGAGGGGAGGGAAAAGCCAGAAATAAGGTTAGTACCCAGAAGTCACGCTGAGGGATTCATAGTGTTAAAGATGGGTCGTGGGTTTGACTCCAGGCTTCTTAAAGGCAAAGACAGAGGAGAACGTGATAAATAAAGTGATTTATATCATCCATCCTTAAGATAAAAAGGCGACACTTGGAGTACAAGTATTTATGGTCCTGAAGCTCGCGGAGGGAGTGTCTCCCAGGCCCCCGAGCAAGCACAGCCGCTTGGGACGCTTCAGTGGCCGGGCGGGCTTCTGGAGAAATGCGCAGCTCCCCGGTGGTCTGTCTTCAGTTCATCCAGGGGGTGAATGTAGGGTGCTGGGATTCCACAGTGCGAGCACAGGGAGAAAATTCCTATGGTCAGGACTTATCTGTAAGAGTCTCTTCAGTTGTCTAACAGCAGTTTTTCTTCTGACATTAAAGCGGATTCTTGTTTCTTTAGGGGATTCACGGAATGAGGAAATGGGCTTGCATTTAGGTGCCGTGCTGCACACAGAAACCCTTCTCTTCATAGCTGTGGAATGAGAGCCAGTGCGGGCAGTGCTCCTGGCATGAGAGGCCGTGGGAGCTGAGGTGCCCAGTTGTGGGTGGGGCGGGGTGGACAGCCACAGGTTCGTCCCCTGCCCCGGGCACACGCTCTGCCTGGAAGCGAGCTCACTCTGTCTCTCTGTCTGTCTCCCTCTGCTTCTGTCTGTCTCCTTCCCTCCTTCCTGCTCCCCCGGCTCCCCATCTTTGTGGTTGAACGTGTGTGAGCTCAGAGCACTGCTTCTGGCTCCTCCATCTAAGAATGGGTAGTGGCTCTGCCCCCCAGGCAGTGCTTCGTGAGGACCCTGTCTCATAACTTTACTTCAGGTACACACTGGGTGACAGAGGACATGGTTATACTCTCTGTCTAGAACGTGAGATGCAGATATTCTGCTTTGACTAACGGCGGACCCATAACCATAAACAGTCGCCTTAAACGGGGGTTAGGGTTGTTGTGGGGGCGGAAATCTGACTGTTTTGGCTGGAACTGTGGCTCCAGAAGTTATTAGCTGAGGGATGTGGGCAAGTTACATAGACTCTTCTGTGTCAGGTGTCTTGTCTTGAAAATGGAGAGGACAGTATTGGCTTCATAAGGTTAATGCAAAGATTAAATGAGATAATACAGGCACAGGTTGATAAGAGCAGTGCCTTGGCGAAGTGCTCAGTGTACGTAGCTCTTTTGTGTCGTAAACTAAGGAGCTGGAACAGATAGGCCTAGCTTGCCTCCCCACAAAATTAAGTACCAGCAGTGTTCTGAAAAGGACATTTGGAAATGTCTTTTTCTTTTTTTTCTGGTTTGTAACAATTTTATCCTTTTTCAGAGAAACGGCACCCAGGACTATTTTCCAAAGAGTCCTGGATATCTTAAAGAAATCTTCTCATGCCGTTGAGCTGGCCTGCAGAGACCCATCCCAAGTGGAACATCTGGCTTCCAGTCTGCAGTTAATAACGGAGTGCTTCCGGTGTCTGCGGAATGCTTGTATTGAGTGCTCTGTGAACCAGAATTCAATCAGGTACTCTTCTTTGTAGTTACATACATGCCGTTGATAATATCTCTTTGTGTGCGTGCATGCTGGTTCTGTCATGTTGGCCTATCTGTTAGAGATGGTTTTGGCATCGCAGTCACGTGTGTTTATTAGGAGACTCTCTCCGTCTCCGGGGACAGGTGCTCTGCAGGACTTGCTGTGGGAGACTCCTGGTGAGTATGTCATGGGACAACATGTGTAACGTTAGGGGTCATTCAGGTTTCTCACTTGTATTTATGATGTTTTGAGGGATTTGGTTTTTTACATAACACAATGATTTGAACTTAATTTTGATTCTTTGATTCTAGATTCTGCCTGCCTAAATACATTTGCAGTTCTGGACTTCACTTTTCTTAGTTGTAGGTGTTTTAATTAGTTTTAGTGTTTTAATTAGTTGCCCTTGTGTTTACTTCAAACAGGGAGCACGATGTGAATTTCTAAGACGGTTTATCTTAAGCGTTCCTTAAGATTGTGTAAAGTTGCCAGCTGCTGCCACCTAATTTATAATATACAACTAAAATGTGGTTACCAAGATGAGCAAGAGAATTGCCCTGTCCTGCTCTTGTTCTTCTACATGTTACACTCTCCTCCCAGAACTGAGCACCCTTCCTCTTTGATTTTATGCAATCTGCTTTTTATTAACAATTTTTACTTGAGATGAAGTTAGAAGCCACAAAGCATGCTCACTTTTATTTCCTGGACTTGAATGTAGACAGAGCCCCCGGGCTCCCTGTTACTGCCATGATGAGTGAAGTCGGGCTGGCCCAGAAGCCGATGGAGAGACTCCCTGTGCTGCCTAGACGGTCTATACCTGAGGCTTTGATATGATTAATGAGGTTTTTTTAGATCAAAGGAGAGGGAATCAAAAGAGAGAGTGGTTTAACTTCAGCACAAAATTGAACATGGCGTCCATATACAGATAAATGGATAGAAACAGTAATGATCTTGGTAGTAATAGTTAACATTGAAAAAGTATAACTAGAAGCAGCTAGAAGCGGCAGGCCAGAGGCTAGATTATTTTGTCCCTTTCCAGGCAGGGAGGCCCTCTAGTGTGACGGGAGAGGGAAAGGAGAGCCCTAGAATGGAAATTCTAACCATTCAGGGCATCAGCTCCTGGGAAAAACATTTTTGTAGTCAGAAAGACAACAAAGATTCTGGTAGGGACTTTGAGGTCAACCTTAACTAAAGCTGATATTCCCGAGCCTGTCAAGATTCAGATCTCAACCAGTATGTATTTTTCTGATGTTTTCAGTTATTAAAGAGTTAATTAAAAAGTAGGATGCTATTAAGGCCTAGACCTTTTTACATCTTTTGCCTGAACATTGCACTTTGTATGGACTGGAATTATTTTTTGCCAAGGATGTATGGAACATGGGGTATGATACAGCAAAGCAAACAGTCTGAGTCCTGTGAAATTTCAGGAAGGACTCAAAGAAGACTGTTGAAAGCAGTTAGCTCTGCATGTAAATACAATCCCTGTTGCTGGGGTCGCTATACTTTTACTGCAGAGAGCCACATAAATAGTTCAGGCTTTGTGATCTCTGTCAGAGGGGCTCACTTCTCCCATTGTAGTAGAAGGGAGCCATATGTAGTACGTGGACAAATGCACATCCTGTGTTCCAGTAAAACCTCATTTGTGAACACTGAACTTTGAATTTCATAGAATTTTCATGTCCTGAAGTTCCATTTTTCTCCCCCCACCACATCTGGCCACACAGAAGCAGGCAGTGGGCCCCGGTGCCTGGCAGCCGTTTGTATATGTAGAGGCAGGAGGAGGAACAGAGGTGGAACAGCATCTTCTTTTCGGAGGCACGTGCTGAGCCCCTTTTCCCACCAGTCTTGTGTTCGGATAAAGAGGAAAGGAGCAATGGCTGTCTGCCCACCTGGCCTTGTGGAGGGGAGAGAGGACTCTGGCCTTGTGCACACCGACCCTGACCCTCTTCTTTAGCAGTGAATGTCTTGGTTTAATTCTGATTTATGTTGAGAAGAAGTGAAGAAGGTAGGGAGCTGTATGAGTTTCCTTTGCTGCTGTAACAAAGTACTGCAAATTCAGTAGCTTAAAATAACAGAGATTTATTATCTGACAGTTCTGGAAGTCCAAAATCAGTCTTCCTGACCTAAAGTTAGTGTCAGCAGGGCTGGTTCCTTCTGGAGTCTCTAGCAGAGAATTGATTCCTTTGGCTTTTCTAGCTTCCTGAGGCTGCCTGCATTCCTTTACCTCAGAGCAACACTGTAACCTCTTCCAGTCTCTTTCTGACTCTGACCGTATGGCATCCCTCTGATAAGGACCATTATGGTTACATGAGGCCCACCCAGGTGATTCAGGATAATCTTCCCATCTTCAAACCATTAATTTAATCACTCCTAGAAAGTCTCTTGTGGTATTTTCTGACCAGTTCTTATTCTCCAAAAACAGCCAGCAGTCCAATTCAGTTCCATTCTGACACTAACTACCTCAAGTTAGTGGCTTCAGATCCCGTCACTTCATGACTCAGTCCCACAAGACTGCCCCACCTTGGATGCCAGCTGCAAATGGGGTACCCAGGCTGCATTTCTGCCCAGCTGACTACAAATTCAGGGGTTCCCAGGACACCCCTCAGGTTTGATAATTCAGTAGAACGACTCAGAACTCAAGGTAGCGCTTTACATTCTGTTACTAGTTTACTGTAGAGGGACAGCCACCTGGAAGAGATGCATAGGATGGGGTGGGGCACAGAACTTCTGCGCCCTCTCCAGGCATGCCATCTTCTGAGCACTTTGATGTGCTCATCAGCCCGGTCAGAAGCTTTCCAAACTCATTGTTTTTTTTTGTGGACTTTTTGGGGAAGTTCCATCACATAGGTGTGATTGATTAAATCACCGGCCATGGTGATTGAGCTGCCTTCCCTTCCTCAGAGGTAGGAGGTTGGGGTTGAAGGTTCCAGCTGTCTGATCTTAGGGCTGGTCCCTCTGGCAGCCACCTCCCATCCTGCAGGCCCAGGAAGAGTCCCCTCTTTAGCATAAGCTCAGGTATGGTTGAAAGGGGCTTGTTACGAATAACAAAAGGCCTTCCTCTCACACAGGAACTTCCAAGGGTTTTAGGAGCTCTGTGCCAGAAACTGGATCAAATATAAATTGATTACATCACATCTCTTTGCCATGTAAGGTAATATATTCAGTTTCCAGAGTTTAGTATGTGGACATCTTTAGGGGGCCATTATTTTGCCTAGCGCAGTCTACCCTTTGGCCCCTAAAGATTCACGTCTGTCCTATTTGCAAAATACATTCATCTCGTCTCAAGGTCCCCCACATTCTCGACCCATTCAGCATCAACTCAAGCCCCAAGACTCATCTAAGTCTCATTAGCTAAAAAGTCCCAAATCTTAGCATCTAAATTACATCTGGGTGAGACTCTGGATGTGATTCATACTGAAGCAAAATTCCTCTTTATCTTTGGACGTGTGAGACTAGACACGACGTTGTCTGCTCCCAAAATACAGTGGTAGGACAGGCCTAGGGTAACAGCTTTAGACATTACCCTCTAAAAGAGGAGGAAATTGAGGGAAAAGGGAGTCACAAGCAATTTCAGAATCCAGTTGGGCAAACTCAGGTTTTGAGGCCTGGGAATGATCCTCTGTGGCTTGGGGCTCTGCCCTTGGTCCTACCCTCAGGGTCATCCTTCCTTTTTCTCGAAGGGTAAGAGTCATACATGTTTTCAGCTGAGTAACTTTATCAGCCTCTTTCCTGCCTGTGGGATTTTAACAGCCTTCTTGCATTTCATCCTTTCTCTGCATTTCATCCAGGTTGGCAGAGTTTCTACTGGTATAACATTCTCAAAAGCCTTGTGGGTCTCACATGTATGTCACGGGGAGTTATATACCATTAAGCAATCTAGGGTCTGCCGTAGAGCTTTCTTAGATAACCCCATCTCTATTCCTGCTTTCTGCTTAGGTCACTGAGGGGAATGAGTAACACTCCTAGTCTCTTTAAAGAGCCCTCTGTGTAACTGAACACCAACCTTTTGGTTCTTCCAAGACATTAGCAAAAGGTCATCCAGCCACATCCTTGGCTTTCTCTCCAGAGCACAGTTTCCTCACAGTGGATAGTCTAGTTTTAGCTTCTTTTGCAATCCGGATAGACTGAGAATTTCCCAAATCATACCTGGTTCCCTTTTAGTCTCCTCTGTCTCTCGCCTCTCGCATTTTACCATACACACCAAGAGGAAGTCAGGCCATGCCTTCAACGTGTTGCTTGGAAATCTGCTCAGCTAAATATCCAGGTTCATCGTTCTGCTAAGCTTCTGCCGCTGGAGAAAAAGGATTGTTCCGTCCAGTCTCCAGTAACGAGTTCCTCATTTTCTTCTGAGATCTCACCAGCAGTGCCTTCAGTGTCCACGTTTCTATTCAAGGCATCTAGGCCTTTTCTGTCACGCTTCTCAAAATTCTTCCAGCCTCTGCCCATTGCCAGATCCCAGAGCCACGTCCACGTATCTGTGTGTTACAGCATCACCCCATTTCTCCTACCCACAGTAGTGTCCTGTTGCTACTTGACAAATTACTAAAAACGTAGTGGCTTAAAATAACACATTTATTATCTTACAGTTCTGAAATTCAGAAGTCCACAGTGGGCCAACATGGCTGAACCCCTTTTGGAGGCTCTAGGGGAGAATCATTTTCCTTGCCTTTTCCAGCTTGTAGAGGCTGCCTGCACTCCTTGGCTCATGGCTGCCCTCCCTGACCCTCTAGTATTCCTCTTATAAGGACCCGTGTGATACATTGGGCCCGCCTGGTTAATAATCCAGGATAGTCCTTTCATCTCAAGGTCCTTAATTTATTCACGACTGTAAAAGTCCCCTTTGCCATGTAAGGTAACATATTCACAGGTTTTGGGTATTAAGATGTGGATACCTTGGAGGGCCATTATTCTGCCCACTACAGGAACTGTTAACCGGTAGTCTCTGCATTCATTGTGGATCATAATTTGAAGTGCAGGTTTAAGAAAAAGAGTGTGTCTAACGTTGTCCTTTTTAAAAACCTTATACAGGAACTTGGATACGATTGGTGTTGCTGTTGATTTGATTCTTCTTTTTCGTGAACTTCGAGTGGAACAGGAATCCCTGTTGACAGGTAATTTGCAGTATGATTCATGGATTACTTATATCTTTGAAAAGGATTTAAATACCAGTACTCTGAGTATTACATCATTCATTAAAGCAGATGGTTCTGTATTTCATGATACAGAGAAACTTCATTAGTGATATTAAAGAATCATCATAGAAGAAAGTTGTAGTGACTTCCAATTTTCTCCCTCTGCTGTGGGCTAAATTGTGTGTGTTCCACCCACCCCGCCTCCCCCAATTCATATGTTGAAGTCCTAACCCCTAGTATACTTCAGAATGTGATTATATTTGGAGACAGGGCCTTTAAAGAGATAATTAAGGTAAAATGAGGTCATACGGGTAGACCCTAATCGAGTGTCACTGGTGTCCTTATAAGAAGAGATGAGGACACAGGTGTAGAGGGACAACCATGTGAAGACACAGGGAGAAGATGACCACCTGCAAACCAAGGAGGGAGGCCTCAGAAGAAGTCAGTCCTGCCTACGCCTTGACCTCAGACTTCTAGCTTCAAAACAGAAAGCACATTTTTCTTATTTAAGGCACCCAGTCTGTGGTACTTTGTTATGGCAGCCCTAGCAAAGTGTTACTGTGTCTTTTAATATGTGTCGATGTGGCAGGCCCTGTTCTCGGTGTTGCATGTGATCTGAACAGGGACCAAAGCGGTCAAAAACCTCTGTCCTCAGATGTGTATGTTCCAGTGAGGGGAGCCTTGTATTAAGTATATTAAATAAGGCAAACATACAGCATGACACAGAGGGAAGTTAGCTCTGAGTGTTAATAGCTGTTGGTATGGGATTAAGAGAAAAACCAAGCTCCTTAATTTGAAGACCAGGAAGCTTTTCCAGACTTTTTGGAATGTTTTTGGTTCTTGAACTACTTGCATCAACACTTCTTTGGACAGAGGTTATTATCATACCATTATATTTAAAAATAAAAACATATAATTTTAACAGGTGATATCTTTATCCAAGGAATTGAAATACCTGTGGGTAAACCTAAGTCATTTAATAGAACATCTCAATGTAAATATCCAGCTTATAAAATGTACTAGATTGGAGGTTAAAAGAAATTTTTTTTAGTGCTAATTCAATGAATAGTTACTTCAAATGAGAGCTCTCCAGCTGTATTTAAAATGTTGATTTATATACAATTCTTAATGCCTATACTTACTGTATAAAGTGAAGCATGCTTATTTGAATGTTAGTGGGGAGGCTGCTTTGAGAAGGTAGGGAGAGAATTTGAGCTGGTCATCGTCTTTCTTCAGAGGCATAGAGACTGAGGCCCACAGTGAAACAGGCTAACTGAACTGTCAGAGGTACCACCCGGCTTAGTTTAGTTCTCATTCTACTCTGTGATTTCTTAGTGTTTTCATTTAAAACTCATTTGTTAAAATGCCTGCGTCTTTCTATTTGATTTAGGATTCTTCCTCTGGGACATTGTAATTATTTTTTGAACTAATTAAATTATCTAAGAATTGGCACACAAAGTGTTGGCTCTAAGTTTTTTGGAACAGCAATAATTTCTTTAGTATTCTCAATTTGGTAGGGTGTAGCATTAGGTTGTAAAGTGTTTTAAAATGTTGTATATTTAAAAGTATTCTTGCAGCTCCATTTTGTGATAAAACAGAAGCCTCAGTGCTCAAATTGGGGGGTTAAAAACCAGCAGTAAAATACAGATTTCACTCTCTTGTATGGAAAAGCAGTTATTTTTGAAGTCTGACTGTGGTATGATAATTCAGAAAGAGAGTTCAGAATGTACTACGTTTTATAATTGCTGGAAAAAACACCGATGTGGTGGGTAGTGTGTCACTGACAGAGCTGAGGAACTAGGGTGGGCAGGAGTAGGTTTCTCTGGTAATGGTGGATTCCTAAATAAGACACCAGAGGAAGCACTGCACAAACGCTGTGAGTAAATAACTGTCAGCGCGGAGGCAGCCCTCCTCCACCTGTGCATAGAATCCCATCCCCACTCGCCCACTCAGAAACTCTTCCTCTGAAAGTGTCCCCTTTCTCTCCGGCATCATCCCTTTCCCCTCTTTACTCTGTCATTTCACCAGCGTATAATGTGCTCTCCTGTTTGCCACTTAAAAGTGTCTTCCCTTGACTCTGTGTCCCCCTCGGTCCAGTATCCCTTGTCTTTATCCCACGGCTGCTACAGAAGATTGGTTACTTGGTGTTTACAAAATGTGATGAAAGATTATTTCATCCTTTCTTCTCAGGATTAATTTTCTCTTCACTGAAGCGAATAGATGATCTAGCAAAAAAACCAAAGGAGCACATTTCTGAAACTTTTTATGAACTGGTTTGCCACTGATGAATAAATCAGTTGTTTGGTTGGCGGCTTGGCTGTTCGTTGATATCCACCAGTCAGAGAGCGTAGATCTTCGTAGACCTGTTTTATGTTAGGTATATTAAGAGTTGTTCACAGTTTATGTAGTTGCAGTTATATCAGTTAATACATTTTTTATTGTTACGAGATTCACATCACATACAATTAACCACTTTAAAGTGAACAATCGAGTAGCATTTAGTGCATTCACAGTATTGTACAGCCACCACCTCTGTCTAACTGGAGACATTCTCATCACCCCAAAAGGAAACCCTGTACCCATTGAGCAGTTGCTTTCCATTTCCCAGTTCCCTGAGCCCCTGGCATCCACCATTCTGCATTCTGTCTCTGTGGATTGCCTGTTCTGGATTTTTCATATAAATGGAATCATAGAATTTTGTGACCTTTTTTGTCTGGCTTCTTTCAGTTAGCATAATGTTTTTTGAGGTTCATCCACATTGTATATGTATCAGTGCTTCATTTCTTTTTGTGACTGAATGATATTCCATTGTATGCATAGAACACGTGTTTTGTGTATCCGTTCATTCATTGATGGG
This sequence comes from Neophocaena asiaeorientalis asiaeorientalis, assembly GCF_003031525.2. Lineage (NCBI taxonomy): Eukaryota > Metazoa > Chordata > Mammalia > Artiodactyla > Phocoenidae > Neophocaena > Neophocaena asiaeorientalis. Next base: position 3,982,456 of record NW_020172451.1, on the reverse strand, counting down.
CATTTGGGTTGTTTCCACCATGTGGCTCTTGTGCCACTGCTTGGCTGTTTAGAATAGTGCTGCTCTGAACGTGTGTGTACACATATTTATTTGAGCACCTGTTTTCAGTTCTTTTGCGTGTATACCTAGGAGTGGAATTGGTGCGTCAATTTTATATGTAAATTTTTAAGAAACTGCCGAACTTTTCCATAGCAGCTGTTTTATATTTTCACCAACAGTGTACAGGGTTCCAGTTCCTCCACGTCCTTGCTGACATTTGTTTTCCTTTTTTTGGAGTATAGTTATCCTGGTGGGTGTGGAGTGGTATCTCATCGTGGTTTTGATTTGCATTTCCCTAATGACGAATGATGTTGAACATCTGCTCATGTGCCTTTTGGTTATTTGTAAATCTTCTTTGGGGAAATGTCTATTGAAGTCCTTTGCCCAGTTTTTTTTTGTTTTTTTTTTTAAGATTTTTTTGACGTGGACCATTTTTAAAGTCTTTATTGAATTTGTTACAATATTGCTTCTGTTTTGTGTTTTGGTTTTTTGGCCGTTTTCCCGGACTGGGGCACGAACCCGTGTCCCCTGCATCGGCAGGCAGACTCTCAACCACTGTGCCACCAGGGAAGCCCCCGCTTTGCCCAGTTTTTAATTGGGCTTTTAAATTTTGTTGTCAAGTTGTGAGAGTTATTTATGTATTGTGGATACTAGGAATTATGTTGAATCTGAAGATCCACTTGGGGAGAACTGCCATCTTAATGATATTGAGTCTTCCGGTCCATGAATAGGGAACATCTCTCCATTTATCTAGGTCTTCTTTTTCAATTGTATCAGTTTCAAGTAGATGGCTTGCGTCTGTTGACAGAGTTGGAAGGACATTACTGAGGCCAGAAGGGAAAGTGGAAGTGATACTTCTCACTACCTTCTTGAAAAAGGCAGCCAGTGATATTACTGAATTTTATTTGGAATTCAAGAATGCAACTTTGTTTCAACAATGAAGCTTAAACAAATTTTATAGTATGTTAGTTCAAACCTAATAACAGATCTCTTCAAAAGCGTTCTTGTTCCTTGATACAATGCCTGTACTATCTTTTGACTTTCTCTGTGAGGACCTTACTCTTCGTAGATTTTTAGCAGGGTATCTGTGCCAGTTTTTTGTCACCGCTCTTGAGGTAAGAACTATAATTACGCTGTCAAAATAATATTTAGAGTATTATTTTCAGAGAATAATTGCAGTGGTGTGACGAATATATTATGCTCATCAAATTATATGTAAACATAAGCATGAGTTATTTTAATTGAGTTATTGGTGTTGTTTTTGGCCTTTGTTCTTTTCTAATCTGTAAAAATAATGTTGGGCTTTTTGAGGGGCTTTGTAACATTTGCTGTATTTACATAAAGATCACTTGATAAGCTGTTTGGTAAAAGTAAACGGTCATTTGTACTTTGTCTGGAGTTTTCTTTTCTTGTTTCGAGGACGTCTTTAAACCTTTTCCTTCCCAGAATTATGTTCTGATTCAGAGTGCTAATTTTTAGTTGCCTGATGAATTGTTGGGTTGTTTGGCTTTCAGACCGACTTATATTGTTGGCTTTTTTTGTGTGTTAAATTAAATCTTACAAGGATTTCAGTGTTAATACTCTAAAATAGTCAGCAGAAATAGAAATGTCATTTTACACTACGACTTAAGATGAAAATGAAGGTATTATTTTTTATTATGAACATTTTATATAATTTCATTATAGAGTGATTTTTAAAAACGAAAAGAAAAATAATCATTGTATATGCCGGCTGCGTTAGGCAAACACTTGACTTTTTTCTAGTCATCCTTCAGTATTTGTGTGTATGGCTATGAATGTGTATTGCAGTTTTGTATCCTGCTTTAGTTTAGATTATAATGTGAATTCAGTTTTGAGGTTCTCGGTTCAGCATTTTGTCTTCAGAGTTTTTTATCTCAGTGTTTTGCTTTTTGGCCACAATTTCGCAACTCTTCTTTGAGCAGCCAGTTGTCGAGTTACTATGAGTAAGCGAATAGCACAGGCACATTACACGCCTCAACCTTTTTCATCTTTACGGCTGCTCTGCCTTTGAGCTATTGGAGCAGCAGCGACAGGCTTTGAAGGGAAGGCCTGGGTTCCGGAAAAGTCTGAGGACAGAGGACCCGAGCTCCAGGCCTGGGTCAGTAGGCCCATCCCTCCCTCCTAGCAAAGCAGGGATCTAGGAGGTTGAAGGTCTTTGGAAGTCCTCTTGCCCTTAAAAACATCTCCTGGTTGCTGCCTGGCCGGGATTTCCGTTAATAGAGCAGGAGCTTTCATTTCATCTCAGGCTGTCCTGTGGCTCCTTTCCTTGATGAGCCGATTCCTGTTGCTGAGGAAGAGCCACTGCTTGTTTTTGCCTGTCTTGCTTCTGCCACTTGCAGGCTTCATGCCCCAGGCCAGTTACCTGGCCTTCTGAGCTTCGGTTACTCTTTGCAAGAGGGGGATAATATTAACCCCGACCCCATACGGCTGTCGCGGGGGTTAGATGACATCTTACAGTTAGAACTGTAAGAACACAGTGTCTATTAGCACCTAGTGAACACTGAACACATGCTAGTTATCACTGTTATTGTTACCTCACTCCTTGGTTCTTGATGCTTTATTCATGCTGGTCTTTTGTTCCTCAGAAGTGTCTCGCCTCTCTCCACTCAGGGTCTCATCACATGCTACTCTGTCTGTATGGACTGTCCTGGCCCCAGAGTAACCACTTTGAAAACAGCGAACAGTCGGGTGCAGGCGCTGCTCCCTCAGCATGGGTGCCAGGCGGGGGTAGCTGGGGCCTGGCACGGAGGGCTGAGGCTGCTTGTCGGGCGCTGGCTTTTAGTTGTGTGACCTGAGGAGGGGGCTGGGGCAGGGGTGGGCGTGCAGGGATTCACGGTAGCGTCTGTTCGCTGCAAAGTACACAAGTATTTTAAGTATTTACTTACCAGCATCGCATGCCCGTGAGAACTGGCCGACTGTCCCGCTCTCCTCTTGGTGTGTGGGGTCTGGGGCCCTCTCCTGCTGCTGACTTGGGTGACGTGATAAAGACACCTGCCTACTGTGACAATTAAATAAGAACTTGTATAAAATAAAGCACTTGGAACCGTACATGTCGCGTTAGTGATTGTCTAATGTTGGGTGTCGTTCTGGTTACGGGGCTGTTGTTAGGCTTTGAGCTTAGCCCTCTGTGCTGTTTCGTGGTCCAGGGGCTGGGCGTCCAGAAACACATTTCTCCTCCGCTTTCAGTGAGGTTTAGCCAGTGAAGGATCTAGTGGGGACCAGGAGGCGGGGGGGGAAGGGTGACTCGCCCCCTACTCAGGTCTCCCCTGGATGGTTCCCATTCCAGCTTCCTTCCCACTTGGAAAGCCTCCTAGTATTTCTTAGAGACACCACTGTTAGCTGGCCTGGGCCCTTCTTCCACGCGCCAGAGGTGCCAGCGGTAGCCTGGGCAGCCCCTTCCACAGAGGTCCGGGTTCCAGCTCTGCAGAGCCCCTCCAGGCTTCTGGGTTCTCACAACCTTACCCTCTTCCCTTTCTGCCTCCAGTTTGAAGGGTGGTAGGTGGTGGTTTCCTGTAGCCTTAATCTCTGTTACCTCAGTGTTGCCTTTTTAGTTGAACTAATTCCATATATTAAATTTTCTTTGTTAAAGAACAGTTTGGTTTCTGTCTGTCTGACTTGGTCCCGACTGATTGAACTGTTCTTGTTTTCTAAGGCTTGTGCTTGATGCCATCTTCTCTCGCTTCCCCTGGGGCCCTCTTTCCCTTCCTCACAACTTCCCTCCCTCCCTCCCTCCCTCCCTCCCTTCTCTCCATCTGCACTGCCAGCTCGGGTACAACCAGGAGACACAAACCGCACTGCAATTTGAACAGGGAAAATTTTAAATAAAGAATTACTAACTATAACAAAGGCTTGAAATAACAGGGGATTGACTACTAAGAAGTAAAGAGAATGCCAAAGAACACAGGAATGAAAGATATAAGGAGCAGCCAGTGCCCCCAGGGCTAAGATGAGTGTCCAGGGAAGAGGCTCCCCTCCCCCTAGGCCTGAGATCAGGCCTGCTTGGAGAGGGCATGGCTGTGGCTCACTGGGTGGTGGTGAAGTCGCCGAGGGGTGGTGTTGGTGGAACTTGATGGAAATCCACCCTCTGGGGTGCAGGGGGGAGTCGTCCACAGAAAGCTTCCATGACTTGAAACTGGCTTCGAAGCATCCTGAGGAAGTTCCTAGCTCCTGGACACTGCTGGTTGGTCCTGCTGTGCGAGAGCTCCTCACTGGAGAAGCTGCAGGAGATGAACGCCAGAGAAACAGGAGAAGCATGGCCAGAGGACTACCCAGAACCAGGACGAGAAAAACTCCGCTCCCTGCAGCCCTCCAGTGCCCCTCCAGCGCTTCTACCCACGAGGCTGTACGTGCCAGCTGACAAGGGAGACCTTCAAAGGGCCCACCTTTATGTTTGCAGAGCAGGCAGCGAAGCTAAGAAGCAGTGATTGATAACTGGTGCTCAGTCAAGAGTAATTTAAATGCGGTCTGTTCACCGATGCAAAGAACTTGAGAGAACCTTTAGTTCCTAATGCATTACATTCTCACAAACACTTTGTTATTTTCTAATTTTTGCCAGTGCGGTGGTTGTGTAGTTTTCCCGTGGGTTTGAGTGGGTTTTCTTGTGGCTTTCCCGTGGTTTGAGTGCTTTTTCTTTTTGTGTATGTGTGTGTGTGTGTATATGTATATATATATATGTATGTATGTATATATTGGGTGGGCCAAAAGGTTTCTTCAGTTTCTTCCGTACAGTGGCGGTAGTGGCTCTCAGTTGTCTTTAACTTCATTCAAAACAATTTCGTTAAATTGTAGGTGACAGCTGTCATATCAGCATGCATTTAAAAAAAGTCTTATCAAAATTGGTGAATTTTTGTGTAGCCATTTTAATATCGAAGATGGAAGAAAAAAAGCAACATTTTTGGCATATTATGCTTTATTATTTCAAGAAAGGTAAAAACGCAACCGAAACGCAAAAGAAGATTTTGTGCAATGTATGGAGAAGGTGCTTTGACTGATCAGATGTGTCAGAAGTGGTTTGCGAAGTTTCATGCTGGAGATTTCTCGCTGGACGATGCTCCACAGTCGGGTAAACCAGTTGAAGTTGATAGCGATCAAATCGAGACATTAATCGAGAGCAGTGAAGGTTATACCATGCGGGAGATAGCCGACATACTCAGAATATCCAAGTCAAGCATTGAAAATCACTTGCACCAGCTTGGTTACGTTAATTGCTTTGATGTTTGGGTTCCACATAAGTTTAAGTGGGGAAAAAAACCTTCTTGACCATATTTCCTCATGCAGTTCTCTACTTAAACATAATGAAAATGTTTCAGGTTTTTTTGCCACATTGTGTGGCATGCAGAACTTTCCCAACCAGAGATCGAACCTGTGTCCTCTGCATTGGAAGCGTGGAGTCTTAACCACTGGACCACCAGGGATGTTCAAACGTTCCATTTTTAAAACAAGTTGTGATGGACGATGAAAAGTGGATACTGTACAATAATGTGGAACGGAAGAGATCGTGGGGCAAGCGAAATGAACCACCACCAACCACACCAAAGGCTGCTCTTCATCCAAAGAAGGTGATGTGTATATGGTGGCATTGGAAGGGAGTCCTCTATTATAAGCTCCTTGTGGAAAACCAAATGATTAATTCCAACAAGTACTGCTCCCAATTAGACCAACTGAAAGCAGCACTCAACAAAAAGTATCTGGAATTAGTCAACAGAAAATGCATAATCTTCCATCAGGTTAATGCAAGACCGCACATTTCTTTGATGATCAGGAAAAACTGTTACAGCTTGGCTGGGAAGTTCTGATTCATCTGCCATATTCACCAGACATTGCACCTTCAGATTTCCACTTATTTAGGTCTTTACAAACTTCACTTAATGGAAAAAATTTCAATTCCCTGGAAGACTGTAAAAGGCACCTGGAACAGTTCTTTGCTCAAAAAGCTGAAGTTTTGGGAAGATGGAATTATGAAGTTGCCTGAAAAATGGCAGAAGGTAGTGGAACAAAAGGGTGAATATGTTCAATAAAGTTCTTGGTGAAAATGAAACATGTGTCTTTTACATTTACTTAAAAACCGAAGGCACTTTTTGGCCAACCCAATACATATATATATATATATATATGTATATTCTGTGGAGATTTGGACAAACATACAAGGACATGTATCCATCACTGTAATATCATACAGAGAAGTTTCACTGCCCTAAAAATCCTCTGTGCTCCACCTGTTCACACCGCCTCCTGTGCCCCAGCCCCTGGCAGCCACCAATCTTTTTACTGCCTCCATAGTTTTGCCTTTTCCAGAATGTCATAGAGTTGGAGTCGTACAGTCTGTAGCCTTTTCAGATTGGCTTTTCATTTGGTAATACGCATTTAATGTTCCTTTTCATGGCTTGATGACTCATTTCTTTTTAGTGCTGAGTAATATTCCACTGTCTGGACGGACCGCAGTTTATCCATCTAATGAAGGACATCTTGGTTGCTTCCAAGTTTTGGCAGTTATGAATAAAGCTGCTATAAACATCCACGTGCAGGGTTTTGTGTGGACATAAGTTTTCAGTTACTTTGGGTAAATACCAAGGAGTGTGATTGTTGGATTGTATGCTAAGAGTATGTTTAGTTTTGTAAGAACCACCAAACTGTCTCCCAAAGTGGCTGCACCGTTCTGCGTTCCCACCTGCAATGGATGAGAGTTCTGTTGCTCTACATCCTTGCCTGCATTTGTTGTCAGCAGTCTGGATTTTGTCCAGTATTCTGCAGTTTTATTTGGTGAAATAGTCTAAATGTGTCAACTAGGTTGTTACTAAATCTTATTTAAATCTTCTAAATATGCTGATTGTTTTGTCTGCTTATTTTATAATTTACTGGAAAGGTATATTATTATTGCCGAATTTAATTGTGGGTTTTTCTCTTCGCTCTATACTTTTGTCAGTTTTTCTTTAATATATATTTGAGACCATGTTATTAGGTGATTCCAGTTTAAAATTATACCTTTCTGTGAATTCAGTAATTCTGAAATGACTTTAAAAAAATTTCCATTAATACTTTTTGCCTTAAAGTTTATTATGTCTGATTTTAAGTGGTTGTATGACTCCCTTTGTAGGCTGGTATTTGCCTCGTATATCTTTTCACCATTCTTTAACTTTCAATGCTTCGATAGCCTTATATTTTACATGTCTTGTTTTAAATTGTCTATTGTTAGATTTTAAAAGATCCAGTCTAAGAGCAACTGTCTTTCAATTGGAACACATATTCCAATGATATTTAATGTGATTACAGGTATATTTGTGTCTACAGTTACAATGTTTTAAAGAAGTTAATTAATTTTGTATAAGTACATTGTTTTGGTAAGGCATTTTAATATTAACGTCATACCCAAAGTTTCATTGTGGTGAGAGACTTTTATAGTTAAAAGAAGCAAACAAGCTTCCTGTTTAATAACGTGGAGTATTTCTAACTAAGGTGTATTTATTTGGTGTTTTGAAAAATTCTTTTAATCATGTATCTTTTTTGCCTTTATAAATCCTCAGCTTTTCGCTGTGGTCTGCAGTTTTTAGGCAATATTGCCTCACGGAATGAAGATTCCCAGTCTATTGTTTGGATGCATGCTTTCCCAGAACTCTTTTTGTGAGTATATTGATAGAGTTTTTCTGACTTCTGAAAAGATTGTGGTTATATCAATTCCCAAACAGGAGAAACTAACCTTTGGTGACAGAACTCAGGACAGCAGTTGCTCTTGGTGGGTAGTGGCGGGTGTAGTACTGGCCGGAGAGGGCACGAGGTAGACTCGTGGGTTCCTGGGAATGTTCTGTGTCTTGATCTGCGTGGTGGTCACGTAGGTATATGCACATCTCATTGGGCTGTACACGTAAGGTTTATGTCCTTCATTGTGTGTCAGTTTTTGCTTTAAGTAAATAAAAGTTTTGGTTAAAGTAAGGAATGCTGTTAAGAACACATTTTTTTATAAGAAAAAAAGCCATAAAATATTGAAGTATGGGCAGTGAATTAATCATGTGTTAATTGAGCATTTCTTATATGCTCGGCACAATGCTCTATGTTTTGGTAGATACGGAGAAGTATAAGATGTGGATAACCAATCTGTTTATGTAGATTGATTTATGGTGTACTTTCCCTGGTGATTTGCTACTGTGTTTTGACCAGCTGTGTTCATAAGAAATGGAGCATGGAGATGAAAGGTGAGCAGGTGATGGAGGAAGGATAGGTAATAGGAAAGGCCCCATCCTGGGGCAGGAGGCCTGGCTTCTAATCCAGGTTCTGTTGCCAACCAATGGGGTAACTTTGGTGGTGGCAACAATATAAGCAGCAGAGCAGCTGTCGTTTGAATGTCCAGAGCTGGGTCTTTTCTGTATATTTCCCGTCTTTTACCCTTTGCCCTGTGGGGCAAGTGGTACTGTCCCCATTTGGACAAATGAGGGAACTGACACTTATCACTGGTAAACGGCGTAGCTGGAACCGGAACCCCATGCTGCCCTCTGGATCCAAAGCCTACGCTCTTTAAATACCAGCTGCCTAAGTTCTGTGCTGCCTTCCCTGGTTGTATAGGTTTTCTGGGCTCATCTGTATGGTGTAAGGATCAGATAAACGCTAATGTTATCTCTAGCTCACTGAGCCTGTAACCGGTTCTCAAATTCCTGCAGATAATTAGAGTTGAAGGCATAAAATCTTTACGGTAAATAATAATTGAGCTTAGGTTGGAAGGAAAGAATTGTGGAATTCAAGCTGTAGAAATAAAAATTACTCATTTTTGAGAAATCATTCCTTTCAGACATTTTGAATACCTCATCTCTGCCAGGTTCTGAGCTAGAGGAATGGAATAAGGGTAACTTAGATATATTCACCACTCCCCCAAAGCCCGTGCTATAAGCATGTTGTAGTGTAAGAATTGATGTATTAATGACACAGGTGAAACCAGGTGTCATAGGGACACAGAGGAGAGGCCCTGAACAAGGCCGTCAGAGGAGTTTACTTGGCAATTACATGGTGGTTTTACATTCGTTATCAAATCTGGTGCTCACAGAAGCCCTCTGAGACAGGCCAAGGAGGTCTTGTTATTATATTCCACTTTTATGTCAGAAAACACACCGAAAGAGGTTATGTGACTTCACTCTATATGTGTTTGTGAGACGGATACAACCAAATTCGAATTCAGCTTTGGCAGGTACTGGCTTTGTGCCTTTGGGCAAGTAAAGTCAACACATTCTTCATCTATAATAAAGGATAAAACCTCCTCCAGAAGAGTGTTAATGAAGTTTAAATGAAAGAAAAAAAGTCCTGCCATAGTGCATAACCCATAATATAGTTGAAAATTGATAAATTAGTGACCTTTCTAAGATCACATAGCTGATAGGTGGGTCGAACCGGGAGTTATACGGAGGCTTTTGACTCCAGATTTTATTTCTTGCCAATATATCATCTTTCCCTTAAACATTCTGTCCCTCAGACTGTTAAAGAAATGTCTGTAGTCATTGAAGTATCATTTTATGCCTTTTGATTTTTTTTCTAACAAGAATGAACATTTTAATGCTTTGTAACTGTAATCATTTTACCTTTTTCTTTAATCAGATTCTATTTGCTTTCTGCCTCTGACTCATAAGTGAACTGCAGCTTTTGTATTGGGTTCTCTGTGTCGTGACTAATTTTCAATTTGCTGTTTTTGCCATAAATTATGTACTTGTTTAAAAGTGTTGTAATTCTTCATTAAATCCTTAAAAATATCAGTATATACTGAACTTGTTAATGGGATTATTACTATTTATGAGTTATAATCATGTTTTATCATGCTGCTAAGTTGGGCTAACACCCTGATTTCTTTATTTGGAAGGTCTTGCTTAAATCATCCAGACAAAAAAATTGTTGCCTACTCATCAATGATTTTGTTCACATCTCTTAATTCTGAAAGAATGAAGGAGCTGGAAGAAAACCTCAATATTGCGATTGATGTCATAGAAGCTCACCAGAAGCAGCCTGAATCGGAATGGCCGTGAGTATCTTGTTAGAAACGTGGCTGCTTAAACATCCTGACATCACTTTCCTGGTAGAGGTTTTAAGTAAAAGTTTGAATTATAACAATTGAACAGTAAGTTTAAGCTTAACATATGTTGAAAAACTAGGAAAAGGTCCCATTTCTAGCCTTTCTTGTTTGTAAATAAATATGTGCTTCTCTGATGTCCTTTCTGTTCTGACTTCTGCTTTGGATGGCGTATATTTTTGATCCTCTCCCAAGATAATTTGTTCTATTTTCCATAAAGCTGGAGTATTACTTACAGGCCCTAAACGTCTTTGTGGCATTTTATGTTTCTGATTAGTGGGACCCCACCTCCCTCATAAAATATTAGCACAAAATTTCTGCATTTACAGAAATAGTAATTCTGCAAAAGAATTTAATTACAAATTTAAAGTTTATAGCTTAGAAGATATTAAATGTGATTGAGACTCTTCTTGTTATAAAGGTCTTTATCTTTGGTTCTTCCCTTGAGCAGATATAGGGTAAGAAAGTCAACACGATGAATTCTGAAAGTTGAGAATTTGCTTGTAACTTCGTGCAGCCCCTGGAATGGAAAGTATATTATATTTAGAAAAACAGTCCCAGCAACTAACATATAAAAACTCATGCATAATTGACAGCCATTTAAATGACCATTTTTGAGTTGCAAGAAAAAAATCTCCCTGTCACTGGCATTCCATCGTCATTGCCTTTTGTATCTAATATTATTTGCCACCAGGATTATACACTCAATGTTATGCCATAAGGTGGTGTAGCAAAGAATTCCAGTTGTCTGTATGGATGTCCAGTCAGAACGCCTTTTTTCTGCCTGTATTGTAAACTGTGAGAGACAGTTCTTATCCTTTAAACAGTGCCAAAGTAAAAATGCTGCTATCTTTACTCACTAGTAGATGTTTACTATTTGTTGAATGAAAGAAAGAATAAATGGGTTTTACTCCTCATTGGTTTGACCTGAAAGCAGCATGAAGAACCAGACCCTAGCTCAAGGTTTAAGTTCACCCGAACTTCTTTCCAGAGAGGCTGCCGGAGCAGAAGTACCTGGGGAGCATCCCAGGAGGCACCACAGAAGTCAGGAAACTGAGCATTTGTTTTGATTTTTAGGTGAATGAGGAACCTTAGCTAAGGCACTGAACTTCTGTGGGCCTCTTCTTCCTTATTTCTAAAATGAAAGAATTGATTTAGGTTAGAAGTTTCCAGACTTCTGAATTTCGTGTCCCATATGTTATTTTAAAGGCATGTGGACATGGTTACAAACTCACTAGAATGGTTGGTTTGGCACAAGGACTGTTGGGTAGCGACACTGCCTGTCTTGCTGTCTACCTGTCTGAGCTTGAATGGCAGTACCTTAAGATGTCATTCTTGCCCTTTGCTCTGATAACTTTACCTTTTTAATTATATTTGGTTAAAGTGAACGAGCCAGTATTCAGTTCTGGTGACTTTTAAAGCATATGGCTTTGCATTTGACTGGTTACCTGGTGAGCACAAGCTTGACATCATTGCCAATCAGTACTTATCTGAATAGCTCAAAAGTGCAAAGGAATGCTTAGGAGATTTACCTGGAAAATGAATAGTCCATCTGCACCTCTGTGGGTACCCAGAGTTTTTCCTGGGTTGATCCTGCGCATCCGGGAGCTGCCTGTCTGTACTTCCCTGGTTTGGGGCCTGGCTTACACTGAGGAGTAGTGCCCGAGTGGCTTTGCTCTATCTTATTGAGGGCCCACCGTGAGACACTGCTGAGAGCACTGCCCGCCGTGTCACAAGACAAGGGGCTCTGGTTTCTCTGCAAAGACTAATTGCCCTTTTCATGAGGGATCTGATTTGCTTTTATCTTGGAAAACCCGTGGATTAGAAACTATTCCTGCTTTGTGCAGGCTTCTAGGAAATTCAGAAAACACGCAGATGCTTGCTTCAAACATTAATTAATTAATTCAGTAATTATTGATGGAGTTCTTGAAGTGTACCAGGTACTGTTCATGGCACTGGAGATTCAAAATTAATAAGACGTTACGTTTTAGTGAGAGACAGATAATGAACCTAAAACCCCAAATAAATGTATAACAAATGTCAGATAAATTGGAAGAAAAGTACACAGAATGTGTACTAAGCTGTCCCTTAGAATGGTACTTGACTCATAGTAAACGCTGTATAGTATTAGCTAGTATTTTATTAGTAGTAATACAAATATGATTGGTACAGAAGACAGACAGTGGAAAAAACAAGAATCAATGTTGGGTCTTTTTTTTTTTTTTTTTGGGCCATGGCATGCGGGACCCCTGCAGTGGAAGCACGGAGTCCTAACCACTGGACCGCCAGGGAATTCCCATGTTGAATCTTTTTTTTCCTTTTCTTTTTTTGCCATAAGCGGGCCTCTCACTGTTGTGGCCTCTCCCGTTGTAGAGCACAGGCTCTGGACGCGCAGGCTCAGGGGCCATGGCTCATGGGCCTAGCCGCTCCGGGGCACGTGGGATCTTCCCGGACCGGGGCACGAACCCGTGTCCCCTGCATCGGCAGGCGGACTCTCAACCACTGAGCCACCAGGGAAGCCCCTGAATCTTGATTAAGTACTCTGGTGAGGTGAGGTGATGCAGAGTAACTTTGTGCTACTTTAAAATTTGGAGGTCAAGGAAACCTTTCCCGAGTTGGTGACATTTGAACCGAGAACTGGGTAGCCATCATTGGAAGATCTGTGGGTAAAGGTGGAGACAGATTGGGAAGAACAGTCCCAGCAGTGAATACACAGGGTGCAAAGACCCCAAGGCAGAGGCCTCTGTCGCAGGACTAGGGAGACCAGGGTTTGGACAGTGTAGTGGGTGAAGGGGTACCTGGAGGCCAGTGATGTGGGGCTTTGTGAACCAGGAAAAGGCGATCGTTTTACTCTTTGCCGTGAGAAGCGATTGGGGAGTTTTAAGCAGTGTATGGAACGACCTGGTCTGTGTTAGTTAGTTATACATACTTACTTATTTTTGGCTGCGTTGGGTCTTTGTTGCGGTGCACAGGTGTCTCATTGCGGTGGCTTCCCTCGCTACGGAGCACGGGCTGTAGGCGCGTGGGCTTCAGTAGTTGTGGCGCAGGGGCTCAGTAGTTGTGGCTCGCGGGCTCTAGAGCGCAGGCACGGTAGTTGTGGCGCACGGGCTTAGTTGCTCTGCAGTATGTGGGATCTTCCCGGACCAGGGCTTGAATCCATGTGCCCTGCGCCGGCAGACGGATTCTTAACCACTGAGCCACCAGGGAAGTCCCTGGTCTTTGTTTCGAAGGCTCCCTCTGATTGCTGGACTGAGGTTGAGCTGTGGGGAGGGGAGAGGGAGGAATGGAGGCTGGGCTGCCTGTTAGGAGGCAGTTGTAGTTGTCAGGAGGCCAGGGTGGCTTAGATGAGGGTCGTCGCGGTGGGATGAAGAGGACGAATAGCTTGCGTGTGGTCTGCAGGCGGAGCTGATGAGGCTTAGTGTGGATTCGATTTGGGGGTGAGGTGGGAGGGAGGAAGGCAAGGGTGGGAGCTGGGTTTTTGGCTTGTTTGAGTGAGGTGGGTGGAACAGTTTGGGGTGGGGCTAGGGGACATCAGGAGTTCGTTTTGACTGCGTTAAGTTTGAGGTGCCTTCTCTACATCTGAGTGGAGCTGTCCTGTGGCCTTGTTGACACGTATGTCATCCTGCATATGGGCAAGTATGATTGTAGGATAAATTCACGATTCACAGTTACTCGCAGAGAATGTGCTTTTATAATTTTGACAGACACTTCCAAGTTGTCCTTCATAGATGTTATACTAGTATATACTTCCCTTGGCAAATTTTGAGAGTAGTACCTGGTTTCCTTTATCATTGCTAACAGAGTGTGCTATCAAAATTTTGGATTTGCCACTTCTGCCAAGGTTTAAAATAGTATCATCGTATAGTTTTATTTTGTATTTTTCTTGTTATGAGGTTGAGCATCATTTTACATATTGAGGAGTCTAATTTTCTTTTATGTACATTCTCATTTTCTTCACCCATTTTTCTATTAGGATGGCAGTCTTTTCTATATACGTAGGAATATTTTTTAAATTAAGGATATTAGTCCTTTGTATGAAATAAAATCCAAATTTTTTTCTCCCTTTTTTGTCTTTTGACTTTGCTTCTGGCACTTTTCTTCATGTAAAGTTTTTGATATTTTAGTAGATGAAATGGCCGGTCTTTTTTTAATGTCTTAAGATTTTTGATAATAGCTATAAAGGCCTTTTCTCCACTTAGGTTTTCTTCCAGTATTGTATCATTTCAGTTTTGATGTTTAAGTGTTTGATCTGCTTGGAATTTATCTTGGTATAAAGGTCCCAGCATATGGACCTACTTTCATTTTAGCTCCAGGTAATGCTGGTGGTCACAGCGACAGCACCGTAGTGGATCTTTCCTTTGTCTTTGCCCCATTCCCTGCACCCTTGACCACCCCTGTGTGTGGAAAACGTTTTCAATTCAAGTTCCACTTCGTCACCACACATTCCAGCATGTAGAGTAACTCTGTCCTTCACTGAGTGTGTCTCAGTCTGCTAATTAGGCCATAAGATTTTATAAAAATATTGATCAGAATACAGTTACCATGCATTTTTTAGGGTATTTTGTTTGTTTAGGAGGAAATTCTCCAAAGTGCCTTTTATTTGCACAACGTGATTGAGTTGGGTTTGTTGTTTCTTGTCTGAAAACTGTTTCATATGTTTTGTCTGCTTTTGTAGTCCTTTAAGGTAGGAGGTCAGTTGTTCATCTGTTATGCCTGGAATTGGAAGTGATAGTTGGAGATTTTAACACTCACTTTTTAGCCACTGATAGAAGTAGACAAGCCTCAGTATAGATGTAGATGATCTCAGTAGTACTGAGATAGGTAGCCACCTTCACATGAGTCTGGTTTATAGAACATTTTCTCAACGCTTGGAAAAGTTACTTTGTTTTCAACTGTCTGCATTATGTTCACTAAGATAGACCATAGTCTGGGCTATAAAAAGTCTCAATGAATATATGAAAAGGATTGGAAACATACGGAATATGTTCCCTGACCACAATTAGCCTAGAAAACCATAGCAGGGTGATCTAGAAAAATTCTAAAGTTTTGGAAATCAGCACATCTAAATAATTGACTTGTCACAAAGGAAATCACAAGGCAAATTAGAAAATCTTTTGAACTGAAGGATAATGAAAGCATAAAATGTGTGGGATAAAGCTGAAGCAGGGTTGAGAGGGTAATTTATAGCTTTAAGTGTTTATGTCAGAAAAGTAGGTCTGAAATCAGGGACTTAAGGTTCTACTTTATGAAGACAGAAAGAGAAGAGTACAGTAAATCCTCAGCAGAAAGAAGAAAATAAAAGGACACAAGTCAATAACATGGAAAACAGGAAAAAAATAGAAAGGATTAACAAAGGCAAAGTTGACTCTTTAAAAAGATCAACAAAATTGATTAAGAAGAAAGAGAGAGAGCACTAATGACCAGTATCACGAAAGAAGGCGTGGTTGTCACCTCAGTCGTAATAAACTCAAAGCTTGGTGAAGCTCCCTTCAACTGACAGTTCTGCAGGCTGAGGGCTGTTTACAATAACATTCAAGGACATAAGTGTTAGGTCCCGAGTCCCTCTTTAAACCCTGGTAGTATTTTATTGTTTATAATTCCCTTAGTACATTGCTTTTCTTTCTTTCAAGCAGTCTTTTCAAGTCCTTTTGTGTCACCTCTAATTTAAATGCTCTCCCTTCCCTCTGCAACTAGGGATTCACTGAACTCCTGATTCTCCTGTCCCATCCATCGCCCCTCTTCCCTGCAGCCCTCTAGTTAGATTAACTTTGTTGTTTCTGTAATCCGTGACGTGTGCCTGTGTGCTGCACCTAAGACATTTTTCTCTAATTATCTCTCTATGCGTGTGTCTTTCTCCACCCTTAGAGTTTGGAATTATGGCTTGGGACCTAGCCCCTCGCACACAGTATTTGGCACATTGTGTTTTTGAATGAATGTTCTTGTGGGAAAATGTTTTGAGCTCCAAATAGGTGAATTATGGATGAGCTTTAGGGTCACAGTTTTGTATACCTGGCGTGATGTGCATGAATTTCTGTTGTCGCTGTTTGATGACCTACCTAAATTGACGTGAAAATTGAGAATTTTGAATATTACCCATTATTGTTGGAAATATTTTACATCAGTGCTGGTCACTTATTTGAAAGGTTGTGGGAGAAACAGAACATGTGTCTAGGTTTTGTGTTTGTGTGAAGTGACGCCGTGTCGTGGTAGTTAACATGCCTCATTTGGCTACCGTACTTAAAGGCATACTTTTGTTCTGTTATTTATTAAGAAGTGATTAAATAAACCGTGTTTGTCAATATAAACGCTTTACTGTCATGCTTATTCATAACCTTGGTTATGAATAGTATGTTCTTTAGTTCTTAAGTCTTCAGACGCCCTCCGGTAGATATGATTCAGAATTAATTAATAGTACTATCAATCTTCTTAGGTGTCACAGTGGTACTTTGAAGAAATATGCTTGTAATCTTTGCCTCAAGGGTTTCCCCAAGTTGATCTCTAAGTTTCGATGAGTGCATTGCTTGACAGTGAGGATGTTTTCTTGGTAACTTGAGAGCTCTTAAGGAGTAGATAATCAAGCCAGTATTCATTACTGTGTTGTTGGCGTATGTTTAAATAAGAAGTATGACATGTCTATTTCTCTGGTTAATTTTAGCACTAAGTTTCTGACTAAAACAATTTAATATGTTTTATTATACCTGAACTTGTAGCTAAATTTCATATTATTGTTTGAACTATAGTGAACTATTTTTCTTTCTCAACTTAGATAAAAACTATAGTAGGCCCTTTCCTCCAGTTGAATAAATTTGAGTCATTTCAATACATTTTTCAGAAGTAAAATCGGAGAAAAATATTTTGAGGGTTTTCATTCTCTTTTAGCTGCTAATAGAAAAACAGTATGTGAACCTCTAAAACATTTGAAGATTACGGCTAATCAAAAATTCAATAAACAGGAGTACTTTTATGTATAAGGTATGCCTATAAAGTAGATAAGGCCATGTCTGTTTTACTATGTTTGTAGTAACCAAACCTTTCCCTCCTTTTTTCTTAGGTTCTTGATTATTACAGACCATTTTCTGAAAAGCCCGGAATTGGTTAAAGTCATGTATGCCAAAATGAGCAATCAAGAAAGGTAACCAGTGTGGTTTCGAGTATTCCGCATTCCATATAGAGTATTCCGTACGCATGACTGAAAAACTGTGGCTTCTTAGTTGGCACAAAATCTCTAAATACACGTTTCTGTGTCAGTAATGGTTTTAAATTGGTTGGTTAACATTACAGCGCAGCCGCAACAGGCAGTGATTTACGTAGGGTTGCAGAATCCAGGTTGGCGCCATTATTCAGTAAAACCGTATTAAAAAATGTTAAGAACAAAATGTTACGCTTGTCCCTCGATTTTATAAAAGTAAGTCATGCAGCTCTGTATAACAGCTGCATAGGTGAAATGTGCTCATTTGTTCACATCCCTGCTGTCATGATTTGGGGTACATTCTGCTAGGCTTATAGTTTTCCAGTAGATATTTTAGACTGAAAGAAAATCAGTACCTCTCTGTGACCTTCACTGGCCGAGTAGGGGAAAGAGCAGTGCCCTCTGAGCCCAGAGACCTTAGTACTTTGGCTCTGTGCTTTGTTGTCATAGTAACTCTTTATGTGACCTTAGCCAGGTCTTTCACCTTGTTTGGATTCAGTTTCTTGACATGTAAAATTAGAGGATTGAATAAAATGATTCCTAGTACTCGGTCCATTCCAAGAGTGTATGTTTTTCCTAACCTGATTGGAAATGTTGCCTTAGGAAAATAAAACTTACTCAGAAGGCACAGATCTAATGATCAAAAACCGTAAAAAATGTTAATCTTTTGATTGTAGTCACAATTTTGATAATTGCTGTGGTTTTGAAATTCTTTCTGTACATTTGGGTTCCAACAGTTAATCTTTGTGCACTCCTTTGTAGTCTTGTTAAGTAGTGTGTTTTCCTTCTTTAATATCTTTAACAAAAAGGAAAAGTTTGTGCTTTTAAAGTCAGTTTAGATGCCATATTTATAAATCCAGTACCCTCTGCCACCACTGTCATATGCCTACTTCTCTTGCAAAAAAAGAATTAAAATAAGTAATATGAAGAATAGTGCTATAAATTAGTAAGTTGCTTTGCAGTAAGGAACGTCCGAAGGCAAGAGAATACACAGTTTAATATTCAAGTCTGTATTTTCCATATTCCTGTCAGCTGATCTATTGTTAACCGATCCGTTTCCTAACGAAATGAGGATGACAGACTAAACATTGTCCATTTTTATTTATACAGAACTTGTAGCCACGGCTTTCCTACTTCATACAAATTCCTTACTCAGCTGCCACCTCTTCCCCGTCCTCTGTTTTTCTTCCACAGGAGAAGTGCTTTTGTTTCATCACGTCGTCTGTTACACATTGTGTCACGTCACATACCTGCTTGCCGTCGTATGACACTAGCGTTAGATCGTTAGCTCTGTGAGGGCCAGGATTTGGTCTTCCTTATTCTGTGGTGTCCACATTTCCTAGCCAGTGCGTGGCACGTAACAAGCGCTAAAAAAAGTTTTTGAATGAAAGCTTGTGTAGACGAATGAATTTTTCTTACTCATGAAAAGTTTTATCTAGTATATTCATTAATGTAACATCACCTGCTGGATTGGAAACCTCAGTTATCCCCACCTCCTCCTCCACTTGCCGCTTTACACTGGTCAGTAAGCCTTACCGAGCGTATCACCTTAGTATGTTGTGAACTCGCTCGCTTGTCACAGCTCTGGTTTACATGTCACCTTTGACTGGACTTTGGCTACAGCCTGTTTAAAAACTGTGATAAAATACACATTATATAGAATTTGCCATCGCGCCCTTTTTAACGCGCCGTTCAGTCGTTTAAGTGTATTCACGCTGTTGTGCAACCAGTCTCCAGAACTTCTCATCTTGTAAAATGGAAACCGTACCCGTTAAACAACTACCCCCGTTTCCCCCGCCCCCAGCCCCTGGCAACCACCACTCTACTTTCTGTCTCTGTGAACTTGACTCCCCTAAGTACAGTCGATGCTTGAACAGTGCAGGGCTCAGAGGCACTGAACACCAGCGTCAGAAACCCGAGCGTAACTTGCAGTCAACCTCCGCATCCGAGGGTCCTCTGTGCCCTCGGATTCAGCCAACGGCAGATCCTGTAGTACCGTAGTGCCTGTTTATTGAAAACATTCCACGTACACATGGACCCACACAGTTCAAATCCATGTTGTTCAAGGGTCAGCTGTACCTCACGTAAGTGGAGTCACACAGTATTTGTCCTTTCGTGACTGGCGTATTTCACTTAGCACAGTGTCCTTAAGGTTAGTCCATGTTATAGCACGTGTCAGCATTTCCTTCCTTCCTGAGGCTGAATAAAATTCCACCGTATGTATTGACATACGTCACATTCTGCTTGTCTAGTCGTCCATCGATGGACCACAGGCTCGCTCCACCTTTCAGCTACTGTGAATGATACTGCTGTGAACGGTGCTGATTGTTCTAATTTTTGTTTTTCCCTCCTCCTCTGTCATCTGCTGAACTGCCTGCATGGGTCTTGCCCTGCCATTTAGTGGCGTGTGGAGCTTGTTACAGGATGCAGTTAGACTCCGTGGTGTGGTGTTCAAGGCCCTTTTTAAACGTAGCTTCAGTTCCAGCTCCTCATTCTCCCCCAGTCACCACACTGTAGCTGCACAGAACTCCTCTCAGTTTTCCAGGCTTCCCCTTTGGCTTCATGCTTTTGTGTGTGTCCTTTTCTCTGCCCGAAATGTCCTGACTACCCCCTCTCCCTCTGGTGAATACACACTCGTGCTCTGTTGGCCCTTTTCAGATACTGCCTGCTTTCTGCTGGCGCTCCTGACTTTCCCAGGCAGTTCTTTGCATCCTCACCTGCACGTTTATCATGATAATTTGCTTTTCTGCTCGAATATGTATTCTTCAAGGACAAAAACCGAATCTTGTGAGTTCTCTGTTCTTAACACCCACCAGAATCAGTGCTGGAACAGTGTTGGAATGGAAAACTCTACTAATATCAAACACTTACTGAAGCCTGTCTGTAAGACACCATCTCTGTTGATACTGTAGACAGCAGATGGCTCCGTCAGCCAGGAGGAGGTGGTGTGCTGCCATGGACCTCGCGGGTGTTGGCCGGTTCCGGTGGAGCTCACTGTGGGAACTGCTGAGTCTGCTTACTTGTCTTTGCTCAGGGGCGGGAGGAGGGGATGGGGTCTTGGCAGGAGCGCTCAGAGTTCTGCGGCCGAGGAGAGGCTGCTGGGTTCCCTGTTGACTCGTTTGGGGCAATGACAGATAATTCTTTGTTCAGAGTGGAACGTTGACAGAATAATAGGATTGAAAAGATACGCTTTTCTCAACAGGGATGTATAACGAATTAACTTCTCCCCTTGCACCTGGAATGGTGCTACACACCATCCTGTGAGTACCCAGAAGACAGTCAGGACATTTTCTGTGTTCTGTGGTTCAGATGAGGGACTGCACTGGAGATTTCTGGGGGACCTTTGTGGTGTCTCAGCTGGGAACACACACCAGAGGCTCCTGAGGCAAGCCCAGGCTGTGGCCCCAACCTGCTGAATCAGAGTATATGGTCTCGTTGGGGCTGTTAGATTTAAAACGCTTGAGGCTCAGTCAGCAAAGCAAGCAGCGTATTCATTAAGCACCTGCTGGTGGCCCCTGGGTCCCCAGGGTACACAGTCCCCACCCGCCCTCAGTGTGGGCGCGCAGGGAGGGGGAGCGCCGTGTGAGCTCGGGAGCTCTTTTCGTGTGCTGCTTCTTTCAGTTGTCACAGTTAGTTGACGGCTTCACCCTGGTAGTTTA
Organism: Neophocaena asiaeorientalis asiaeorientalis; assembly: GCF_003031525.2. NCBI lineage: Eukaryota > Metazoa > Chordata > Mammalia > Artiodactyla > Phocoenidae > Neophocaena > Neophocaena asiaeorientalis. The sequence goes on along the minus strand of NW_020172451.1, from coordinate 3,961,509 downwards.
TTTGGGCAGATTACTTGGTGAAGATACTTTGGATACAGGGTCAAAATCAATTCACATGGTGTGATTCAGCAGAAATGAGAGCCTGTGTTTATACAATTTTCTTGTCCCCCTTCCCAGCAAATTGGAGTAATATTGAATTAAACTAGCTGCTCTTGGAAACCAACTTTTGTAGTTTCCAGGTTTATAATTTGTATAGCATGGTGGTTAAGAGCAGAGGCTAGCTGTGCCACTCACTACTTTGGGCAAGTTACTTTTTGGAACTCTGTTTTCATCTGTAAAATGAGGATAAGAATGGTAGGCACCCCCTGAAATTGTCGTGGTTACTGACTGGAATGTATAGAAAGCTCTCAGTGCTGGCATGTAATTGTCACTCGGTAACTGTGAGTGGCCATTTTCTGCTTCCATATTTCTGCTGTTATTACTACTTCTCCTCTGATGATCTTGACTTTTTCCTCCAGGTAGCATCACTGTTACGTATGAAGGCAACATACAGCCATTGTCATTTAATCCTCAAAAAGACCTTGTGAAATAGGCATTATTCTTGCCATTTAGGTATTTGCCCTGGGTTACAAAGGCAGCAGAGGTGGTATTTGAACTCTTGTCTGTATGATGCCAAATCACTGATCATTTGCCCTGTAACGCACTAACTTCTTATATCTGTAATTTATGAAGGGACTAATGAGATTAATTCAGCAACAGCTGTCTGCCTGTATCTTGGTTAGCCTGTTTTCCAGGTTAATAAAAGTTTTGGCCTTTGTGGCATGCCATTCTACAAATTATACAGGTGGAGTAGTTATTCAGAATTTGTTGGAGATGTCAGTCTTTGAATTACAGATATTTTATTTCCAGAATTATAGGATATTGTTTCCTGCCCTAGAACGCTCATGAAACTCCCTCTCTCACTCTTTCCCCCTCCGCCTTTGCCCTTCACTCTCATAAAAAACTTACCTGTTTCAAGATGGTGCAAGCATGGCTTTTGAAATTGTAGACTGCATCAATTTAAGCATAACTTTTTTTTTTGTGGTACGCGGGCCTCTCACTGTTGTGGCCTCTCCCGTTGCGGAGCACAGGCTCCGGACGCGCAGGCTCAGCGGCCATGGCTCACGGGCCCAGCCGCTCCGCGGCATGTGGGATCCTCCCGGACCGGGCACGAACCCGTGTCCCCTGCATCGGCAGGTGGACTCTCAAACCACTGCACCACCAGGGGAGCCCAAGCATAACTTTAAAATATAAATCTTGCCGTAGAATTTTCTCCTAAAATCCTTCACGTGTACATTGCTGTCAATTTTTTTATGAAACAGGAATCATCATTTTGAGGACAGGGTATGTAACTGTTCAGTCCGAAGTGAATTAGAAGTAGGACACTAATGACAGCCAGTGATTGAGGGAGAAAATTATAGAGTGACTCTTAGTTGAGTGGTGTGTCTGTCGAGCCTGAGGCAGCTCAAGTGATGATTTCTGGTTTAAAGGAAGTGAGACTGAAGTGTAATAATTTTGGACAGCTAGCCTCTGACCTCTTTGACTGGGTTGGTTTGTTTTCTCCCCCCCCGGTTAAATTATTTATTTATTTAGTTAGTTTTGGCTGCGTCAGGTCTTAGTTGCGGCACGGGATCTTTTGTTGTGGCATGCGGGCTTCGGAGCACGTGGGCTCGGTAATTGCAGCATGTAGGCTCTCTAGTTGAGGCTCTTGGGCTCAGTAGTTGTGGCGCGTGGGCTTAGATGCCCCGCGGCATGTGGGATCTTAGTTCCCTGACTGGGGATCAAACCCACGTCCCCTCTATTGGAAGGTGGATTCTTTACCACTGGACCACCAAGGAAGTCCCTGACCGGGTCTTCCTACTTTTGCATCCTTCACTCTTGCGTGAATGGATTTGTTAGACCACTTGTGTTCTGTTATGTTTTCAAGGAAGAATTTAGTGTGGTTCCCCCGAGACTGGAAGAAGTAAGACATTCCACATTATGTCCCATTCCCCTGACTGCAGTACTTTTCAGTACATATATGTTTTCTGGCATAGAAGTGGGGATGGCGAATGAAATGCACAATCAAAATATGTGTTTCTGAAAGAAAATTTCCTCCTTGAATTATATGTCCTGTGTGTGATTCCTTTATTTTATGAGAAGGATTTTTTGTTTTGTTTTGTTTTTTGTTTTTCTTTTACTTGGCCGTACCATGTGGCTTGTGGGATCTTAGTTCCCCAACCAGGGATTGAACCCGGGCCCTCGTCAGTGAAAGTGCAGAGTCCTAACCACTGGACTGCCAGGGAAGTCCCGAGAAGGATAGTTTTTGATGGTGGCTAGAAGTAAAGGGAGTTGGAGAGTTAGATGGGGATTCTGGGTGGGAGAGCCCCATATATCAGACTAAAGTTTTTGGACCCACTCCTTAACAGTGGGAGCCTTTAAAAGTTTTTATTGGCAGATGACTTAATATAAGTACAATCATTTAATGAAGTATAATTTATTCTCAGGTAATATTCAAGCTTGGTTTGTATTTTTATATTTTAAAGATTCATTTCTGATTTTTTTCCCCCTTTTTTTTCTTCCCAATCACTCATTCCCCATCTCCTTAGATCTCCCATCTTGTAATCACCTGACAGAGTGTAGAGGTGCATCTCCTGAGCCAGGGAGAAGTCTGAGGGAAGCACTGCCCCTGGGTGACTGTGTAAAGCAGGCAGGAAATCTGCATTGACCTTACCTCTTGGGACCACCTCCCAGGTCTCCCCCCGTCAGCTGGTCTCCTTGGACCCCAGGGCCTTCCTGTGGCTGCTGGACAGCCTGGATTACCACCACCCCGTGGCCCACCTTTTGTCCCGACCCCATCTGACTCCTTCAGGATCTGCTCCTTCCTTGTTCAAGATCTGCCTGGTGTTTGGTCCTTTCCCCCAGTTATGACCTGTCTCGTTCCTCTTCACCCTGTTCTGGGTAGTAGTCCACTGGGTGCTGAACTCCCTAAAGCCAGGGACCACGACTTCTTAGGCCTCGAAGTAACTGCCAGATTACAAAGAATATTTTTAGAGCAGACATTTGGGTTCCTCTTGAATCATACGCGCTAGGCGCCCTCTTCCCTAGCATTCCCGGAGGATCGTCCTGCTCGGGGAAGGTGGGAGGCCTGGCTCTGGGCCAGAGCACCCTGTTCATCTTCAAAGATCATATGTGAGTTCGAGAAAACAAACATACCCCAGTACTGAACTACTTGTTGTTCTTTTGTGCTCAGTCGAAGGGATTGTTTGTTTTGTTTTGGATTAATCATTTCTATAAGAAATCTGAAGTTTTAGGAGCTCTGAAAATTGCTAAGGTCTGTGGGTGACATTAACAGACTAATCATCTTTGCCAGCCTTTGGCTAAAATACAGGAAGAGTTCAGCACGTTTTATTTTCTACTTGAAGCAGTAACCAATTCTTTTCTCTTAGTGAGACATGCTCCCTGCCTAATACAAGTATATTTTCCCCCATTTGCTGAGCATTTTAGATATTTGTATCACTTCTGATATAGAAATACATGAGAATTATGCATATCAGAAAAAAATCCCCATCAGAATGTGATTTGGAGAAACATCCTGCTTGATTTATGCTGGATAGACTGTTCTGTGTATGACTTGTTTTTCCCGGGAGAAGGAAAGAGGTTGTTGGCTAGAAATATGTAAGTGATCGTTTAAACATTGAGGGAAAGATGGCATAGGTTTGGTCTTCAGATTTGTGTTCTTTGTAAAGTAAAATAATGAAACAAACAAAAAACGCAACCTTCACGAGACAGATAGTACAATGAGTGGGTAAAGCATTTGGCCCAGGAGACAGAGATTGAATCCTGTGTTTGAACCCTGCCGCAGCAGCTCAGTATGTGTGACACTGACGGGTACATTGATCAGCCTCACTAGGCCTTACTTCCCCCTTTGCTCTTGGGGCTGTTGACGGTATCTGCCTCGTGAAGGTTTTGTGTAGATTGAATGAGGAAATGTATGCAAAATGTTTAGCTCTGTAGTAAATAGTGAATAAATGTTAGCCCACTTAACCTTGCTGTTGTTATAGTAGATGTAAATACTATGAAACTTAATTTGACAACATTTCTGAAATGTGGAATTATTCCAGTGCTGAAAGTAATGGATATGAAAAGGTGCTTGTTTCTGTAACCAAATCACATCAAAGAAATCAAGATTTAAAAAAACAGGCAGTTGATGAAGATTAATTGTATTCACAAAAAATATGTTTTCCCGAGCTGGACATTATAAACGAGTGAGGAATTTAAAAATAAAAGTATTCTCTTAAAGTGGCTTCAGTGTTACATATTCATGTAAAAATCTTTTGTTTTATAGGGTTACGTTGTTAGACCTTATGATAGCCAAAATAATGGGTGATGAGCCACTGAGCAAGGATGAGATCCCTGTGTTTTTGAGCCATGCCGAGCTGATTGCGAGCACGTTTGTGGATCAGTGCAAGACTGTGCTGAAATTGACCTCTGAGCAGCATGCTGAGGATGAGGTAAGAGAACAGACGGATTTTCTAACTCAGCTAGGTCCTCTAAGGACAAAGGCTTTAAAAACTATTACAGGGCCTTTCCTGGTGGCACAGTGGTTAAGAGTCCGCCTGCCCGTGCAGGGGACACAGGTTTGAACCCTGGTCCGGGAAGATCCCACATGCCGCGGAGCAGCTAAACCCGTGCACCACAACTGCTGAGCCTGCACTCCAGAGCCCGCAAGCCACAGCTGCTGAAGCCCACATGCCATAACTACTGAAGCCTGCACATACATACATACATACATACATACAATTATGTAAGTAACGTATCTGCTGCATGTTGGTAGGTGCACTGCCTCTCTAAAATTCCTATGTAGGGGCCTTTGGGACGTGATTAGGTCATGAGGGCCCTCATGAATGTAAGTAGTGCTCTTATAAAAGACACCCCAGAAAGATTCCTTACCCCTTCCACCTTGTAAGGGCACAGCGAGAAGTTGGCCATCTGAAGCCTAGAAGAGGCCCCTCCCCAGAACCCAACCACGCTGGCACCCTGATCTTGGGCTTCCAGCCTCCAGAACTGTGAGAAATAAATGTTTGTTGTTTATAAGCCACCCTGTTTGTTGTATTTTGTCATAGGAGCCTGAGCTAAGACAGTATCCTTATTTTAGAACACTTACGAAAATACAGAAAAGGGAGAACAGTGCCCTTACTCTTACCGTCCAGAGTTAATGACTTAAAATAATAGTTAATATATTTTTCTAGGCAAATAACATCAAATACATGCATGCATACATACACACATACACAAACATATATATATATATTAAAAGTGAAATCATTCTGGGCTTCCCTGGTGGCACAGTGGTTAAGAATCCACCTGCCAATGCAGGGGACACGGGTTCAATCCCTGGTCTGGGAAGATCCCACGTGTCGCGGAGCAAGTGATCCCGTGTGGCACAACTACTGAAGCCCGCGCACCTAGAGCCCATGCTCCGCAACAAGAGGAGCCACTGCAATGAGAAGCCCGCGCACCGCAACAAAGGGTAGCCCCTGCTTGCTGCACCTAGAGAAAGCCCGCGCGCAGCCACGAAGACCCAGTGCAGCCAAAAATAAATAAATTAATTAAAAAATGAAATCATCTGTACCACCAATTTGTAAGTTCCTGTTTTTTCTTCTGAATGTGTGTAAGTTGCATGAGGGCAGAAGTTTTGACTGTTATGTTCATAGAACTGTGTACATAGTAGGCACTTCAGTGAATATTTGCTGAGTGCACAAACAAGCAATACATAGTGGATGTCTTTTTTAAATGCCGGTGTAGGGCTTCCCTGGTGGCGCAGTGGTTGAGAGTCCGCCTGCCGATGCAGGGGACACGGGTTCGTGGCCCGGTCCGGGAGGATCCCGCATGCCGCGGGGCGGCTGGGCCCGTGAGCCATGGCCGCTGAGCCTGCGCGTCCGGAGCCTGTGCTCTGCAATGGGAGAGGCCACAACAGTGAGAGGCCCGTGTACCGCAAAAAAAAAAAAAAAAAAAAAAATCTGTGCAAAAATTACATTTTAAAATCATATTTAGACTACCTAATGCCATGCAGTTGGTAGCTGGTAGTGTCTTGATCATGTACTCTATTTGATAATAAGTTATTTAGTAGTTATGTGAACTAACATTTTCAAGTATCTTTTCTAAGCTACCAAGATATTGCATATAGGTTTATATTCACCCAGAAATAATCCAAGTTATTGCAGCTGAAGTTCTTTCAACCACAGCATTTTACAGGATTCCTGTGGACAAGAAATTAATGTATTTCATGGGATATTTGTATCTTTAAAGTAGAACTTGCTTGCTGGGAACGCTTTAAAAAGAAAGTATTTGCATAAATGTTATGTACATAGCTAGTAATTTTGAACATTTATTCCACTGTTGGAAGGTATTTTTGCTTGAATAAGAACTTTTCTTACTCTTTGCTCCAAGAAGACACATAATGACACATAATCTTGTGTTCTTGATGGCAGATGTCTGCTGTTGGTGGAAATGATTATTCCTGTACATGTTTAATACTTCTCTTTTGTTCTTGATAGTTCTGGTTCTCTGTTTAGATGTTACAAGCACTGTCTCTTGAATATTTTTTATTTCATTCTCCTACAGTTGTTTAATAATAGTCAAATCATTTAGCTTGCCTTAAAAGTCATATTTTCTTTTCCTTTTAGGAGGCGCTGGCTACGATTAGGCTTCTTGATGTCCTTTGTGAAATGACTGCTAATACTGACCTGCTCGGCTATCTACAGGTTTTTCCTGGCTTGCTGGAAAGAGTGATTGGTGAGTGAAATATCGCACGTATGATTTTATTTATTTATTTATGTATTTATATATGTATTATTTATTTATTTGACAGCGCCGGGTCTTTAGTTGTGGCATGCGGGATCTTTGGTTGCAGCGTGTGGGATCTTTGGTTGCAGCATGAGGGATCTTTAATTGTGGCATGCGTGCGGTATATAGTTCCTTGACCAGGGATTGAACCTGGGCCCCCTGCATTGGGAGCGTGGAGTCTTAACCGCTGGACCACCATGGAAGTCCCCATATTATTTTTAACTAAAAAATCTTTGACTTGTCATACTGTAGTATAAGTTCAAACACAGATCCTTAATTTTCAGTGTATTAGTATATTTTTGAGGAATATTTTTTCTTGAAAGGAATCACAGTGTTTTGGTGACAGCTCAGGCTCTTGCCACTTAGCCTGCTGTTTGTGATGCGTAATCAGTTGGTGAGGACATTAATCGTGCTACACAGGGTGCCCATAGTGGGTATCCATCAGTGGTGGTTGTGATGGTGGTGATGGAGGGGGCAGTTATGACAGACAGTGATGGGGTTTTGACGATGTTGGCGATTTTCATGCTCCTGTAGTTTTACCAGATTTGTTAGTAAATTTTTCCAGTTACACTTATGGAACATGAAGAATATTGCTTTACCCGTAGTACTGATAATTATGTATTCTGTTCTTATAAGAAAACTGTTTTAAACAAGAAGCCATTGCTTGAAATATTCCCATCTTTGCTAAAAAGCTGCTTGCAAAATAATTCATCTACAACCTGTTCCTTGTGCTTAGCCATGCTTATGGTTGCTCTTCAGTGTTTGCTATTCTTTTCTTTAAAAAAAAAGATTGTACTTATTCTGGAGACCCATATGCTAAGAAAGATGAATTGGTGTCTAGATGGGTAGATGAGTTAGCAGTGAGCTTTAGGAGATATTTAGAATCGCATATCAGTGTTTTATTTTGAATGCGGTGCTTCCAGTGATAATGAAAATGAGACATCACAAACCTGAGAAACTGAATCATTGTGGGAAAAGCATGTGTTTGGAGCCAGGGCAAACATGGGTTGTCAGCCCAACTCTGCCCAATTACTAACATCTCTGAGCCTGATTTCTTCATTGTAAAATTGGGAAAGTGACCTGCCTTTAGTAACTTTATTGAGAGTGTTAAATGAGATAATGTGAAAACATTTAATGAAGCTTCTGGAAGATTGTCTACTTTCATAGGCTGCCTACAAGCATTTCATAGAGTATAACAATGTGAAGTTATTTCTTCTGAGCGCAGCCGAAGTAGATTAACGGGGAACACATGCTGCCTTCTGATTATCTGGACAATGAGAAAAAAATCAACGTGCTTCTTGGTTTTTGTCATATGGCTCATTACAGATAGGTGTTGCAGGTTAGAGTTAGCTGACTGTAGTTGTCGCATGAGTTCCTTCATAAGGAAGTTGGAATTGGAGACCTTTTACTAGGAAAGATGGTAGGAAATTTTTAGCTAACTTTTCTTTGTGGATAAATAGAAAGTCCAGGTGGGGTTAATCATTTTGGCTTATCTGCAAAACTAGAGTCATGAAAAATTCTAAAGCAAAAGCAGAAGAGCCTTCTAATTGTTATTTTAAAGAAAGCTTTCAGTACTCTACCTGTATTTTATTTTAATCCATTAAAATAAATTAGATTTATTTATGGGAATCTAGTATAAAACATGAAAATAAAAATTTTCCTATGGAGAATGAAGTTTATTGTTTTTGTCATAGAACTTTTACGAGTGATTCATGCAGCTGGCAGTGACACCATGAACATCTTCAGCACCTGTGCTTGCATGAAAGCAGAAGGCGACGTCTCAAATATGGCTGAGGGCTTCAAGTCTCATCTCATTCGTCTGATTGGAAATCTGTGTTACAAGAATAAAGATAACCAAGACAAGGTACGGTTCTTTCTTAGCGTATTTCATACATATATGGCTTGATTTAGAAAATAATATTTAGGATTTAGAATCTGTTCACTTTTGGGGAATGAAGCTTGAGGTGCTTAGAAAGTAGCCTGAGGTATATCTATATGCATATATTACCACAGGTAAACATAATGTGTCATATTTGTTTGTATTAGGGTTTGTATTTTTGTAATTTTGTGTTGTGTTTGTCCATAGTGTGTTTGAGCCAGTCTCCTTTCTTTTAAGTAGTCAATGCTGTCCTAAGTCTGTGCATTTAAGCACACTATTTGTTTATATAGAGAACAGTGAATGAAAAATCGAACCTAGAAATTTTCAAACACATAGTAGACGTTTAATAAACAGTTTTTATTGACTGTTATCTTAAAAAACAAACCGATGGACCTAGAGTCTGTCATACAGAGTGAAGTAAGTCAGAAAGAGAAAAACAAATACCGTATGCTAGCACATATATATGGAATCTAGAAAAATGGTACTGATGAACCTAGTGGTAGGGCAGGAATAAAGATGCAGATGTTGAGAATGGACTTGAGGACATGGGCAGGGGGAAGGGGAGGCTGGGACGTAGTGAGGGTAGCATTGACATATATACGCTACCAAACGTAAAATAGCTAGCTAGTGGGAAGCTGCTGCATAGCACAGGGAGATCAACTCGGTGCTTTGTGACCACCTAGAGGGGTGGGATAGGGAGGGTGGGAGGGAGGCTCAAGAGGGAGGGGATATGGGGATATGTGTGTACATATGGCTGATTCACTTTGTTGTACAGCAGAAACTAACAGAACGTTGTAAATAAATCGAACCTAGAAATTTTCAAACACATAGTAGACGTTTAATAAACAGTTTTTATTGACTGTTATCTTAAAAAACAAACCGATGGACCTAGAGTCTGTCATACAGAGTGAAGTAAGTCAGAAAGAGAAAAACAAATACCGTATGCTAGCACATATATATGGAATCTAGAAAAATGGTACTGATGAACCTAGTGGTAGGGCAGGAATAAAGATGCAGATGTTGAGAATGGACTTGAGGACATGGGCAGGGGGAAGGGGAGGCTGGGACGTAGTGAGGGTAGCATTGACATATATACGCTACCAAACGTAAAATAGCTAGCTAGTGGGAAGCTGCTGCATAGCACAGGGAGATCAACTCGGTGCTTTGTGACCACCTAGAGGGGTGGGATAGGGAGGGTGGGAGGGAGGCTCAAGAGGGAGGGGATATGGGGATATGTGTGTACATATGGCTGATTCACTTTGTTGTACAGCAGAAACTAACAGAACGTTGTAAAGCAATTATACTCCAATAAAGATGTATAAACAAACAAACAAACCTTAACATCTGTGCCCTACATTTATGGATGATAGCATCATAAGCATTTCTTCCCGATATCTTGAAATGGACATGATGTTTAAGTATTAAATCTCTGAAAACTCAGTAGACTGCCATTAGAAACCTCTTTTGTGCTGAATAGCTTAGGGGTAATTGTATCGATAATGTGATTAAAAAGAGACGGCAGGAGAATTGGACCATATGCTTCATATTGAACGAGTCTGCCTGTATTTTTCCGGAGTTTTACCTTGGATGGCATTTGTTTCGCTTCATCAGATACTGAATATATGTGTGGCAGGTTATATTTTTTCCAAGGTGGCTGCAGAAGTACCTCATCATTCTGCATGTATTCCTGCGATGTGACTTTGCCACTCCCCCATCGGGGTTAGATTTATTTCTCTATCCTCTTGAATCTAGATGACTAAGGCCCTCTGACTGCTTTGAATAATAAAATATGGTGGGAGTGATCCTGTACCACTTCTGGTGTAGCCTTTGACTGGTCTGGCAGATTCCGTATCTGGCTTCGTAGAAGCCAGTCACCATGTGAGAAGTGCAGATTCCCTGCGATCATCGTGCAATTCCCTGAGATTACCAAGTCCACATGGAGAAGTCCTGGAGGATGAGATGCAGTGAGGAGAGAGACAGAGACTAGTCAAGGAACACCAAGGAACCAGGCATGTAAGTGAGAAACCATGTTGGGACTTTTTAGGTAGTTGCTCAGTTCCCTCGTTCCAAGCTCAGTTCCTCAGTTGCCCAGTTGATGCCACATGAATCAGGGACAGCCTGCCTGGCAAAGCCCCTTCTGAATTCACGACCCACAGCACTGTGAGAAAAAGTAAAAAATTGGGGGAAAAAAATTTCATAGGTTCTGCTTCTGTTAATGCCCCTGTAAGCTAACGCTGGACTCATCCTCTTGCAAATAATAATTATAAACTCTGGACAAAAGGCAGCTGTGTGAAGACACTCAGATTTGACGCAAACAGATGGATTTTGGAATCGGAATGACAGTTGGAAGAACGGCACAGCAGAGAGTGTGCCATGCAGGGCAGTTAAAACTCTGATAGAAAATCTACAGTACTTTTAGCTTAAAGAATCAAAGGACAGTTTGGAGCAGTCACAGACTTTAGAAAGTGAAAGGGGGAATCCCGGAAAGGAGAACGTTAAGCCCCACATTCTGTGTACCAGCCACCTAAATCCCTGCTGATGCTTGAATCAGAGATGCATGGGGCAGGCTCCAAGCAGCTAAGCTAAGGATAAGACAATTATACTGAGATTTGAGCTGCCACCCTGGAGTTTATGGTTTAACTCCAAGGTGATTACCTGCTAAAACAAAAATATCAGTGTTCTGTAGAGGAATATAATGGAATCTAGAATTTTCCACAGCATAACAGTCACAGTGTCTAACATAACCTACAGTCCAAACTTACTTGAAACACAGAAAAATATCACCTGTTATCCAGACAAAAAAGATAACGGAGATAGACTGTGTAGGTGACACACACGTTGGGTTTATCAGACAAGGATTTTAAAGCGGTTGTAACTATGCTCAAGGATGTAAAAAAAAAACATGCTTTGAATGAATGAAAACATAGCTTATCTCAGCAGAGAAATGGAAACTACAAAAAAGGACCAAGTGGAAGTTCTAGAACTGAAAAATGCAGTATCCAAATAAAATATAAAAATTTTACTGAATGAGCTTAACAACTTGAGATGACAGAGAGTCAGTGTACTTGGAGATAGATCAATAGAAACCATCCAGTCTAAAGAACAGAAGAAATCATCCAGTCTAAAGAACAGAGGAGAGAAAAGGTTGAAAATGGAATGGTCATCCTAAGATGCTAAGTTTTGGGGTAGTATGTTTTGCAGCATTTGATAACTAGAATAATTTCCATAGGACATGGCGCAGAACTGAGCACCGGATAATTTGCTCTTTTATCGCATGTGTGTACCGTTTTGACGGCTCCTCATCTTCAAGCAGGTGTGAGTGGGAGACTACTGACCCACCCTTGGAAAATTACTGGACTGATTTTTGTAAGAGAAAGTTGATAGAGGATAAAACACTTTACCTTTTTTTAATGACCAAGACCGCCTTTTTTCAGGAGCACAGAAGAAGCGGTTTTCTTGTGTGTTTACCTATACTTTTGCTGCTAATTTGGATTGGCTTCTTAAAGGAACAAAACGTAGTAACCCTTAAAAGGCTTATGAAATAGCTCACTGAAGTCAGGATCAGATTGCACCGTAAGTAAATACGGAGTGTGCCCGAGTGCTGCCCCGGAGAGGTCGCGGGGCTCACAGGAAGTCTATAGTGTGTCCTTCACGTGTGCAGTCGCTAATAGCACTGCTGACTTCTGAGCAAACACTCTTGAAGGTATGAAGGAGTTCATTCTTTGAGTGTAAGAATGCCTCTGTTTCTCCTACTTTTTTTTTTACCTATGCCAACAAAAAGCTTAACCTGAAAGCACTACTTGTGGGATTTTTTTTCCCTTTCCAAAGAATGTACCACAGCATAACAGTCTTGCAGCCAAATCCTGATTCAGTCTGAGCATCAGAGACATGAGCCTTTGCTCACTGATGCCTCAAAGGATGGAGTTCACTAGCGCTTGACAACTTCAATTATAATTTGGGAGAAATGGGTGGTTATGTAGCAGGTCTTTATCACCATGCCATTAATTTTCATTGTATTGTCTGGATGGATTGTCCCACTTCTCTGCAAATTGGGGCCCAAAGGGCTGTTTGGCTCTTTCTCTACAAAAAGTATGAGTTAGGGGGATTTTGTATCATTGAGCTTAGTTTAGTTCATCCGTCACCCAGAGGGAAAAAGGGATTCATGATTTGTTTAGTGTCTGCTATGTCCCGTGTTGTGCTTAGTGAACTACATGTATTATCCACTTTCATCTTTGCATCAGCCCTGCAAATCCGGTTCTGCCAACCACACTGTAGGGAGAGGCCATCAGTTAGTGATTTGCAGAGTCCAGAGTAGAATTTAGATTTGTCTGTGAGCTCCTGGGCCTGTGCTGTCTCTCATTTGGGAGCTCTCCCAGGGTTTGGAGAAGGGGTTTAAAATAGACTTCTTGAATGACTTGAGACGGAAGGTGCTGGAGGCAGGTGAACCCTGCTCTCCCAGGCTAAGCAGCCCCCTCGGGCCTGCTCTTGGTTCAGGTCTGCCACCCGTTTGCTGCTCACATCCCTGCCTCTGGTTCACCCATGCATCAAATGTGGATGGTCCCAGCCTTGGACCCTTAGACGGATGAGACAGACAGGTGTGTCCTCCTGTACATCTTCCCCTCTAGGAGCACCGAAGGGCCGTCCTTGCCTCGTTGAACTGGAATCCCAGAGTGACTGACACACGCTTCCTGGAATCTTTGTGTACTACCTGACTGCTCTGAGGTTTGACCAAAAGCCATTTAAGCCCAGCCTGGTCTTTGTGCTTGTCTGTGTAACTTTGTTCATTGCATTGAGTGCGTGCCCGCCTGCTGGATGGCTCCCCCTGTAGTTAGTTATGTGGCCCTTTCCCTGTTACGAAGTTCTTTTCATCTGCATTAGTTCTTTGGAGCCTTTTGACACCTCTGTGGAAAAGGCTGAGAAGATATTCTCATCATTTTCTAAATGAAGAGACCAAGGCTCAGAGAGACTAAGTGTGATTTAATTCACCTCGCATTTATTGACTGGAAACTGCCATGTGCCGCACGCTCTGGGGAAGACAGAGTCACCTTAGTAGGGACATCCGCACGGGCACTAGCAGCTCTAAACAGAGTCCCTGTGGGGAGGGCTGTTGGAGAGGAGCAGATGACTGACGTGGTCCTCCGGTCTGGCTGTGCCAGTGCCCGGAGTAGCCCTCTCTCAGCCAGGACGGGAGCTGGCCTGCCCCACAGTAGCAGGGAGGGCAGTAATCTTCCTTTCCATTTGTGTCTTTGGGCAGTGTTTAAGAGGATCAAGTTGCCTGGTTTCAGATTGAAAATCTGCTCAGAAATTTGTCTTATCCAGTCTTCCATGAATCTTGAATTCTTAGGTCTGTACACATGATGGATTGTAGTATTTCCTGAATTGTAAAGGAATTTCTAGACTTCCCTTTACCAAGTTATGGTAGGGAGATGTGCTTAACTACTTAGCGACTTCTTACCTTGTGTTTTGTGCTCGACTCACGTGGTATTTTCTTGCTTCATCTGTAGTGGTTAGTTTACTTTTAAAACCTCTGTGGACCTGAAAAGGAGATTTTATTTTGGTTTCTATTGTGAGAAGCACATGGGTATTAATGCTGTAAACATGAAGAAAGCATTCTCCAGCTTCTTCTTTGTTAGACAAAGGAGTGTATAGTTTACTTTTTTTCTTCCCCATTCTTCTTTTCTTTGCTATTGTCATGAATTCTTTAACTGAATGCTTTATTAGAAGAAAAACCAAACATGGTTTTTGTTTTTGTTTTTCCATAAAGCTAAATGCATTTTCAAAAATGGATGAGCAGGTGATCTAGTTTCTCTACCTTCTTTTTCCCCCAAAGGAATCATACTGACTAAGGTGGGCCATCCACTGTGTTGGCTGCTGAATCCATTCTGCCAGAGGTTTTGTGGAAAGGCCGTTCAGTTTCTTCTCTTCCTCCTCCTTCTCCTGATAGAAAAGATTGCCAGCATTCACACACGTTTGATCCCATGTGTTCAAACGTATGCACGCGTAAAGCTTTCTTTAAAGGCATAACTTCATTTTAAAAATAAGCCTGTCCTATATGGAAAAGTTCAAAGTGTAAAGACAATAAACCCTTGACCACCCCAATTTGGAATAATCTATTTTGAAGGTAGGTTTCATTTTTATATATACATTATATAAAATCTTTGTGATACATTTTTCATTCAAAGTTTTACCCATTGTGTGATTCCCAACATCTCAACTGTACCTGCTATATAGTAAGCATTCAGTAAATTTTTCTTGCGTGAGAATTTAAAATATTTGTCAACTGTCCACTACATACTGAGCACAGTTTTAGATGCTGAAAATATAAAGCAGATAAGACACAGCCCTCCTCTTCAAGGAGTCTCAATTTTACTATAAAATTTCCTGACTATACGTGTAAACAAAGACATGTAGTAAAAATAAAATAACTTTTTAAAATAAAAATTAATATTCTTCTAAATTCTGGGTTCTGTAATTATTTTTGAAAGTCTTTTATGTTTAGGATATATTTGAATATATTCTAACTTATTGTAATTTACCTTATTCTTATTTCATTTATCCATATCTATATTTTAGACTGTTAGGATATCTATATAGCATAATATTTGCAAATAAAAAAATTTTCATCTGAAGTTTAGGCTTTCAGATCTGATTGCACTTTTTTCATTAATCTTAAAGTTTTAGACTAACTTTATGATTGTTAAGCATTCGTAACACGATTTTTTTTGAGGGGAGGGGTACCTTTCACATTCAGATGGGAGAAGCCTTGAGCAGGCAAACTATTAAATCCTTTTTAAAAATGATTTCTTCCTATTTGAAATGTTCTTAAGCAGCATATTCACCTATTAAATCATGAAACTTAAAAAAATCTCTTGCTATTTCCTAATTATTTTCTTAAGGTTATTGCTCTTAGCAGGGGTCAGTCCTTGTCTTCTGCGTCAGTGCTGGCTGACTCAGCAGTTACCCAGAGAATTGACCGAGAGCGTGTTGTGCAGAGAAATGAGCGCTTGACAGGTGTGTGCTGGTGTTTCCTTTGTGCTGCTGTAGAGTGGGTTGAGGTGGTGGGGCCCTTGGCGCTCTGTCCTCCCACAAAGCCAGCACCTGCCTTCTTGGCCTGTGCCTGCCCTGTGTGGGCTTCCCAGCCTGCATTGTTTACCCCAGGGATCGTAACTTGGCCTTTAGAACTCAAGGTCATAAGATGCATCCTCCTCAAAACCTTCTGAGGTCAGTGCAGGGACGCTTTCTCGCCCCCGCTCCCCTTTCTACCCTGTCAATCTACTCCTTACGCCCCTGCTTTATACTCCCCCCACCCTCAGTTTCTGTATATAAATACATTATCAGTTGTTAATTCTGATGCATATTGCAGCATATGTGTGCTGTTGTTTTCACTCAAGACTTTAGTGTGATAGGCATCCATAAACTGACCCCTGGCAAAACCATGACATACACAAAATTTGACTTTAGTGTCACTCAGTTTTACTTTAGTGAGTAAAAGCGGTACCTTCCTAATCATCTTCCAGCACCACCACTTTTCCTTGCTTCTCCCTTGAGGATTAGTCTTCTGGGAAACCCCTTTCCCTAGATCTCCGTGGATGATAATGGCTAATCGGCCCTCTTTCCCAGACACGTATTTTTCCGTTTTTACAGGAAGCGTCAATACCGTAGTCAGTGCCTGACTAACTGGGGAGTTCCAGATAGGCTACTGAAAATGTCCTGACACTGGCCCCTCTGTCTTCCCTCGGCTTGTGACGTTTGGATCCATAAATATGAGCGTTCCAGATAGGCTACTGAAAATGTCCTGACACTGGCCCCTCTGTCTTCCCTCGGCTTGTGACGTTTGGATCCATAAATATGAGCGTTCCAGATAGGCTACTGAAAATGTCCTGACACTGGGCTCTCCTGGCGCTGGCTCCTCTGTCTTCCCTCGGCTTGTGACGTTTGGATCCATAAATACGAGCGATGCTTCCGGGGGAGCCTTACAGCAGACAGCTTGGGGTAGTGCAGAGACTCCAGACAAGACTTAGAGAAGCCCACATTTGCCTCTTAATTTCACCACTTTTTAGCTGTATAAAGTATAAATTGGGACATGTGACTTAACCTCTGAATCTCAGCTTCTTCACGTGTAAAGTGGAAACTGTTACACCTCCCTCACCGGGTTGGAAGGATTAAATGTGATCACTTACATAAAGCGTCTAACAGCGTGTCTTGGTGTCTGGTGTTGCTTACCACCTCCTGCTCTCCCCTCCCGCACCAGCCTCACTGTAGAGGAGCAGATCTAGTTCATTTCAGTGTCTCCCCATTGTACGTATTTAAATGGAAATGTGTACACATCTCACAGGTGTTTACAGAAACCCTCATGTTCCGTATTCTCTGTTTATTACTCTTCTAATAGATGGGACTTTTGGGAGGAAGCAGAGTGAAAGCAAATATGAGAACTTTCTTTAGGGTGAGAATGTTTCTTTTTCTCTTCAGTTTGACCACAGATGCTTTCTGAGTTGAATTTCTCTTTCGTTACTACTGAGTAGAGAGCTGAAGTGTTTTCTGTGTGGATACCAAAATCTGTTCTAGCTCAATCCCGAGAGTGTGTTAAGGAACTTTTAAATTACAGGTGTATGGCCCATCTCAGTTAGACTCTGTGTTTTCTGTCTGTCAGAAGCAACGTTGCACAGGATCCGAGCTTATTGATTTGAAGATTGAATGTATAGGCAAGAGCTGGCTTGCTTAGAATTCCACTTCTTTGTAATGTAATCCCAGTTCAAGAAGTATGTCAAAATTCATAAATCAAACCGTCACCATGAGTTTCCTGAACTTACAGTTCCTGTTACAGTAAATGAAATTAAAATTCCTATCTTGAGGACACATGTCATGGTTGAGTGTATTGTAAATTTTTTCTTTTGAAATACCCACAAGCCCCTTTCTGTATCTTGTAGAGTGATCAGCTTGTTCTTTTGCAGAAAAGGCTTCATCTTGTTTAAAAGGAAGAATCATGCTAAATATATAAATCAAATACAACAATTTATTGTGGTCTGCTACTATTGCATACTAACTAGGCTCCTGCCTGTGCCAGGCTCTTCCGTGGTCCCCACTGCTCTCTTCCCCAGAAGACTGTAAGCTCCTTGCAGGCGGGACACACGTGTCTGGTTTCACACCTGCCACTATACCTAATGTGCAGTGTGAGGAATTAATGGGCGGTGGATGAGTATCCAGATTTACTCGTTGGTCGGAGCTTGTGTAGTTGAGTCCCTTGCTTGGAGCAGTGGCAGGCTGACGTTTGACCTCCAGACCCAGATTCTCTGCTGGGCTCCAGTGCATCCACATTCGCTGGAGAAAGAGACATTTGAAATCTTGGACCAACGTGTGCGAGTCCTTAGGAGGGGGCACCTTTTGTAAAACAGCGCATGTGGGGACTGACTTTGTTCTCGGCAGTGATCGCACTCCTTGGTTCCCGTTCAACTGTTTTCAGTAGTCTATGACTTCCTGGAGATTAGTGTAGAAAACTGCATTTCAGGGACGTGCATATTTCTCAGAAGCATCATTTACATATATCCTAGATACCGAAAGGAAGACAGTGGGGAAGTCATTTGCCCGGGGAGACTCAGCAGTTTGTAAAAGCCTGGAATCCGGTTTCCTTTACTAGGCCATGTGGTCAGTTTCTAGACTATAGGGGTTTTAAACGGATTTGTGTTTAATAGTAAAAACCATTATTTCGCAGTATCCATAACAAGAGGTATCTGAGAGACTTAGGTGAGGGGAAAACCAGCCACGTAAACTGAGAGATGTACCTTGTTCCTGGATGGAAATATGGAATATTGTAAAGATATGCGTTGGTTTTAGACTCATTGTTAATTGCTAGGCCAATTACAGTCCCCTGAGGGGGGAACCCAGAATTTTGACAAAAAATGAAAATAACTGAGGAATTATCTCAACAGTATTAAAATATACCCTAAAGTTAAAATAATCAACAATGTACAGAAATCCATAGGTTAGTGGAAGAGAGCATCCTTTAGAAGCAGACACCTGAGAAGTTACAAAAAGTTAACATGTGAGAAGGAAAGCCCAGAAACCCAGAGAGAAAAGGAAAGTTTGTTATAAAAGTGAACCAGGGATAATTGGTTAACTAGTTGGAAAAAAATCTAACCTCACCCATAACGAACACCACAATAGATCTTGGCACAGTGGTTAAGACTCTACACTGGCAATGCAGGGGCCCGGGTTCGATCCCTGGTCAGGGAACTAGATCCCACATGCGTGCCGCCACTGAGGAGCCTGCCAGCCTACCGCCCTTAGGACCTTGTGCAACGAACCAACCAAATAAATAAGTAAATGAAAAATTAAAAGAAAAAGAGGAGTAAAGGGTTAAAGATGGAACCATAGAAGTCTAGCCAGTATTTAGTTGATTTTTCCGAATAACCAAGGATATTTTATGGATTAGGAATGGTGATGATTGTCATAGACTTAGCTATAAATAAATGAGAAACTCAGGCTCAAGCCACCCTAAATAGGTTTACACCTGGGGTTCTGCTAAATAATTGTTGGGTGACCCTGAGCAAAGTGTTTAACCTCTTTGCAACTCAGTTTACTCAGCCAGAAAGAGGGTCATATTAGCTCTTATGGCAAAGAGCGGCTGTGAGGAGTAGATGAGATCGTCCCTGTACGATGTCAGATAAGCACTCCATCGTGGTCAGCTGCATTTATACTTACGCCGACGTCCGCATTGTTGATAATATTAGAAACAATCTACTTTTCCATCCGTTGGGAATGTTTCAGTAAATTATGGTGGTACGATATGTAACCAATAAAACCATGTTTTCAAAGAGCATGCACCATATTGGCCCAGTGCTCATGACATTATGGTCAGGGGGAATTCGAAGCAGGACACAACATTGTATCTCGTAAACCCCTACTTTTATATTTTTGTGTCTGTCTTATATGTATATTTACACAGATACAGACGTGCACGACAAAATGACCCCAAAGAAATACACTACAACATTAATAGCAGTTGTCTCTGGCTGGTAAACTTAAGGATTGGTTTCTTTCTGCCAGGTATTTTTTTGTAGTACTTACAGTGAATGTGAGTCACTTTAGTAATGAGAAAATGCTATTCAGAACGGAAAGGGGCGTGAGTGCCGAATTCTGGCTTTGCTCCGTGATGAGAAGAGCATGCGCCAGGTTCGTTAGTGACCGAGGCGGTTCTTGCCTTGTTCTGCTTTCAGAGGAGGACACCGTCCTGGCCCTTCCCGGCCAAGGTCTGGGGGCTTTAACAATTATAGGTTCAATCATATTTTTAGTGGAAGGATTTGAAAAAGTAAAACGTGAGCCTAGGACCTGGATGATTTTGCCAACAAGTAATATCTGGGGTGGAGGGGGTAGGTGGCGTGTGTGTGTAAGAGACAGAGAGAGAGGGGAGGAACAATACAGGTCATTTTCCCAGTGTGTGGAACATTGAGGGGAATAGGAATTCTGATTCACCCTTTATTGTCAGGTGTTCTGATTTGGGTATATTAGCTTTTGCCGAGTGCATGAGTGTCCAGGATTTCTGTTACAGATCTCAACTTAATAAAACCTGAGTGCTTTTGACATTGTGAAATTTCTTTATATCTCCCCAGGCTTCATTTCTCTGGTTAAATGAGAAACGTGCTCTTATTTCAAATGTTAGAGAGTATTCTCCTTTTCTAAAAAAATAGAGTCGAACTGTCTGTCACACATCTAAAACAGTTTTGATCTTTAGCATATTTCGTGGTTTTTGTTTTTTGTGTTTTTTTCCTGGCAGCAACTGAAAATTAAGAGGATCAAAGTCGCGTTGCTATAAAAAGCCTTCTTTTCATCGACACTTGAAGTCACGATGAGGTTGCTCCCCCCGCCCCCCTAAAAGCCTATTGCTTATCTCATTCTGATAGAATTCAATTTCAGACCCATCGCATTCTAATGGACCAAGAGTGATATGTAGTCTCAATCTGTGGAATTTAGTTTTAATTCAAATTCAAATCTACTGCTGTGTTGCAGTTAAGAGTAAAAGCAGGAATAATTTTGACTCCAAATATGAACGAATGTGCTATTTGGCGGCGTGGTGTAGGCTTTTAGTTCAGTTCAACAAATCTGTATCTGCCGTATGCTGTGTACCAGCCAGTACTCCAGGCGCTGGGAATGAAGAAATGGATTTGGCCTCGTGCTTACTCTCAAGGAATTCACACTGTAAAGGGGGAGACAGGTGTGAAAATAGAGTCGAATAAGTGGTGTACGAAAAGTATTCAGAATGAGTAGTAGAAACATTCTAAATGGTCGATGTAAATGGCTCACCTCTGAGCTTCAGGAAGAGCGCTGGGATCTAGGCCTTCAGGAGTGACTGAGAAAGAGGCAGGCAGCGAAGAGGGTTGGCCTTGCAGGCAGATTAGCACCTGTGAGCAGGTGTGTGGGACCACGTGCTACGTGCCGGACTTAACCAGGACCGAGGGGGTGGGAGGTTGGGTGGCAGGGTGACGGGGGATCTGGGGTGGGGCCAGAGTGGAGGGCTGGCCAGCTAGGCCGCGTGGGCCTTTGTTTGCCGTACTGACGGGCTCTGAACTCCACGGGAGGAGTTGTGAGTCTTGGGACGGTTTCAGTCTTGGTATATTCATTAAAATATCTTCCGTTTCTGAAAATGATCTGTTCTGTTTCAGATCCATTTATTCCCTCCTTGTGTACCCCAGCCTCCAGGGACTTCGTCCTGGTCGGGTCCCGGATCCTCCACTCTTGACTCCTGCTCTGGCTTTTCATTCTTGGCATCACGGGTGGTGCAAAGGCTACCCAGTGGCAGGATGTCACCCAGGTCCCCTGGGCCCTCCAGAGGTTAGTCACAAAAGTGAGTCTTGTCAGCCAAGCAGAGCAGTTGGGAGGTAGCCCAGGCGGGTGTTTACTGCGTGAGCTTCCCCCCGACTCCCTGCTTCTGGCATTCTCACACTCTTACATTCAGCACAGTGTATGGGAAAATTTTGATTTGGGGAAAAAAGAAAGTTTAAATTCCATTTTTTTTTTTTACTTGCTAAGAAGGCAGCCTTGGTACACTTTACTTCTCAGAGTCTCGGCTCCTTCATCTCTAATGAGATAACATTACTGGCCTCATGCATTTGTCCTGAGGATGAAATTATTTTTTGTGATAACGTGAGTGACTGTCCTTCACGAGTGCCTCCTAGGTGTTCCCGAGTGGGGTGTTCTGTAGAGGGTTTCGTTTATCCCATCCAGTCCCAAAGCCCGTGTGCCACCAGGTCACTCTGCCTCTCGGGGCACGGCCTGTAGGAAGGTCCTGGCTCGGGCCCTGGCTCACAGCACAGCCATCCTCCTCTCTGCTGACGCCTCTGGGAGCAGGGCCTCAGCCCCTCTG
>NW_020172451.1:3937452-3939446 GCF_003031525.2 Neophocaena asiaeorientalis asiaeorientalis | reverse complement strand
GGGGGAGGGGAAGGATGGGGGCCCTGCCGGTTGCTTTGCTGCCTGGGGGCTGCCCTCCCTCTGCATAAGGACGGGCTTGCTTTCTCTCGCCAGGGCAGCTTCCTGGAGGCCGGGCCCTGGTTGGGAAAGCCACACGTGGTCCCTTGCTGACCACGTTCGCTCTTGAGGCAGATAGCCTCCCAAGTCTGCCTCAGGGATGCGCACGCCTGCGCAGTGCTTAGGATGTCTGTGTGGTGCTGCCCTTGAGGTGGGCAGGGGAGGCCCGACTCTCCACGACCCTCCATCTTCCCTGTGATCAGCATCACGCCGACCATTCCATTATCAGCCTTGCGGTTCCTTCAGTTCAGACCTATGTTAACAGTGCACGTACACCTTGGCGAGGAAACAGTTTAAGCCCTCGTCAGGCTTTCACGTATTTGTGTGATGTGTTTCTGTCTTTCCTGAGAGCAAACTCGATAATGTGGTCAGGAGTGACCAAGACTCTCGTAACCAAGCCTGAAGCCTGTGGTCAGTCACTGGAGTCGCTTCCTTGCCTGTAGTCTTTATGCTACTAGTGGTCATAACTTGTCCACATTTGGAAGTACCTACATTTTCTTTTGGAGGAAAGGCATTAGTTACCTTGGCCACTTATTTAGATTGGAAAATAAAATTTTAAACCTTATTTGAGACCATGGAAAAGTAAATTGCTTCTAAAATGAAGAGTAACAAAGCAGTCACAGTAATAGAAGCAAGCATTGCTTACTGCTGACTGTGACAGACACCTGCCAAGCCCTTTACAAAAGCCAGTGCGTTTATCCTCAAGTATTTCCTAGAATAGGTGATGTTATTATCCCCATCTTACAGATTTGTAAACTGAGGCCTGTCCGGGTT
Organism: Neophocaena asiaeorientalis asiaeorientalis; assembly: GCF_003031525.2. Taxonomy (NCBI): domain Eukaryota; kingdom Metazoa; phylum Chordata; class Mammalia; order Artiodactyla; family Phocoenidae; genus Neophocaena; species Neophocaena asiaeorientalis. Next base: position 3,938,576 of record NW_020172451.1, on the reverse strand, counting down.
AAAATACTTGCCAGCCAGTGGCGGAGCCACATGAGAACCCAGGCGGCCTGGCCCTGCGTTCCCCAGCCACCTGCTCCTCCTGCTGCATTCTGCGCAGACTCAGTGTTGGCCACACCTCTGTGGTGGTTGTCTGCTGACATCATTAGCCAAAGACACAGTGCTTCCAGTTTTCTCCTTGTGGTCACAGATTCTAGTTCTGTTTGTAAATAAATGCATGCAGAATATCCAGTATCAACCTTTCAGGTGCAGGACTAAAAATGATTCTCTTTGCTTATCCAGACAACTTTTAAGTAATTAATTTTCTGAGTCCAGTCTTGAAAGCCTGACATTTCCGAAAAAGATACCTATATTAAACGAAATTCTGTCTACTAATATATACTATTATATATACAGACACACATACATACATAAGCAGAGAGAATATATGTTCTTTAATCATTTAGAGACAGTAAACTAATGGCATTAAAAGAAAATAGCTATGATGAGCTTAAAGAGTATTTCCAGTTTTTGTTTGACTAAGATTTTCTGAGAAGGCCCGTAGGTATCATTTCAGCCCCCTCTGCTGAGAATTGCAGGAAACCTTGTTCCCTCTTGTGAGCTGGGACAGCTGATCAGAAGTTTGCTTGTTAGGTGGGTGGGTGGGGTGTGATTGTCCTTTTCTGGGTAGACTGTTTGTATTACTGTACATCTTATGTTACCCTTCCCCAAGCTGCAGTTAGCTCGTTGCTCTCAGACATTTGAATAATTGGTTTAACGTGAGACTGATTTCTGAGAATGACTCATCGCTGTTTACTTGGTATGATTTAGTGACAGTGTTGAATTTATGCACTGGAAAACTCCAACAGGAAACTTGAAAAATAAGTAATTTCCATGGCAGAGTTCAGACAGGAGCGGGGTTGGAGTTTTCATCTTTTGAGGCCCGTACAGTCAGTGCAGGAGGAGGGAGGAAGAGGAGACTTGAGGATCATAGATGAGATGAGATGAGAAACAGTTTCACATGTTTTCTGAAACAGATCACACCCTCCTCCTTTTGGTGGCAAGGAGTGACTTTGGTCCGCACCTGCAGCCCTGGAACTGACAGCCTGGGGCCTGGGGGTGTGGAGGAGGCAGGCAGGCCGGCCGGC
>NW_020172451.1:3935075-3937358 GCF_003031525.2 Neophocaena asiaeorientalis asiaeorientalis | reverse complement strand
CTCCCTCTCCCCCCTCCCTCTCCCTCTCCCTCTCCCCCAACCCAACCCAACCCAACCCAAACAGAACCATGCCAGAGCTTCTGTGCAGAGGGGGCAGTACCAGCTGATTTTTATAACACAGGTGGACGGTCGCACCCCGTGCTCTCACCCTGGGCTGAGGAGCCCTGTTTCCAGCCGCCCCAGCAGCAAAGGCTAGTGGGGAAGCCTGGCCAGAGCCAGATTTAGTCAGATTTAGAATTTTGCTGTTTCCCCTCCAGGGCCCCTGGAGAATGTGTTCCAAGGGAGGGAGGGATGTTTCATTGAGCATTTTAAAGAGACAGAGAAGTCAGTCCTTTCTGTATTATCTTTAAGATGGATTTGTTTTTAATCTCGGAAAATCACTTCTAGCAGTTTTAGAAGAAGGATATTCTTATAGCACCGGTAAATACAGATAGCATAAAACCTTTTTCAAGGAGTTTTTAGGATACTGTATGTGAAAGTGCTTTGAAATTTTAGTTAATGTCAGAATTGTGACTAGAATTCGCATGCAAAGTAAAAGTGTTATTCGCTTTTACAGTTTTTATGAACAGTTCAGCTTGGCCTTGTTAGAAGATTAAGCGCTGATACACTTGCTCTGGTCGGTCGTGCTCATTTAGGCTACGTTTATTAAACTGGCATTTATTGGGCTTCTGTGGACACTATTAGTTTTACTTACCTTTGTAAAACACGGAAGAAAACACAAGTTCCGCCTTTGTGATGAGAGGCAGAAAATTCGAACTATAGTTGATACTTCAAAGTTTGTACAGCAGAGGGTGACTTAGCTGTTTGTTACCAGAGCAGTGCTGTTAGAAAGGCCCCACGCAGGGGTTAGGGGACCCCAGCCAGAGTCAGCCCTTCGCCCCTGCCCTGCCGCCATCACCCTGAGCTTCCAGTGCTCTTGCCTGACCTTCGGCTCAGAGTCGTGCGCCCTGCTCCCCTACCTCATGTGCAAAGTAGGTCTGTAGTCTCCTTAGTAGGGTCGTTGGAGAGTTGACCTGAACCACGGTGTGTGGAGCACAGGCATACGTGGACCGTCGGTATCTACATGTAGTATCGCAGGCTTTCTAGCCGTTTCAAATTTGTATACAAGCTCAGAAAAACCAGTTTTAGTTTTATGGAATTATGTACTCATGGCTTGAGATATACCCCCTCCAGTGCTGTACAATCATGTTGTCTGGTTCAAAACATTCAAAGTATTGATCTTGAAACACTGAAGTTTCTTGCAGAATATCACAGCAAACTTCAGGCTTGCTTTGGATGTGTTACTGTGCTCGCTCACAGCCTTGGACATTCTCGGTTACTGCGGTGTTTCATGCTCTGACAGTTACCTTTAAGATGTTGTTTTCAGGTTGCCAGGTGTTAATTTAAGCACACGCCAGCCTGTGTGCTTGCGCGTGCACGCATGCCTGCATACCCCTGCCGCAGCGCCGGGAGCTGTGATTTAAAGTGGAATCGATAGAGCAGGAGGTAATGTTTTATGTTTAGGGCGAGCTCCTGACGTACAGCTTCGCGTGACATCTCGTTTTCTAAACGCCTGAGGCGTCAGTGATCTTTACAGCAAGAATTCTCATGCTGTTAGGCATTCCAGGCTTACTGTCTATCCTGCCCGGTAGATATATGGCTTTTATGGACTTATAAATCATGACAGTAGGATTCATACATATCCAAAAAAAGAAGAGATTTAAATCTTTACCAAGTTACCAAGATTTAATGTAGTTTAGCCATTATTCTTGCTTAGAAGTAACATTCTTATCTAAAGGCAGTATATTTCATATCTTTGAAGGTAACTCTAAAAACGTATTGCCAGAGAAACAAATATTTATTAAGAGCACCCTGTGTGCCAAGCACTCTGCCAAGTGCAGCAGAGAAGCAAGTGAAAGAAACGGCCCCAGCCCTGCAGTAGCTCAGAGCCCCGAGGAAGGTGCTAAGAGGTGAAAGATGATGGTTGCCGGCTGGGCAGTCCGACTCCGCGGTAGAGGAGGAAGGCGGGATGGACGGTAGGGCAGCGCACCCCCCACTGTGCACGGGGCTCTGGGGCAGGAGAAAGGGCTTCAGCCTTTCGGGATGAGGGGTAGTTAACCATGTCGTCAGCAGTGGCCATGTTCTCCGAAGTGTTCGCGAATTCCGCCCCCCTCCTTCGCTCCCCTCCTCAGGCTCTAGTTTGGGAGGAAGTCGGGAGCTGAGGAGAGGAGAGCACCAGCGGGTCGGGGTCCAGAGCCTGCCTGCGCCTCCCCCCCCCCCCCCCCCCCCCGCCCCCCCCACAAC
>NW_020172451.1:3866832-3934997 GCF_003031525.2 Neophocaena asiaeorientalis asiaeorientalis | reverse complement strand
CCCCCCCCCCCCGCCCCCAATTTACGTACAGACAGAATGCGCAGATTTTAAATGAATGGTTTGGTTACATCTGTGTAACCGTCACCCCAGCTGAGTATATAGAACATTTGCATCACCTCAGAGCACCCCACCGTGTCAGGGCTGGCTTTTAGGGGCTGAGGGTACAGCCTCCTGCGGAGGAGTCACGGCCCTGAGTAAGTAAGAACCAAGGCCCAGGGCGGGATCCTGCATCGCTCGTTTCCTGTGCTGGAGATGGACCTGTGCCGATAACACCCAATACCTGTGCCTTGGCTTAAACTTCCTGGGAGCAGCAGCCTGTGTCCTGGAGGTCCTGGCTCATGTGTCAGTCTTTCCATCTTTAGATGACGTTTCTGATCCTCTTGCTGTGCTTTTAAGTCAGGTGTCTTGCAGACCGGGTGCCTCTGTGAGCGTGCCTTCGTTACCATGGTCCTCTGTGTGTGTACCCAGCCCGTGGGGCTTTATTCACGCACAGGGGTAATTGCTCCACGTTACTCCCTTCAGCTTATTAGCAAGCGTTTACTGAGGGCCTGCCATGTGCCAAGAGTCTCTATTAAGCTCTCAGTTTTGCAAACCGAGTCAGATGCAGTCCTTCTTCTCAGATGGCTTCTGACCTAGTGTGCGCCACAGACGATAGCCAGAGCTATGGCGCACGGTGTGGTCAGAGCTTGGGAGGGAGTAAAAGCACGAGGCTTGGGTGTCCGCGGCAGCGACGATAATAGTTACACTTACTGAGTGCCTGCTCAGCACTAGGCATGGTTCTCAGTGCTGACCTCTTAACTCATTTAACCCTCTTGACGTTATTTTCCCCATTTCGCAGATGAGGAAGCTGAGGGCCAGAGAGGTTAACTAATGTGCCCACCACCACACAGCTGTTCAGTGACACGAGCAAGAAATGAGCTTTGTTATTTCTAACCACTTGGATTTTTCGGGTTGTTACTGCAGCATAAACTAGCCTATCCTAACTTGATAAGAGCGTCCCGGAAGGGCTTGGACAAGAGCCACTCCTGGAGGTGGGGAACCACTGAGAAACCGGCTCCGGGTGTCTGGAGTGGGAGGACAGGGAGGCCTGATCAGGGGCATGATGATAAGGTGGAAATAGGAGGACAGATTGGAGAGGAAAGAATCTGAGAAAGATAGGAATGCAAGAGGATGTTTTTTCCTTTGGTGAGATGATGGTACTTGACTGTTGCTGTCCTTTTGGGAGAGAAGTTAGCTGTTTGTTGTTGCCCTACCAGTTCAAGGACTATTTTTGGTATTTCTGTTGGTGATTTTGAGCAGAGATTAAAATACCATCTAAAATACTAGGAGCCTGTAAACTCCCTGCTGTTTCCCTCAGTTCCTCAGCTCCTAGCGCCGTACCTTGCCCAGGGCAAGTGCTCTGTAAATTTTTAGGGATGAACAAATGAATATTCTTAAATATGTTGTGTTTTTTTTTTTAACACTTAAACTTCTTTAAGCTCTTACTTAAGCTACATTTGCTGCTTTTTCCTTTTCCTCTAACCCTTCTAGGGAGGTCAGGTGTGAAAATGGTAATTTTCACAATACAGTTTGTGCTAGAAAGTATCTATTTTCCTGTTTTTGAAACTTCTGAATCCAGTGGCTAGAACGTTTTACACAATCCTCTGCTCTTTACTTTTTTATCATACTCCGCTTCCCTGCTTTTGCCTAGGCATTATTTGTAATTACGTAAAAATCTGTTTTAAGCTGCACCCCAGGGAATAACAAAAGCTGGCTGCTTGTCTACATGGTCTTTAATTAAAGTTGAAAAAAATTAGGCCGTTGTGATGCATATCTTTTTAAAATGCTGCCTAAAACAGAAGAGGCTGATTTAAGCGAAACCAGCTGTAAACTGTTGGTACTTAAATGGATTAAAGTATAATCTGGCTTTTTAAAAAAACACATCTGTCTGGGATGTGGGTAGGTGTGGTCCTAATTTTAAGCAGGTGAATGGACCACATAAGCCTTTAAGAGTCTTCTGACTCCCAGGTTTTTCTGATTTTTAAAAAATTTCCTATCACTTCACTTTATGGTTTAAGTGAGCTGAACAACAAAAATTAATCATAAAAGATAATATTATACTCATGACAATTACAGAAAAAGTGAAATGCTTGAAGTTATAGGTAAAAAAGTAAATTAATTTTCTCTGTCTATACTAGCTTTTGTCGTGGCATTCCTGAAGCTGTTTTGGTAATTATTTTCTTCTTGTGTGTCTCCCTTGTCTGGTCTGTATTTCTTTAGGGCCCGGTACCTTAGCTTCCTATTCTCTGTGTGTACATTACCTGACCGAGGGCCTGACCCCCAATAGGTACTCAGATATTCATGGACGCTTCCCCTTTCTAGACAGGAGGGATGACTGTTTCTTGCTTAGCTTTGTAATAATGATATAACAGGTAAAATCGATTATTTCACTCAGAAGTAAATGCAGTAGAGTCCTTTTCACTGTTGTATTTTCTTTGCTTAATATTGCTAATTACACACACACACACACACACACACACACACTTTGAATGTAATATCTTTGAATGTGTCTCTGCACTAAACTTGTTCTTTAAATAAAATAGTATTCTCACCCTGATTGGCTCAGTCATAATGAGGCGGTGAACTTGTTAGGCCCTCCTAGATAACGCCTAGACTTGGTCAGGGCCAGGCTCTTCCTTCCAGTTTCTCTCAAGCTGGCTCATGAAAAGCTGGGCCAGAGCATGTATTTAAGGATCCACTGAGTACGTGGACTCCTAGAGCAGGAACTGAAGGGCCTCCAGGGCCTCAGGGACTCTGAAACGGTCAGGAGCCAGAGCCGCTCCCACCGTCGCCCAGAGGCCACCCCGCCTCACACTCCGCCCTCCGCCTGTGCGTCCAACCCAGCGTCCTAGCTCTTCAGACTTCCTTCTTTTTTCCTTACAGCACCGAGCGGCCACCAGCCTGACTCTTGGTGCACCTTTACCTCACTGCTCCGGAGCCTACCTCTGACAGGTCACGTCCCTCTGTGTCTTGGTTCCAGATCTTAAGAAGAACTGTGTGGCTTCTCTTGGGTCAGTTTCCACCCTTGTTGTAGCTCCCTCACTACTCGGTGTGGACCCTGGACCAAGCACAGAGGCATCCCCTGGGGCTCTGAAATCCAGAATCTGGGCTTCCCTGGTGGCGCAGTGGTTGGGAGTCCGCCTGCCGATGCAGGGGACGCGGGTTCGTGCCCCAGTCCGGGAGGATCCCACGTGCTGCGGAGCGGCTGGGCCCGTGAGCCATGGCCGCTGAGCCTGCGCGTCCGGAGCCTGTGCTCCGCAACGGGAGAGGCCACAACAGTGAGAGGCCCGCCTACCGCAAAAAAACCCAAAATGGTGAAATGCAGAGTCTGGTTCTCCACCTCACGTCTACTGAATCAGAACCTGCACGTTAACAAGATGCCCAGGTGGTTTGAATGTACAGCAGAGTTGAAGAAGCACATGTGTCGCCATGGCCACTCCTGCACAAAGAGCCGCATGACACTGTTTCCTGGAGGAGGAGGAGGTCGTGACCGCGGCCGTTCAGTGTGGAAATGACCTGGCCTGTGGCCAGCCCTCCCTCGCTTTCCCACCCTGGCACGGTGTCATGGGGGTCCAGGGGTGGGGTGCAGGAAGGTGGCGGAAGGGCGTATCCGAGCTCCAGAGTGCTCAGCGCAGAGGTGTGAGGGGGAGGGTGGGCCTGCTGTGACTGGAGGAGAGCAGGAGGCAGTGGCTGCAGAAGGAGATTCTGTGTTTGGAATAAAGGTTTGGTTAGGGTTATGGAAAGCCTTTGAATAAATATCAAGCGAGGAATTTGGAGTTCATCCCTCTCGTCACTTCGCTTTGACACCTGGGCAGTCCTGCTGCCCTTCACCTCCTAGGCTTTTGCATTTGCTCTCCTCTCAGCCTGGTTCCCAGGGAGTTGCATGGCTCGCTCCCTCATTTCCTTGAGGTTTTTGCTCATCTTGTCAGCGGCCTTTCCTGCCTCTCCTCCCTTTAAAGTTGTCTGCCTCCCGCAGCCCCGCTGCCCGCCCACTCCTTTGGCACTCTCTCCCCTCCTCTGTCACACTTGCTGGCGTCTGTCGTACGATGTGTTTATGTGATGTTTGGGGTTTTGTCTGCTCCCCGTCCACGCTGATATTCCTGGAATGTAAGTACAGTGAGGGTAGGCAAGGACCATGTTTCTCTCCCTCACTGTTCCAGTGTCTAGATTGGCACCAGGCATAGAGTAGGCTTTCATTGCAGACGTGGTGTCAGCCGCGTTGGGTCCTCTACCACCTTTTCCTGCCCCAGTGTCTTCTAGGCTCCCCTTGTTGCCTCAGGCTGCTAAGCGTTCTTGGAGAAAATCGCAGTACCTGACTAATGAGCTCCATTCCAAAATCATGCCAGCCAGTTTTCCCTGGGCCTTTCCAGGGCCCTTCTACTCATCATGAATCCCACAGTGCTGGCTTGAAATCTTTCCCTCAAGTTCCGCAAGGGGTCCAGACCACTTCCACTGTCTACTGTAGCTCCCTGAACTGAACTTCAGACGCCTGCTCGTTTTCTAAGTCTGAATTCTCTGCATCGAGTCATCTTCCCCTTTCCCTGCAGTGGGAGGAGTTCCTTTCTTCAGGAACAGATCCACCACAATCCCCTTGGCCCCCGGCCTCCTCTCACATGGGTTCTCACCCTGCAGCTCGTCCTCGCGGGGGCAGGGCACGGGTTAGGATTTGGTGGAAGGGTTTCTGCCAGCAAGACTTGTTCATACAAAATATTTGCAACTACTCTCCCCCCTCGTGTATTCTCGGACTTTAAGTCTGAGCTCAGAAGTCCTCTGCATCGGGCTCATCCAGGTTTGTTTGGCCTTGTCTGCAGCCTTCACGGTCTGACCTGCTGTTTATTATCCTTTGTCTTTCGCCAGTGGTACTTCTGTTTCCCTCTCCCATCATCCTTTGTGGGCAGATTTAAGTTAAGATAGGGTTTTCTCTTTTTTCGGTATCAGACCCTTGCGTGCTTTGCTGAAGAGGAACCAAACAAGCTTTTAAGCAACCAAGGAATTTATTCAAAACTGTGTTAAAATGAGACTCTCTGGATGGAACAAATAACACAGTTCCAAAACCACACATATATTTAGTAAGCTGTGTACTTACTTGAAGTTCACAGACACTTCTGGTCCTCACACATGCTGTTGGGTTCTCCGCGTCAAACAACCAGAATGTCAACCCCATGTGCTAGCACACTGGCAACCATAGAAATTCCTGTCCATTTTAAACTTCATTGGATTTTGATTGCAAACAGCCTCACATCCTTAGTATATGCTGTTCGGTTAATTCTCAACAACCATTGTTTCCAGTAATCCTGTTCTTTACAATGTAACTGATCTTATGATAATTCTTCTATTTTGTAAATGATAAAGTTCCCTTTCAGAGATTTTCAAGAGCCATGCTGATAGGAAAGCAATGTAAAGGAAAGTACGTCTGCCTGTAGAAACACCAGCGGATCAGAGGAGATTCCCTCCGAAGACTGGGTTGGTCCTGGAGCCCACCCCTTCCCAGAGCAGTGGCAAAAGGAAATATTAGACTTAGTGCAGGGATGATAAAAAGCAGTAGGTTGCTCAGATAATAGATAGAGATGCGGACAGGAGTCAGGCGGGTCTGGGAGCCAGCGGGAGGGGACCGAGAGCTGGGGAGGCCTGGCAGGCTTCTCAGTAAAGCCGACTTCATCAGCGGTTACGGAGGGAGGATAATTCATCCGTGCATGGGTTTATCTTGGAGGTTTTGGGGAGCATTTAACTCCTTAACCCCAGTTTCATTACAAGAAGTTGCTGTAGAGCAGGGGTCCCCAACCCCCGGTCCACAGACCGGTACCGGTCCGTGGCCTGGTAGGAACCGGGCTGCACAGCAGGAGGTGAGCGGCGGGCAAGCCGGCAAAGCTTCATCTGCCGCTCGCCATTGCCCCCCATCGCCGCCTGAACCCCCTCCCCCACCCCCGGTCCGTGGAAGAATTGTGTTCCACAGAACCGGTCCCTGGTAGCAAAAAGGTTGGGGACCGCTGGTCTAGAGGCTCGCACTGGGATGAGTGGTATGAATGCTGCCGGCTTTGCCCCCCGTTTCCACTTGCACCTTGGCACTGCCCAAGTTCTCCCCGCTTGGTTAGTTAAGTCTTCCGTGCAAATGTTTCAGAAGCCCCTTATGTTATAAATCGCTCCTCAGACATAAATTATTTCCTAGCAAATTGCTAATCTTGCTGTTCAGAAATATTGGTTGTTCTCACAAAGGCACGACTAAAAGGGAGGCATTCTACATGAAAGTGGTCCCTGTGCATACAATGTGCTTGGCCAGGAAGACTCAGTTACATGCAGGTGGCATTTCCCCTTATGTTAATTTATCAATTTAATATGATCTCAGCAGTATTCTCAGGTCTTTTTCTGGAGCTAGATAAGTTTATTATCAGGTTTATTTAGATGGATAAATGAGCAGTAATAGCCCAGATATATAAATGTAAAAACACCTGAAACCTACGAGCATTAGGAGAAAACATGAATGAGTTTGTTTACGTTACAAACTGAGAGTAGAGAAAAGCTTCCTATATAGCTCATTCTCTATAACAGAAAAACTTGATAAATTTAAATATACTTTTAAAAAAAAGCCTTTGCACAGCACAGAAAAAGTAAGCAAAGTAAAAGGATAAATGACAAAGTAGAGGAAAATATTTACAACTTAAATCACAAACAGAAAGCTAATATCCATAATACGTAGTTTCTAAAATTAAGAAAAAGACCAGTAGCCCGATTAAAACTTTATAAAAGAATAATTTACAGAGAAATAAATGCAGGGAGCCATCAAACTAATGAAACAATGCTCAATCTTGCTCATAAAAAGACAAATGCACACTAACCTATACACTGAGATGCCATTTCTCACCTATTTGAGAATAAACATGATTGGCACGACTGTGCGGCAGTAGACATTCTCATATGGTGGGAATGCAAAATGGAACAGTGTCCAGCAAAATTAAGACGTATTTACTCTTTGACTCAGCAGTCTTACTTTTAGGAAACTTCCCCAGAGACTAGGTTAAGACCGTTAATTGCAGCTTTATTTACAATTCTAAGATGTTAGAAGCAACCCAGTGTCCCTCGGTCGGGAGTTGTGGTTTATCCATACAATGAACTATAAGGCATTGTAAACATACGTGAGGTGGTCTTCTCTGTATTCCGAACATTCTGCAGGGTGTGAAAGCAGCAACCATAGAAGATTTTTAGAGTATGCTGTCTTTTGTGTTATACAGGGGGAGAAATATGAATTCCATATGTTTTCAAAAAGAAACCATGGAGGAATAAACTATGAACTAATTTTTAAAAATTGTAACTTTAAGAGAAAGGGACAGTGTGGAATAGACAGGGGTGGAAATTAGAATTCTCTAGAGGTACCTGTTTTGTAGTATTTACTTCAAAATCACGTGTGTGTTTTACTTAATTAAAAAGTTGCATCAGAAAGAAAAAATACAAATGCAGTTCTTCAAATAAAGGAAAGAAAAAAGGGAGGGTGGGAGGAAGGAATCTATCACACAGAGAAAATTATTTGGAGTGATTTTAAAACATCACATTTTGACTTTGTCGCTCTACTGGGATATATCCTAGGAACAAAGGAGACACAGAGAAATTATAAACTGTATTCTGGGTAATATGGGTATTGTTATTCTGTATATTTATTTACACGTGTATATGTTTACTTATGTCCCTGTACATACCACATACTTCACATTTAGGGTAAAGAGAATTAGCAATTGTGTTTATGTGGTTAGGAAGCAAGATTTTCAGCATAAAAGAGACAAATATAAAAGCAAAGAAGTTAAAAACCCTTAGTATAAAGTTTGAGTTGGAAATAACCGTATGAATTCATGATTGGTAATTATTCCTTCTAGAAAGTACATATTTTCTAGCTTTGTTCACTGAAAAGGGCTATAAACAGCGAGCCGCTGTAGCATCCAAATTGCGTTTTCTTAATACCATTTCTCCGAAAAAGGAACCAGGGCTCCTTAGAGAAATGGCTGGTTCTGGGTGGAGCATAAAATAGGGAAGATGTACCTTGGACATACAGATGTACAAGCAAGTTGTCAGAGACTACGTGGGGCTGTGTCACAAGGGCATAAGTGCCTACTTGAAAGAGTTGACCACTAGCCAAAGGTGGGATGGTTTTAGGATGGAAAAGAAAAACGACTGCAATGGGTTGAAACACATCGAATACATAAAAATCCATCACAATATAAAATCCATATAAAAATGTAAGAGTTCTTTTGAAGGTTACTAAGGCACTAATTCATTATTATGAAAATTGATAAATAAAGGGAAAGAATGCAGCATTTACCCTGCCTTTCAAGTTTGAGCTCTGTGTCAGGGCCATCAAAGAGTTGATGAGAGACACTTCTTTATAGAAGGATTCCCGCTAATAAGTGAAGAAGGAAGAATATAATAAGAAAATCACCATTTTACTTTTGCACCCCTTAAAGAAATATTGGATTTAGGTAGCCAACATCAATAACTGCTAAAGCCCATTAGGGTAAAAAGCTGATACGGAGCTGTGTAATGGGTATCTCTGGCCCCCAACACCAGAACCCACTGATCAGTCACTCAAATGAGAAACCGGACATTATGTACTTCTTGGTGTTATGCATAAGGCGTGTAGCATCCCTTATGAAGTTTTTTCTTGCTAAACTGAGTTAATCGGAATTAAATCAAACCTCTAGATCTAACTACCAGTTTAGATAAAATATAAGGGATAGAGAGGCGTGATCAAGACATCAATGAAACACAGTCAGCCAGTCCAGAGTCCAGTACAAAGTCAGCCTGTCTTTGTACAAGACAAACAACCAACTCCTTCACTGATGGGTGATGTGGAGGAGGAGGGCAGAGTATCTTACAGACTTAAGAAGACACAGGAAGCCTGGCATCCCCATGCTGGCTGGAGACTTCAGGCGCTGCTTTCAAGAAACCAGTTGTAAAAGGACATTTTTGAGATGTTCGTGGACATTGGAACGTGGACTGGCTGTTAGATGTTACTGAGGAGTTACAGTTAAGCTTTTTAGCAAAATAACGACATGCTGGTTATTTTTGTCAGGCACTATCTGTTAGAAATACTAAAGGATTAGCCAGTGAAATGATGTGATGTCTGAGGTTTATTTTAAATACTCTAGGGGTGGAAAGTGTGGAAAGAGGATAGAGAAACAAGATTGACAGCATGGTAACTTGAAGCTGGATAATGGCTATGTGGTATTTATTACACCTGTCTCTCTACTTTGTGGTATGTTAGGAAAGTTCCACTAAAAAAGGGTTAAAAAAAACCTTTTAATTCCTATTGTTGACCTTAGATTGAAACCCTTAGTGGGTGGGGGGGGATCGCTGTGGAATCTGAACCACAGCTTCATCGGTAGAATAATATCTGTAGTGCGTGTAGTGCCGGTCCCCACACACATATATACACGTTTTAATTGTTGTATTCATAGACAACAGTTGCCACGTTATCTGGTTGGTGCAGCGCCCTGTGCTAGGTTGATAGGGGAACAAAGGAGGAAATGGTTAGAATCCTGGCCTGTGAGAAGGAGGGAAGGCCTCCGCCAGCACCGTGTAGGGAGAGCAGAGATTGCCTGGGAAAGGAGGCACTTGGACTGGGCCTTGAGGAAGCTGGGAAAATTTAGTTATGTGGCAATGAAGAGAATATTCAAAAGGGATGAATTAACACCAGCAAAGGTAGAGAGGAAGAAAAGCAAAGAGTGAACGGAATTAACCAGCTTGGTTGAAGCTGGGGAGAATCTTGAATCTTGAATAGACTTGGTCAAGAAAAGTGGATGGGGCCAGACTCCACAGGACCTTGGAGCCGGCTTAGAGCAGCTCCTGGCTGGAAGCCATGCCTCTTTTATTTTGTCTCCCTGGGTAGCCTGGTATAGTGCCCGCTTGGTACTCAGAAAATTTTTGTTGAATGAATTTACTCTGTATACAGTGAGGGAAACTGACCTGAATAAAAACCTGTAAGAGCGTCAAGAAGTTTAAAAAACATAAACACTTTTTCGATGGAGCACAAGGTATAGGTATATGTTGGTTGAATAAAGCGTAATCAACTTTGCCAGAAGTATTTTGCTACTCTATAAATGCATTTCTAAATGAGGATGCCCAGATGCAGTTTCTCAGAGCAGGCAGTGTCCCAGATGGTAAGACTAACAGCCGGTGAAGTGGATTTTAGGGTTTCTGTGCTAATAATGCTGTGACTTCTTGAGAGCTTGCTGTGTGTCAGGTCTGTGCGTTATACTTGTCTTTTACCTACGAGAGGTATTACCCCTGTTTCACAGATGAAGAACCAAGGTCATAAAAGTAATTCACCCAAACCAGTTGTAGCAAGTATGATTTGAACCTAGATCTGTTTGAATTCCATCCTAAGCAAAGCTTTTTTAAAATGTAGATTGCAACCCATTAATGGAATATGAAACCAGTTTAATTGGTCATAGCCAGAATTTTTTTTTTAATGAAGCAGGATAAGGTGGAATAGAAAATGTTTCACGTATCACCTAAGTATTTAGCAAGAACTACACATGTTGTAATAAGCATTGTGGCCAACTGGGACAAATTATGTGAGAAAGATGGGGGGAGGTATGTGATGAATACGTGCGTTGACAGATGTACCCACACACGTGTGTTTCTGTATGAGTTTGTGTATGTACATTAAGTTCCATATAAAATGTATTTCTTACTATTTCTTAAAGTCCAGAAGTATTTACATAACATTGCAGGGGGCTGTCTGAGCTGGAGGGTAGCCAGGCTGGGCTCTAAGGTGTCCTCGAATGGACCCGATATAAGGGCTCTCCCCAGAGCACGTGGCCAGCCTGGGAGGGACACGCCCGAAGAAGCTCGTCCTGTCGTGGGATGGCAGGTGTGTGAACCTGAGAGCTCATTGCTGCCAGGCCTAGCAACCTCACACTCTCCCTTGCCTTGCTCTTAAGCCAGCGTTTCCTTTGATCACATGACCTGGGAATGCCCCGCTGCTTCCCTCACTGCTCCTGGTATGGCCTTTCAGAAACTGTTAACTTGGAAAAAGGAGCCCACCTTCCCATACAGAAGAACTTTCATCACTTGGGAAAATGGTAGGTCAGCTGTTTGGCATTGAACAGAGTTTGCCCACCTTTAGGGGATCACGGTCTCTTAGGGCCACCTCTCTTCAGGGCAGTCGTAGCAGCATCCCAGCAGGACTCCAACTTGGACACCGGATCCCTGAAAGGCCCGTGGGCCATTCCAGCCACTCTGGCAGCTCTCCCAAGAGGGGCATCAGAGCCCAGGGGACCACAGACTGTTCCATCTTCTCTAGAGTCTTCCCAGGGCTGCTCTCTTTTTTCCTCTCTTTGTTCACAGCAGAGTTAGAGAAGTTCTGGAGCACACACATGTGCTGCGCGGTCTACATCCTCTGCGTGAGTGACATGAGTCTTCTCCCAGCGGTGAGGCTCTGCTGTGGGCAGAGAACCCAGCCCGGGAGCGTTCCCGGAGACCCAGTGCTGACTTGCTCCTGCAGGCGGGCTCTTCTCTCTGACTGTGCTCACAGAGTAAGGAGAGCAGAGAAGCCTTCTTTCTCCATCTCCCCCTGAGCACTGTTCCTTTCTTCTGGGCCTCTTTTTTTCTTTTTAATTCTCACACAGTAAAGTTGACTTTTTGGGAGAGTATACAGTTCTTTGAATTTTTTAAATATCTGTGTAGATTCATGTAACCACTGGTACCACAGTCAGGATACAGAACAGTTGCATCGACCCAGAAATCTCTCTCGTCCCATCTCTGTAGTTACACCCTTTCCCCACCCATAACCCCTGGCAACCAGTGATCTCTTTTCTACCATGGTAGTTTTATCTCATTTGAAGGTTTCGTATAAATGGAATCATGCATTATGTAACATTTTAGGGCTGACTTCTCTCACTTATCATTGTGTCTTTGAGAGTCATCCAGGTTAACGAAAGTGAATTCCTTTTCATTGCCGTGTAGTATTCCATTGTAGGGATGTACCACAGTTTGTTTATCCATTCACCCTTTGAAGAACGTTTCTGTTGTTTCCAGCTTTTTGGCTATCACGAATACAGGTGCTGTGAACATCTGTATACAGGGTTAAGTTTTCATTTCTCCAGGGTCAGTACCCAGGATTGGGACTGCTGGATTGTATGATAGTATATGTTTAATTTTATAAGAAGATACAAAACCATTTTCCAGAGTAGTTGTTCCAGTTTACATTTCCACCAGCGATAAATTAGAATTCCAGTTGCTCCACATCCTCGCTTGTACCTGGTATTATCAGTATTTTCTGTTTTAGCCATTCTAATAGGCATGTCGTGGTATTGCATTTTGTTTTAGTTTGTATTTCCCTAGTGGCTAATAATGTTGAATTTTTTTTATGTGCTTATTAATTTGTCATCCTTATATCTTCTCTGGTCAGGTGTCTGTGCAGTCCTTGCCTGTTTTTAAATTGAGTTGTTTTATTGTTGAGTTTTGAGAGTTCTCTATGTGTTCTAGATACAGTTTCTTTGTTGCGTATGTGATCCACAATATTTCCCCTCAGTCTGTAGTTTGTTTGTTCATTTTCTTGGCAGTGTTTTTGTCATAGCAAGAGTTGAATAATTTTGATGAAGTTCGGTTTATCAGACTTTTCTTTTAATAGATCTTGCCTTCAGGGTCATTCTAAGAACTCTGTGCCTAACTCAAGATCACAAAGATTTTCTCCTAAAAATTTTATCCTTTATGTTTTACATTTAGGTCTATGTTCCATTTGAGTCAGTCTTGTGTAAAATGTGAAGTTTAGGTCAAATTTCTTCTCTTTTTTGCCCAAGGATGACCAGTTATTCCAGCACCATTTGTTAAAAATACTATCCTCTATTTTTTTAAAATTTATTTATAGTTTATTTATTTATTTTCGGCTGCACTGGGTCTTTGTTGCTGCGCCCGTGGGCTTTCTCTTGTCGCGGAGCACAGGCTCTAGGCGTGCGGGCCTCAGCCGTCGTGGTTCGTGGGCTCTAGAGCGCAGGCTCAGTAGTTGTGACGCACGGGCTTAGTTGCTCCGCGGCATGTGGGATCTTCCCAGACCAGGGATCAAACCCGTGTCCCCTGCATTGGCAGGTGGATTCTTAACCACTGCGCCACCAGGGAAGTCCCTATCCTTTGTCTATTGAATTGCATTTGTACCTTTGCCCAAAGTCACATGGTCCCATTTGTATGGATCTATCTCTGGATATTTGCTTCTGTTCCATTGATCTCTGTGTCTGACTCTTTACAAATACCGCGTTGTCTTGATTACAGTAGATTTATATTAAGTCTTAAAATTAGGTAGTGTGATTCCTTCAACTTTGTTTTAGCCTAAACAATTCTACTTTCTTTGCCCTTCCATGTACATTTTAGAGTAGCTTATCTATAACTATACAGAACCCTGGTGTGATTGTGATTGGAATTACGTTAAATCTGCATCTCACTTTGGAGGAGAATTGATATCTTTACTACGTTGAATCTTGCAGTCCATGAACAGCAAATGTTCTTCTCCTTATTTAGATATCTTTTGATTTCATTCATTAGTGTTTCGTAGTTTTCAGCATACAGATCCTGTATATGCTTTGTTAGAATTGTATCTAAATATTTTACTTTTTGAAGGGAGCTATTATAAATGGTATTTTTTTTTTAAGATTCCGTTCCTAGTTATTCATTGCTTGTATATGGAAATACTATTGAGTTTTGAGTGCTGACCTTGTCTTCTGTGGCCTTGCTAAACTCACTTATTCTAGGGGTTTTTAAAAATAGATTTCCTGAGATTTTGTACACAGATAAGCATATCCTCTTTGAATAAGGATGAAGTTGTGTTTCTTCCTTTCCAGTCTGTATGGTTTTATTGCCACTTCTTGTCTTATTGCACTGCTAAGCCTTTTCTGATTATGCTGTGATGTCTCTCTTCCCTCTTCTCTGGGAGTACTGAATGGAAACAGAAGTCACTTTTTACTGAATGGAGAGTTATTAAAACTGAAGAGAAAAAAATAATTACAAGAAAAGCAAAACCAAAAGAAAAAGAAAGAAAATGGCCTGATGTTTAAAAAATATATATGACCCACCTATCGGAAGAACAAGAGAAAAATAGTTGTGTTTATACTCAGGCATATTTGTATGTAAACATATCCTCTTCTGGAATTAACTTTGGAGCATTCTTATGCCAGTCCTTTCTGGGTAGAAAGAATAGCCAGTAGAACTGAGTTGTAAGGAAATGTAAAACCGTACCTGCAGACCATCTTCTGGCCTTTTGGACAGAAAGGACCATTGTATACCATGTGTTCCAGTCGCCACCATCCCAATGCATGTGTGTGTCACAGACCCTCTGGGAAGCCCTGTGACAGTCCTCTAACATAAGGCGTGGGGCTTGCCCAACGCATTGCCTGAGAAACATGGCGAGTCCCCACCACCTACTGACATCTGTCAGGTTGTGGCCATAACTCTATGCCCAGTTCTCATGGCCGTTTGTCTTGTGGAGAGAGAGAGCAGATGCTGCGCTGTCTCTTCCAGTGTGTCACAGTCTTAGAGTTGAGATAGTCCAGGGACAGTGAGGGAGAGCAGGCAGCTTGGGCGGGGGAACTCTCAGGGTCTCCCAGCCCTTCTTGGTGGAAACCAAAGCTGCCTTGGAGGAAAAGAAACGCAGCTGTTTTGTTGAAGGAGGCCAGTCCGGTCAGACTCCAGCTGTCCTCCTGCCGTATCTGCCTCACCTGGTCCTGACTGGAGTGGTACAGCAGAGAAGCCAGTCCAGGGGATCGTCCAAGTCAAGTTCCTGGAAAGGAAAAGGAAATTTTAAATGGTTTTTACCAAATGGGGGTGGTGAGTGGGTAACATTACACTAAAGTATATTTCCTGCTTTTTTTCCTTCTCTACTCCCCACTCTTGATCATTACAAATCGCTAGTAACCTGTCACCAGCACTTGTCGACCATGCAGATCTTCAGAGCCCGCCATTTCCAGAGGTTCTGATTGCAGCCTGGAGCCACCTTTGAGAAACACTGCCCCTCAGTCCTTACCATCCTCAGAAAAGGAGGGGTGGGGTGGGCAGGGGAGAAGAGGTGGATGTGCGCCCACGAAAGAGCGTTTGGGGTCTGCGACACATCACTCTTTATTTCTACCTGGCAACGAAACCCGTAGCTCACTGGTTCTGAGATGGGGCTCCGTGTCCATGTCCCTGTGCTCACGTTCTGGACCTCAGCGTAGGACTGTGTGCTCCCTCTGTAAGTGGCTTAGTTGAGATTTTATAAGAAATTAAGACTAAAGTTAGAAGATAAAAACATCGTGAGGGTTTATAGAAGGGGCATGCCCTTGCCAAAAGTTAATAGTTAGCCCGCAGTTAACTCTTTTCAATTTGTTCAAACATTTACTTATTTGCTTGTTGAATCATTCAGAAATAATTATTCTATAGTGTTTCTATTTTATTAAAATATAGTTAACACTGGAAAATGTGGCTAGAATTAGGTGAATGCCAAAGATGGCTTTGGGCAATTTTAGTCTGTGTAATAACACCTTTTCCCCTTAGTGTGACTGTTTATAATACAAATACAACTTGGAGTTTCGTTAATGGAAGTTTCGTGAAACACAGAATCTGAGTAGTTTTCATTCTTAAAGGTTTTGTCTCTTTAGTGCCTTATGTGGTGAGCATGGATCTCCAACTGAGTTAACGTAGTAATACCAACAGTAGATGCTTAGGGGCTGTCACTCAGCCCCTGACAACAAAGGCTGTGAGGTGGAATTAGTAGCCCTTTGCTGTTGATTGGAAACCTGGAGCTTGGGAGATTCTATGGAGCTGCCGTGGGCACCCCACAGCCCTTTGGCTCCACGTCCGGCCTACACATCACCTGTCTGCTTAGAGGATGGCCTGATCAGAGAGCCCCGGGCTGCGTATCATCACCCTTGAGCATGTCTTGTGATGTTTCTGAACTTTAGTTTTCATGTCCTTAAAACCAGGATGGTAATAGAGTCTGTAACAGAGGGAATACGCTGCAGAGATTAAAACACCCACTGCGTAAGGGCTGCAGGGGCTGTTTCTATTCTTTTCATCTAAAACCTAAGAAATGTGGACCATATTTTACCTGAATCTTAAATTTCTTTGTTAATAGTAACGAATCTTTTTGCAGCTTACAAAGCACTTTCACATGCACATCATTGAAGGAGGTTTGCAAAATAGTCGGCTTTGCTTAGAACACTCTCGAGAGCCATGGTGTGTGTGGAAAGAAATCGGTGGTTGATGACAACCCCTCCGGATAAACTCTTACAGAGAATTGTACAATAAACCTTCCTGTTTCGAGAGAAGCAAAAATGGCTTCCAGTCAGTTGAACATTCTACAGTGCTGTTTGTCTTGGGACTTGGAACTTGTGCCTGTGTTTTGTGCGTTTCGCAAGGTGAAAGTGAGAGTGGACAGCTCCTGCCATTCTGGTGAAGAGTTGAGCATCTCCAGGGTTGGGTTGTATCATAGCCCTTCTGTTCTTTCAGCCAAAGAAGAGAGGATAAGTCACTCTTCTTTACAGAATTGCATAAATAGGGGGAGCAGTAGGTTTTTGAAAGGCCTTTACAGGACAGTGATTAGACTGTGCAGGTATGATGTGTGATAAGTATATTTCATCTGACCATCCTTCTCTTTTTTTCACCTTTAAAAACGTTTCCTTTCAGGAAAGTTCACGTACCATAGCCATACAGTTTTTCATACAATTTGCAGAGATCCATGAATTCCCTGGGACCTGTTTCTGGACCTCATAGTTAGAACCCTGCTTTCAGGGAATTAAACTGTGATATGGAAGAAAAATCTGGACTTAAAGCCTAGGCAGGCCTGATTCTAAATCATAGGTGCTCAGATGCTTAGTAGCTGTGTGATTTGGGGCAGGAATAATTGAGCCCCAGTTTTCTCAGTAGAGAAAAAGGAGAAAAATAATGCAGGCATTATATCTTGCCAGGGTTGCTGTAAGCATTAAGTATAATATATGTGAAGTACATCATGTGGTGTTGGTATTTGACAGTCACCCCAAGATCCTAACTACTGCTGCTACTGTTTTTAAGCATTTATAGTCCATTAAATTAGTTTTTGTGCCAGAGAGTCTGAGACAGATGTAAGTTTTTTAAAGGTTTATTGATGGGAGGGACTGTGTTTTTCTCAGCTTTTTATTGTCACATATCATTTTGCACGTAATTTCTTAGTAAATGTATCAAGTTGAACTTACTGAACCAAGTAGTATTTATGTCAGTCGAATAGTGGGCAACGTTGAACTTGAATGATTTTATGTATATGAGCAGTAATCTTAAATAAAGCAAAATGCTACTTTTATATTTTGAAAAATAATTGATTTGGATTTTTCTCTTGAAATTTTACTGTGTCGCTCCTAAGTAGTACCTTACTTACTGAGATCAGCCAGCTTTAAGGAGGAGTTTGTCATACTTTGCTACCTACTGAGTAGCCTGTAGTGATCAAGATTATCCAGTTAGCATGAAGTGCAGTTTAGTTTTTATTACATACTTGTTACCGTAGCCGGAGTTGGGTGGGTGTTTAAACCTTCGTGAACTCAAAATT
This sequence comes from Neophocaena asiaeorientalis asiaeorientalis, assembly GCF_003031525.2. Lineage (NCBI taxonomy): Eukaryota > Metazoa > Chordata > Mammalia > Artiodactyla > Phocoenidae > Neophocaena > Neophocaena asiaeorientalis. The sequence goes on along the minus strand of NW_020172451.1, from coordinate 3,917,431 downwards.
CTTTTATGATGATGGAACATTTCATGTTTTAATACTCTTCTTACAGAGTATGTGTTTAAATATTTTACCAGGTATGTGTTTTTTACAGGTTCATATAATATATAAAATGCATTTCTGTTCCAAGAAAAATATAAGTGGTAAACAGTTGGGAGAGAGCTTGCATATTTCCCTTTATTATCCTGTCTGATGATTAATGCATTCAGCTATGTTCAGCCTCACGTGTAACCAGGTTAGTGTTTAGTTTTGGTTAGGCTGTTTTCCTTGTGAGAACAAAAATAGCCTATCCTGTGCCCTGCCTGTCTTCCAGATGGAGTCTGCATTGTTTCCACATCACGGTACTTAACGTAAGGTCAGATTTTCTTGTGAAAACAGATTTTGGCTCAACTGTGTGTGTGCGCTTGCATACACCCCTGCACACCTGCCTGTGCGCTCGAGCTCCAGCAGCTGCTGCGGCCACGGGTCTGATTTCAAGATGCAAGAGAGAGTGGACGTTCTGCTTTGTAGCATACAAGTGCCGAAGCAAGTTCTGAGTACACGGTGGATCTGCATGGAGACCATGAGGCTTAATAGGAAGAGCAAGAACTTCCAGATCCACTGGTGACCTTGGACGAAGCCCTCAGTAGCTGAGTCTCCGGTTCTGATTAGTGTACCTTAGCTGATTATTGTGAGGATTTAATGCTGGCGCTGGCAGACTACAGCCTGTGGGTCTGTTTTTGTCAATAAAGTTTTATCGAGACACCAGCCGTGTTCCCTCCTTTCGTGTCGTCTTGGCTGCTCACATGCTACACCAGCACAGTTGGGTAGTTGTGACAGAGACCACAGTATGGCTTGCAAAACCCAAACTGTTTATTTTCTGGCTGTTTACCGGAAAAGTTTGCTGGCTCCTGATATAATGCAATAAAAAAATCATGGTTTGAGTCTCAGCCGTGCTACTCAATACCCATGACCATAATCACGTTCTGTAAGCTCTTCATACCTCCTGGTTTTCCTCTATAAATATTACTTATCCATCCATTCAGTGAATATTATGTGCTTGCTATGAGTCAGGCATTGTTCTAGGCTCAGGAAATGCAGCAGTGAACACAATAGACCCATATACCTGCCCTCCTGGAGCTTACGTTCCAATGACACCTACTCAGTGAGGATAATAATACCTCACAGGGAGGATTAGATGAATTAAGGCTTGTAAAAGCACATTTAGAACATTCCTTGGCATGTGCTCAGTTTCGCTGTTATTGTTATGCTAAGTGTAGGGTGGTTAATGTTAAAACAAAGTAGAACCTCAGCTCAGGGTTGGAACCCTTGGAATTCCATGTTCAGTGTCCCTAATGTTTTTATTGAAAGAGTGAATAAGTAAAAGTAAATAGGAGTATACCGCTCATTACCCCATATAGAGAGAGAATAGCTCGTAAGAAGCTATGTGTAATCTCCACTAAATCAGTAAAGTAGTGTCACTGAGGTCCCAGTTCAGAGCAATGTGAAGTGCCCAGGTTGTTCGTGGTACAGAGGACTGTGCAGATGGAGAAGATGAGAGCAGGAAAAGCAAAACATCTGATACCTCTGGTCTCTTAATATTTATTTATGGAACTTGGAATTAACTCCTGGAATTTTATGCTCATTCCATATTTTAAATTCTCATTAGACATAAGATCCTTTGGACTTCTGAAGTTATTCGAATCTAGGAGTAGGGAGAAGAAGCACTCGGGAATGTAAGGATAAGCATAGGCTAATATTCTTTGAAGTGGTGACTATGTTTTAAGACTGAAGATTAATATTTTAAAATATGAAATCGATTCTAGTTTCTTTATATACTTAAATATTGGTCATCTAATCAAATCAGTGTTTGCACGCAAGGTCCTTGGACCTGAGTGTTTTACATCTTAGTACTCAGGCATGTATGGGGGGCGGCGTGGGATAGAGATAATTGGTGAGTGGAATGAATTCATAGTGGCAGAGGACCTGGAAGCCCCTGATTGTATGACTTCGGGAAAATAATTTTGCGGATTTTCTCATTTGTAAAGTAAGAAGATTGGACCAAATTTTGCCAGGTCCTTTTCAGCTTTAATTACGTGATTTGTGACTTTTCTCTTTAACCGGATTCCCCAAAGTAGAAAGCTTTGTATTGTTTTTCTCTCCTGCTAGAAACTGCTACTAGTTCCTTCACGTAATGACGTGACGCCTTTGGTTCTTCATGTTCTAAGTACAGAACACATAATATTGGAGTAACAGGGCCCTGCCCTTCTTGAGAAGTTGTCAGTTTCCTCATCTTCTTAATCAAGATGATTTCCTTTCATAATCCTCATCTGTAGGTGGGGTATAATTTTGATGGGCCACATAATTACCTAAGTCACTTTCCAGTTCCCACATTTTACGATTCCAGAGTAAAATTCAGAAGACTAGAGATGGACTGGAAGACAGAAAGCTGTGTTACTTGGTTTTGTTCTTTTAAGGTGGAAAAGAAGGAGCTTTCCCAAACTAGACTTGCTGTAGGGAGGTGGCTGGGACCCCCGATAGTGATTGCAGGTTCTTAGTAGGCAGCTTTGTTGTTTTCCTGTGATGTTTATGCAGATCCTTTTTCCTATAAAGCTCTTCCTTTTGCAGATAACTCTGTAGGAAATGTTTATACCTAAAAGCATATATGATGGGAGATGACCAGTTCAAGATTGCCTTGTGTAATTACAGATGTACAGACTAAGACTTGAAATCTGTAGTTTGTGGTGTGTGATTTGGCAGAGATCAAATAAAATTCATATATACTTTTTGAAAATACAAAGAGAAAAAATCATCTATACTTTATTTGAAAACATGCCATTTCTCTGGAACTTCCATTTTTACAGTAATTAGTAATATGCTTTTGAAAAATTACTTGAAGTAAAATGGAAGAGTATATACTCCAGTGATTTTACCAATCAGGAGTCATTGCCCTTAAAAATATAAGGTTTAAAAAAATGTATACACACACACACACACGGTTAATAGTATCAGTGACTTATAATATCTGCAGTATTCCAGATTTATGAAATTCCAACTAAGAAGTCTTATCTACGTAAAAAGACAGTATAATTTTGAACTGCTGATTTTTAGCCTGTTTTTGCATCGTACGTTTTGAAGGCAGAGAGCACAGTGTGAGTGAAGGCCTCCTTCCTGCCTATTTTAGAGGGTTTCTCGTGGTGAAACGTGTTCAGGTAGGTAGTGTGGTGGTTAGGAGCTCTGGTTCCAGAGTCAGCTGGGTTCAGGTCCAAACCCTGGCCATGTTGTGGAGCCTGTTCCTCTCAGCAAGAAGGGACAACAGGATGTCCTACCTCAGGCTTTTGGGAGGATTAGGACGGATAGTTGATGTAACATGAACAGTGCTGGGCAGACACTTAGTAGATATTAACTGCAGTCATTTTTGTTTGCACTTGGTCAGTGACTTCCTTCTTTATCTCCTAATGGAAGTCCTTTGGCACCTTAAGAGCAGTGTGTTGGGAATTGGACTTTCAGTTCTGGATCAAGATGGTGTAGGTGCACTTCTCTGTATTCCTTCTGCTAAGTCGGGCTGGAAACCCTGGGCATTGTATGTAAAACAAGCATAGGGAGACTCAGAGGTGGAGAAGAGGGCAGCCTGCCTAGGGGCCTCAGGACTCCAGGGACGGCCCGATGGTGCTTTCTCTGGGTTCTCTTTTTGCCCCATGTTTCTCAGACTGGATGTGAGAGAAGCTATCGATCCAGAAACATGGGTGCAGACCAAAAAAGCCCCCAGGAGAGAAGCGTGCTTTTTCTACCCAAAGGACGAGAAAGGGGCAATTTAGCAAGACAAACTTTTAGACGGTAACCGCCCTACTTCGGACAAGCACCATGGGAAAAAAAACGTAGCCCCCCCGCACCCCATCGGAAAAGGCCGAGTGGGGAGTCTGGACTCAAACCTTCACCCAAATGTAATGAGGTTCCCCCATCCCCCCGCTGGCTGGGGTCAGAGAATACTGCACTTCCATCCCTGCTCCATGTAACAAGGCACCCTTCCTCACGGCCCATGCGTGCTGTCAGTGGAGGCCACGTGGGGAACTGGAGCTCCCACCTGTTCGGGAGCAGTAGGTATAAAACTATGGTTTCCTTCTGCCCGGCAGGGAGGAGGCTGAGGGGGGGACCTGGACCTTCACCCTCACGTGGCAGCAGCAGGAGGCCGCTCCCCACAGCCCTCACTGTCGTGGTGTTACGAGGAGACCAACTAAAACAGGAGATACACTTAAGACCCACAGTCTCAGCAGTATACCCCAAATGTTTAGAGTACAATGAAAAAGCATGCATTACACGAAGAACCAGGAAGATCTCAACTTGAATGAGAAAAGGCAGTCTGCAGATGCCAGCACCTCGATGACACAGGCATTAGAGTTATCTAACAAGGGTTTTCAAGCAGCATTCGTGAAAGTGCAACAGTTACAAACAATTGACGCAAATGAAGAAGTAGAAAATCTCAGCAGAGAAAGAGAAGATATAAAGAAAATCCAGATGGAAATTTTAGGACTGAAAAATATAACAACCCAAAATAAAGTGAAAAAACTCATTGGACTGGTTTGGTAGCACAACGGAAAGGACAGAGGAAAAGAATCAGTGACCTGAGGATAGAATATAAAGGGTCCAGTCTGAACAACAGAAAGAAAATAGACTGGAAGAAAATTGTCAGGGACATGTAGGACTCTAATAACGGTCTGACATTCTGTCATCAAAGTCCCAGGAGGAGAGAAGAAAGAAGGTAGGGCTGAAAAAGTGTTCAAAGAAACAGTTTCCCAAATTTGACACACCAAACCTACAGATTCAGGAGAGTCAAGACTAGGGTCATGTTTCCTTCGTTCAGCTTTATAGACAGTGACTGTCCCAGCTCTCTGGAATGTTTATGATCCCAGTTGCCCATCTGTCCTCTTGAGGGGTCTTGTTTTCAGTCTTTTATTCTTTAGCCTCTCCCATTGCGGAGCACAGGCTCCGGACGCGCAGGCTCAGCGGCCATGGCTCACGGGCCCAGCCGCTCCGCGGCATGTGGGATCTTCCCGGACCGGGGCACGAACCCGCGTCCCCTGCATCTGCAGGCGGACTCTCAACCACTGCGCCACCAGGGAAGCCCAGTCTTTTATTCTTAATGACCAAAATCCGCTTGCCTTACCTTAGTCCAGGCCACATCAACCAACATTTTCAATAGAAGCAATACAAGATAGTCTTTTTGCTAAATATCTTATGTTTTCCTAAGCTAGCAATTACCTGGGTAATATACCCAGTAGAATTGAGTGCTGTGTTTACCCAGTCGTGTACATGAATGTTCATAGCAGCTTTATTCGTAATAGCCAAAAACTGGAGAGAGCCCAGGTGTCTCTCACTAATAGGATGGGTAATACACCATGGTATGTTAATCCCGTGCAGTAATACACAACAGTGAAGATGGCAAAGCCACCATGAGGTGCAGAGGTGGGTTTTGTAAAGGAAACCAGACACAGGAGAATGCGTGCCGTATGACTCCATTTACCCCAGATTCCAGAAGAGGCAGAAATCATCATCTAAGGTGATGGAGACTAGAGTACCAGTTACTGTGAGGGCTTATCAACTGGTAGGGTGCTGGGATGTCCTCTGTCTTGATCTGGGTAGTGGTTGCACATGTGCAGACATATGTAGAGCTTCTAAAAGCTGTCACACTTAGGAACTGTGCACTTCATTGTAGTAAGTTAAATTTTAAAATAAAATGTGTACGTGTTCTGAAACACAGATCTCTATGTAAAATCTTGGTATTGCCTTAAGGATGAAATGGAAGCTCGTGAGCTTGGCCTTCAGGGCCTTCCGTGCAGGGTTAGGTGTGCCCCTCTTCTGCATGCCCATGGCACTTCATGTCTCCTCCAGCTCTGGATACTAATGGCAGGGTTTGCTAGTCTCTGGGGCCTTTTCTCTCTCCCTTCTCCCCACCCCCACCCGGAATTTAGTCAGGGCAGCAAACGTGTCTAATTCACTCCTTAGTCCCCAACACAGGATCTGTCAGAAAGTAGCTATCTTTTAAATTTTTGTCAAATGAATAAGTAGTTGCAGATTAAAAGGTTTTCAAGTGCTCGCGTATTAACAAACAGGGAAATGAGTCGTGGAGAAGGGACCTGAAAATGAAGTGTGACTTTCCTGTTCAGGCTAATAGTGAGATTCCTGGGGGACTGGAGGAATGGCCAGAGTCCTTTCCTGCTGCTCGGGACGGTTCGGGTTTGGCACCAGAGGCCTCATCCTGGGTCCCCTGAGGCTGGCAACGTGCCAGTCCCGTCGTTCCTGACTGCTTCCGGGCAGGGACCTGCCCCCAGCGTTCCCGGCCCGCCTCACTGGCCCCTTCCTCCCCCTTTCTCTATCCGGAGCACTCTCAACTGTATTCTTGGGATTTTTCCAGCGTATTTAATGTTATTTCAGTCATTATCTCTTTTCCGAAGACCTGAAGTATGTATCCTCCTGAAATTTGTAGGGTGCAATTGAAAAAAGCATGAATTTTAAACTTTAACAAACCTGGGCTTTGCCACTCACTCTGTGGCTGTGAACAAGTTGATCAACCCTTAGAAATCTCATTTTCCTCATCTGTCTGATTCCTACCTTGCAAAGCTCTTTCGAGCACCACATTTTTGCATGTGAAATGTTGGCACGTAAGGAGAGATTTGGTATAGGTGTCCTTCCTCTTTTCCATTCCCGTTCTCTAGCAGAGCGAACAATGTTTCTAACGATAGGCGTGTTTCTGGAATGAGGCATCTTCATTCATAGACACACCCCCTCCTGGTAGTCTGCTTCTGAAAGGTGACAGTGGGCCTTCCACGTGACACCTTCAGAGGCTGTGACGGTGTCAGGCAGTCAGTCAGGATTCATGGTTGGCAGGCAGGAGAGAAAAGGGCAGGATGTTGGCCGCCCCCCTTGCCCACCAGTTCACCTGTGGGCTTCATTCCTGCCTGTGCCCAGAGGCCGAACAGCTCAGAGCAGGGCCCCCCTTCTGTTCTCAGAGCTGTTCTTACTCATTCATGATACTCCTTCCAAGGGCGGATCTGTGCCAATGTGTACATCCATGCGTGCCGATCTGTGCCCATGTGTACCGTGACTCCCAGACTCCCAGCACGGGCTGGAGGCTCAGGCTCTCAGCAAGTTTTTTTTTTTTTTTTTTTTTTTAAACACAATTGGCCAGTTGATAAACAGATTCCGAGGCTATATTTATTAGTGGCAAGGAGCTCATCCTAATACAAGGAGCAGTTGAGATTCTGTCTCTGGGTTAAAAATTAAAAACTGAATGTGTTCAGGACAGAATTCTGTTTGTTCAAGCACTGAAGTGTGACATGGTAGACGATGCGTTATGGGTAGGAATTATACCCCAAGTAGCAGAGGTGGAATGCATATTTTAAAAAACTTGCTCTATGGGTTATTTTTGTTCCAAACGTAGCTGTGCGTGTTGGCGCACATGTGCCAAAACAACTTTTCTGAGCTGCTTTGTTTTCTCTGCCACTGACACGGTTTCCCGATCCCTTTCTAGTATGACTGCTTTCTCGAGTCGTGTCTTGTGTACTGTAAGGAGGCAGCTAAATGGAGTGGAGCTTGAAGTCACGTGCACTCAAGTACATTAGAGAGAAAAGCTTAAGCTTCTGCTTAAAAACAGAGGTGTTTCATCTAGCTCTTCACATATTTCACTGGTCAGCTTTTGACGTTTTGCTTAAACTCCAGTAATGGAAAAATAGCGCTGTGCTTATACTTTTTTCCCCTCATTCTTCAGCTAGTCTGAAGTTCTTTACAAAGAATGCAACAAAAATGCCATAAGTAGGCGGATAAATAAAGAAGATGATGTTCATATCTAGCATTTTCTTGAACACTTCCTAGAAGCCAGGTGTTGTGCAAGACGCTCTTTTCTCACCACCTACTTGATGACACTTTGTAGGAGAGCTTTTTGCCTGTCTTCCGCGTGAGGCCAAGGTGACCCATCCAAGTTCACGTAGTGGAGAGGGTGGCAGTGCTTGGGTCCTGCTCCCGCTCTCCTGCCACCGCCCCTGTCAGGTCACAGGGGCTGGGAGTCGGGGCAGTGCTGTGCCGGGGGAGGGGCGCCGTCCTGCTGGAGGGGCCTCCTTGTCAGCCTCTGACCCTCATTCTCCTGGACCAAACACTTGGAGATGTCTTATGTTCCAAATCAGTTGAAAATACCTTTCTGACGTCCAGCCCTGAGGTTTCTGGTTGCTTCGTGACTGGTCAGCGTGGAAGCAGATGCTTTCTGTGCTTTAGCATTCGTTCACTAGACAGTTTCTGAGTTTCCACCATGGGTGCGGCACTTCCTTCTCACTTAAAACAGTTGCTCTTCTTTCAGTCTTGTAAGCAGAATACAGTAAGCTTCTTTAAAACCAGTTAATTTCATTCATTATTTAAACAAATATTTTATCTGCTGAAGAATTCATGAGAAAATTGCGCTGTATCCAGATGCACATGTTTGCCGAAGAAAAGCGAGCTGTTAATCTTCCTGGAATTTGATGAACTGAAAAAATATTTTTATTACTCACATTGCTCTTTGTACTTCTGGACATTTTAAGAGTCAGTATTACTGTCCTTGAACAGCTTCTTTGTTTTTCCATAAATGCTTTCAGAGCACTGCTGCTGTACCCCATTGGGCTTCACTGTGGAACTGCAGTATCACTCTTCTCTCTGAACCCTTTTCTGAGTATACCTGCTGTAACAGCTGTTACATGCTTTTCTTTTTCGTGTGCTCTTCTTTTCTAGAGTGTTCCGCCTTGCAGTGTCTGGGGGGGGGGGCAGGGTTAGCTGTGGGCTGCAGTCTCTGAACAAGTCTGGGCACCTCGGCCCTCGCTGCCTCCCTGCCATGGCCCTCTCAGCCCTGCACTGGTGCTTTCCCTCCCACCTCCCAGCGTCCATTCCGAGGGCTGACAGCTTCTTACCTTGGGCACTCGATAGACTCACTTCATGGGAATGCTGTCCATCAGTCTTCTTAAAGTTGAACTTCTCATCAAGTTCGTCTTTGGTCTTCTCGTGGCTCAGACTGGGACAAAATGAGTAGGTTGGGATTAAAATATTTTATGTATATCTATGAATACTATGTAATTTTAACAGAACAAGAGAAGAAATCTGTATATTTCACAGTTAGCAGTATAATTTGTTTTGGAAGTAAGCTTTCTTTTTTTTTTAAAGATAATTGCAGCATGTTTTATTATCTTTTTGTTTATAGCAATATAATGAAATCTTCTTAAAAATTTTTTTATACAGCAGGTTCTTATTAGTTACCTGTTTTATACATATTAGTGTATAGATGTCAATCCCAATCTCCCAGTTCATCCCACCCCACCCCCCGTGGAAATAAGCTTCTAAAAGAAGTTACCCTGAAAAATTATCAGTGGGCAGATAATCTGATGATCACTTTAACTTGTAAAGGAAATCTTACCACTGTGCATTTTCAGTTATTGGTTATCTCCTTCCAGGAAAAAAAAAGTTCATATTGCTTACAAATTAATCCACTGGGAATGAGTGCTTACATTTGCCCTTAGCTGTCTGCACCCACCCCCCTGGGAGACCCAGTTCCCAGGCCTCAAAGACCATCTGTGTGCAGATGACCCCAAAGTACCTCTCAAGCCCAGACCCGCCCCCTAGGCTCCATGGTGGGATACAGAACTGCTCACGTTCTCTGTATATGAAACACAGAGGATGTAACTGCTGACGTTCCCTTGGACGCTCCAGGCACCTCACCCCCAACCTGTCCCCCATTGTGCTCGCAGTTCCCCCAGCTCCTCCCCACGCCTTTTCTCCTCTAGCTCAGTAAATGACACCACCCCCATCCAGCTCAGCAGAAACTTAGAAGCTTTGAGTCATCTTTCTCTTACCAACCATCATTCTAGAAGAAACACTGTCTGCTGAGCCCTAACCGCAGTTTACCATTCTGTAGGTCTGGGGTGGGACCTGATGATTTGCGTTTCTAAAGAACAAGGGCCTAGAGTCTGTCATACAGAGTGAAGTAAGTCAGAAAGAGAAAAACAAATACCATATCCTAACACATATATATGGAATCTAAGAAAAAAAAAAAAGGTCATGAAGAACGTAGGGGTAAGCCGGGAATAAAGACACAGACCTACTAGAGAATGGACTTGAGGATATGGGGAGAGGGAAGGGTAAGCTGGGACAGAGTGAGAGAGTGGCATGGACACACATACACTACCAAAGGTAAAATAGGTAGCTAGTGGGAAGCAGCCGCATAGCACAGGGAGATCAGCTCCGTGCTTTGTGACCACCTAGAGGGGTGGGATAGGGAGGGTGGGAGGGAGGGAGATGCAAGAGGGAAGAGATACGGGAACATATGTATATGTATAACTGATTCACTTTGTTATAAAGCAGAGACTAACACACTGTTGTAAAGCAATTATACTCCAATAAAGATGTTAAAAAAAAAAAAAAGAACGAGAACAAGAACAAGGGCCGAGATGACATTTATACTCCAGGGACTGCAGAGGAGCCACCACTCCATAGGGTCTTACTGCTCCCTCTCCATCCTCATCTCCTACTATTTTACCATCTCCCTGCACACAGCCATGCCGGCTTCCTTTCCATAAGTCAGTTATGCTCAACTCTTTTCACCCGTGAGTCGGTGTACTTCTGGTTCCCTCGAAATCTTTGAGCATCTGCCCCATATTTATGACACAGGTCTCAGTTCACATGTCACCATCTTGTAGAAAAGTCACCCTTTCTGAAATGCTGCCCCCTCTGCCACGCTCTAGTTGATCATTAGGAATTATCATAATCTGTAAACGTACTTTTTAATTTGTTTACTTACTTCTTACCCATGCACTCTCTCCCTCTCCCGCAGCTGTCCATCTGCCTCTGTCTGTTCAGTTTCATGAGCACAGGGACCCTGATCACCTGTATGCTGATGGACGTGTGGATGGGATCAGGCGTAAGAGCTGTTTTGCCTCCTTCACACACATGTATTTTTTTCAGCAGATTGACATCTAAGGACAAGGCAAGGGATGCAAGAATGAATGAAAGCTGCTTCATGCAGTTGAAGACCCCAGTGTCTAATGAAAGAATCAGACCATCAAATAAGTAGCTGTTGTCTATACTGTGGACTTAATACAACCAGACTCAGTAATCTGATTGTCACTACCCTGGGAAGGAGCCAGTCACAGGCCTCGAGAAGCCAAGGAGTATTATGTTAATTCAGCTCTCTCCACAGCATAAAGAGAGAAGAATCTTCCGCACCTCTCAGCATTCTTGTTTGCTTTTGTTGTTACTCTGCTAATGTATTGGGCCAGAGGTGTGTCCTTTCTTTGGAGAGAAGCTTAAGTTTGCCAGGACCTTTCTGCTCCCACCTCTGTAAGGCCACTCTTGCCTACACCAACCATACTCCTTTTTTTCTCCTGGACTCCTGGTAGGGAGTAGAGATTTTGCCCCCAGAAGACTCTTAAGTGGGTCAGACCAATACATGAATCAAATTAACTCCAAAATCACTTTGACCTCAAGGCAGAAAATTCATTCCACATTAAGGGACTCCAGCGAAAGCCCAAATTCACTGTAATAATAAAATGCCCACAGGAGATACTCTGTATTTGAGTATTAATTCTATCTCATTATCAGATTCCCAGGGAGACACTAAAACCCAAAATTACATTTCATTTTAAATTAAAGTCCAAAGACATTAAAGTCAAATTCTCTGCCCATGTGAGTTAAAATTCAAAGAAATTAAAGTCCAAAATGTAGCCTCTGAATTTCTTATTCTGCTTAATCCCAGCTGGAGGGGCTCTTAACTCCTGCATGGGGTCAGGATTCTTTTAACAGCTGCAGCCTGGGTTGGTGTCTTGGGGTTTCGTGAACCCCAATGCTAAATCTCTGATATGCCTCATTTCTAGAAGCGTCAACACTGGCTCCCCGCACACACCAAAGTCAGGAAACATCTCTGATATGCCTCACTTCTAGAAGCGCTGACAGGGCACAGGCTTATCCTGCACTGGCTCCCCGCACACACCAAAGTCAGGAACCATCTCTGATATGCCTCACTTCTAGAAGCGCTGACAGGGCACAGGCTTATCCTGCACTGGCTCCCCGCACACACCAAAGTCAGGAACCATCTCTGATATGCCTCACTTCTAGAAGCGCTGACAGGGCACAGGCTTATCCTGCACTGGCTCCCCGCACACACCAAAGTCAGGAACCATCTCTGATATGCCTCACTTCTAGAAGCGCTGACAGGGCACAGGCTTATCCTGCACTGGCTCCCCGCACACACCAAAGTCAGGAACCATCTCTGATATGCCTCACTTCTAGAAGCGCTGACAGGGCACAGGCTTATCCTGCACTGGCTCCCCGCACACACCAAAGTCAGGAACCATCTCTGATATGCCTCACTTCTAGAAGCGCTGACAGGGCACAGGCTTATCCTGCACTGGCTCCCCGCACACACCAAAGTCAGGAACCATCTCTGATATGCCTCACTTCTAGAAGCGCTGACAGGGCACAGGCTTATCCTGCACTGGCTCCCCGCACACACCAAAGTCAGGAACCATCTCTGATATGCCTCACTTCTAGAAGCGCTGACAGGGCACAGGCTTATCCTGCACTGGCTCCCCGCACACACCAAAGTCAGGAACCATCTCTGATATGCCTCACTTCTAGAAGCGCTGACAGGGCACAGGCTTATCCTGCACTGGCTCCCCGCACACACCAAAGTCAGGAAACATCTCTGATATGCCTCACTTCTAGAAGCGCTGACAGGGCACAGGCTTATCATGCACTGGCTCCCCGCACACACCAAAGTCAGGAAACATCTCTGATATGCCTCACTTCTAAAGGCGTTAACAGGGCCCAGGCTTATCATGCACTGGCTCCCCGCACACACCAAAGTCAGGAAACATCTCTGATATGCCTCACTTCTAAAGGCGTTAACAGGGCACAGGCTTATCATGCACTGGCTCCCCGCACACACCAAAGTCAGGAAACAAGCCAATTCCGTCTTCTGATTGTTACCCGGAGCAAAAGTGTGTCCGTAGAAACCAGCACTTAGTGTTTGTTGTCAAGTAGCAGAAAGTCTCTGATAGCTACGGGAAAGCGGTGGATGTAGAGCATCTTAGTTTCTGTTTCACCAGCATTTCGGTTAGTCTGTGACAGTTAGTGGCCTATGACATTTGGAAGCAGTCTCCTCACTAATTTCCCGGGTCCTGCTCTCCTTTGTGTGAGTAATTCCAGGGAGCCAGAAGCATGCTTCTGCCAGCACCCTCTCCTGGGTTTTGTAGGGCTCCAGTCGCAGTTTCTGTTCTAGTGGCAACTAAAATACCGATCCCTCTTCTAAAAGTCAGCTTAGGAGCAGTTAGGACTAGGTACATTTTCAGTTCCCTTTAGATCTTTCTATCCTGACTGTCTAGATGATTATTTCCCACTTTATATCTGGGTAATCTGTCCTTTATGATTTTAACTGTTGCTCTCCCCACCCCCAGGTAAACAAAATTACTTTTCCTTAATCTAAATCTGCTGTTGCTTTCTTTTGTTTTCCCTTCATCCACTGCTTCTGTTCTGGTAGTAAGACTGAACCACTTTTTTTTTTTCTTTTTTCTGGTTGTACCGGATCTTAGTTGAGGCAGGCGGGTTCCCTAGTTGCAGCTCGCGGGCTCCCTAGTTGCGGCTCGCAGGCTCCTTAGTTGCGGCTTGCGGGCTCCTTAGTTGCGGCTCCAGGCTCCTTAGTTGCGGCATGCGTGTGGGATCTAGTTCCCCTAGCAGGGGTGGAGCCCGGGCCCCTGCATTGGGAGCGAGGAGCCTTAGCCATTGCATTACCAGGCAGTCCTGAGACTGAAACACTTTTTCACACCATTCTAACCCCTCTTTGTTTTCTAGAGACAGAGTGCTCCAAAGACCTTTCACAACTACAGTATGCCATTCAGTTTATATTTCTACATCAGAGTAAGAAGACAGTATCCTTGTGTTTTTTGTGGTCTTGGGAATCTCTCTAAATTTTCTCTTAGGTATGATATTTGCTGTAGGTTTCTGACACAAGCCATTTTCAAGTTAAAATAGTTTTCTAGTTTTCTGAGAATTAAAAAAATAATAGGTGCTAAGCATTATCTGATGCTTTTTCTGTGATATTGAGATAATTCTTAGTACATTAACGAGGATAATTGCCTTGTAGATTTTCTGATCAACATTAAGATGATGATGAATTTTTAAGATATGTTTAATTAATCTAATATTATTTCCAGGAATTTTGGGTGGGGTTGTCTTGGGAGGTGGTGTATGTTCATAAATAGGCCTGTTGTTTTTCTTATGCTGGTCTGTCTTAATCCTGCTTTTAGAATCAAGCCATAACAGCCTCATAAAATGAATTGGGAAGCTTTCCCTCAGTTTTTTTTTATTGTTTTTGAATAACTTACATACATAATAGATTACCTGTTCCTTAAAAATTTGATGGTACTTACTTGAACAGCTGTTTGGGTCTTTGACTATTTTTGTCAGTGAGTCTTTGGTATTTTCATATCTTTAAATCATTTGAATTTAAATATTTAAAGTATTGACCTTTTCAAGCTTTCTATTTATTGTGTCAGTTTTTCTCAGAAATAACCATTTCATCTAGATTTTCTGTGTTTTCTATATCTGTTTCTCTCTTTTCATTCTGTTCTTTTTAAGTAGATATCTCTCTTTTTTCCTTCATCAGTCTTTCTGGAATTTTTCCATTCTATTAATGTTTACAGTGAGCCAGGTCTTGGTTTTGGTTCATCTTTTCTCTGTGTTCTTCCTCTCTAATTCACTGACTTTTGCCTGTCAGTCAAGAGGAACAAAGATAACAGTGATAGCAGGCTTCTCTCCAGAAATAATGCAAAACAGGAGTCAAAGGAATGACATCTTTAAAATACTAATAGAAAACTAGAATTATATATCCAACCAAAATATCCTTCAAAAATGAGGGCAAAATAAAGACATTTCCAGACAAACAAAAGTTGAGAGAATTTGCTGTCAGCAGAACTGTGCTATAAGAAATGTTGAAGGGTGTTGTACCAGGTGAAGGAAAACGGTACCAGCTGGAAACCTGATTCTATACAAAGAAATCAAAAATACTGGAAAAACTAAATATGTGAGTAAGAATAAAATACCTTTATCTTCAATTTTTAATTTTTAAAAAATATCATCAGCTCTTTGAAGCAATCATAATAGCAATGTATTTGGAGGTTTATAATGTATATAGAAGTAAAACGTGTGAGAGCAGTTGCCCAAATGTCAAGTGGTGTATACAGTTGTAAGGTTCTTACATTTATGTGAAATAGCATATTATTTGTAGATAGACTAAAAAAGTTAAAGATCCATATTCTAAACCCTAGAACAACCACTTTAAAAAAAAAAAGGAAAGAGTTAGTTAATAAGCCAATAGTGGAGGGAAAAAGATGGAATATTTTAAAATACGCAGCCTAAAGGAAGTCAGGGTAAGAGGAAAAAGGGAACAAAGTACATTTAGGTTAAAAAGAAAACAAATGTCAGAATGATATACTTAAACACAACTATATTGATAAGTACATTAAAACTAAATGGCTTATATATTCCAATTAAAAGGCAGACAGACTGGATTTTAAAAAAGCAAAACTCAGTTATATGATAACTACAAGAAATACACTTTGAATATAAAGATGAAGATAGGTTAAAATGAAAGAATGAAAATGATATACCATGCAAACACATAAAAAAGGTGGAGTGGCTATATTAATGTCAGACAAAATAGACTTGAGATATACAGAGGGATATTTCATAATGATTGAAGGATCAGCTCATCAAGAAGACATAAAAACATGAACATACATTGCAAATAGTAGAACTTCAAGTACATTAAGCAGAAACTGGCAGAACTGAAAGGAGAAACAGATCTGTAATCATAACTGAAGATGTCAGCTCTCTTAGGAAATTCTAGAACAAGGAGAAACTCAGGAGTAATACAAAAACTTGAACACTGATCAATGAACTTGACAAATTAAAGTTTATAGAGCCCTGCACCCAGCAGCTGAATACGTATTCTTTACAGTACACGTGGAACACTCACCGAGGCAGACCACACACTGGACCATAAAACAAATCTCAGTAAAATCGTGATAATGTTTTCTTAGGTCAGTCTCCCAAGACAAAAGAAATAAAAGCAAAAATTAACAAGTGAGACCTAATCAAACGTATAAACATATAATCAAATGTATAAACGTTTCCTTTTGCATAGGAAAGGAAACCATAAACAAAAAGAAAAGACAACCTTCCTACTGGGAGAAAACATTTGCAAACGATTTGACTGACAAGGGCTTGATTTCCAAAATATACAGACAGCTCATACAACTCAATAGCAAAAAAACAACCCTATTAAAAGATGCGCAGAAGACCTAAATAGACTTTTCTCCAAAGAAGACTGTATACAGATGGTCAATAGGCACATGGAAAGATGCTCCGCATCTCTGATTATTAGAGAAATGCAAATCAAAACTAGAATGAGGTATCACCTCACACCGGTCAGAATGTCTGTCATCACAAAGTCTACAAATAGTAAGTGCTGAAGAAAAGGGAACCCTCCTCCACTGTTGGTGGGAATATAAATTGGTGCAGCCACTGTGGAAACCAGTACGGAGGTTCCTTAAAAAACTAAAAATAGAATTACCATATGATCCGGCAATCCCACTCCTGGGCATATATCCAGAAAAGATGAAAACTCTAATTTGAAAAGATACATGCACCTCAGTGTTCATAGCAGCAGTATTCACAACAGCTAAGATGTGGAAGCAACCTAAGTGTCCGTTAACAGATGAATGGATAAGAAGATGTGGCATATGTATATACAATGGAATATTACTCAGCCATAAAAAAGAATGAAATATTGCCATTTGAAGCAACGTGGCTGGACCTAGGGATTCTCATACTAAGTAAGTCAGGCAGAGAAAGACAAATATTAGATGATAACATGTATATGTGGAATCCAAAAAATAATACAAATGGATTTATTTACAGAACAGAAACAGACTCGTAGACAGAAAAACAAACTTTTGGTTACCAAAGGGGAAAGCGGGGCAGTGATAAATTAAGAGTTTGGGGTTAGCAGGTACAAAGTACTATATATAAAATAGATAAACAACAAGGATTTACTATATAGCACAGGGAAGTATATTCAGTGTTTTGTAATAACCTGTAATGGAAAAGAATCTGAAAAATAGAGAACCAAATCACTTTTCTGTATATCTGAAACTAACACAATACTGTAAGTCAGGTATAGTTCAATAAAGAAGAAGAAGAGGAAGAAGCCATGTGAAGGTGAAGGCAGAGATCTACTAGCCGGAGAACATCAAAGGTGGTCAGCACACCACCAGACGTTCAGAGTGAGGCATGGAACAGATTCTCCTTCATAGCTCTTGGAAGGAACCAATCCTGCCAACACCTTGATCTCAGACTTCTAGCCTCCAGAACTGTGAGAGAATAAATTTTGTTGTTTAAGCCACTCGGTTTCTGGTACTTTGTTACAGCAGCCTTAGGACACTAACACGATAGCCAAAGCAATTTCACAGCACGGAGTTAGAGGACTGCGCTGCTGCTTTCGTGACCTACTAGTAGGCTAATTAAAGCAGCGCAGTGTTAGCATAAATATGGGTAGATGTATAGAGAGTCCAGTACAAAGTAGAGTCCAAATATAGAGTGAATGGGGAAAAGCTAGTCTTTTCAACAAATGGTATTGGAACAATTATACATCCTTATGGGGGAGAAAGAAGAACCTTGACCTTTATCTTGCACCAAACTCAAAAGTTGATTTATAATGGAAATACGAAAGCTAGAATTATAAAACCTATAGAAGAAAACATTGTGGATGTGTTGAAGAAAGCCATAATTGCTTAGGACACAAAAAGCACTAATCATGAAAAATATTTTGATAAACTGTTCTTCACCTAAATTTAAAAGTTACGCTCTTTGAAACGCAGTTAAGAAACTGAAAAGGCAAGTCACAGACTAGGAGAAAATATCTACAGTCCTTATATCTGGCATAGGACTCACCCGTATCCAAATTATGTGAAGAACTCCTACAACTCAACAAGAAAGAGTAGCCCAGGTAGTAAAATGGGCAAAATATTTGAACAACAACCTCATAAAAGAAGATACAGAAATGGCCCATAAAAGAAGATACAGAAATGGCCCATAAGCACCTGAAAAGATGCTACACATCAGTCATCACGAAAATGCAAACAAAACCCACAATATGATGTCACCTAAAAAGTCTGACAGGACCAAGCGTTGTTAAGGATCCAGGGTCACTCAGTTGCATGGTTGGAGGGAATGTAAAATGGTACAATCGTGGTGGAAAACAGTTTGGCAGTTCCTATAAAGTTGAACATACACTTTAAAAATGACCCAGCAAGGGCTTCCCTGGTGGCGCAGTGGTTGAGAGTCCGCCTGCCGATGCAGGGGACACGGGTTCGTGCCCCGGTCTGGGAAGATCCCACATGCCGCGGAGCGGCTGGGCCCGTGAGCCATGGCCGCTGAGCCTGCGCGTCCGGAGCCTGTGCTCCGCAGCGGGAGAGGCCACAACAGTGAGAGGCCCGTGTACTGCAAAAAAAAAAAAAAAAGTGACCCAGCAATTCCACTCTTAGACATCACCCCAGGAGAAATGAAAACACGTGTCCACAAGAAGACATGAACACATAGTGTTCATAGCACCTCTATTCATTACAGATAAAACTGTCCATCAACATGTGAATAGATAAATAAATGGCATATTCATAATCAGAAATAAAAATAAACTACCGATACATGTAACAACATGGATGAATCTCAAAAACATTGAAAAAGAGTTCTTTTGATGTGCTCTTATTATAGTATAGAACAGACAAGATCTACCTCTAGTGACAGGAAGCAGATGGATGGTTACTAAAGCAGTGATTATAGAGGTGCACAGGAACTCTGGGGTGATGGAAATGTTCTCTATCCTGATTTGTCTGTGGTTACACAGGTGCAATTGCAGTCCCCTGTGTGTAAATGGGGACATCTCAACAAAGTTTATTTCATAAGTAAAGAAAATAGCACCCGGGGGAAAAGTGTGAAGGACAGTGTCTTCTGTTTTAGGAGTTCTTTCAGGGTTTGCAGCAGATCTCAGACTTTGTTGGCCTCGATAGGTGCTCTTGGACTTTGCGTAAATCAGGAGTCCACAACTCACTGCATGTCGGAATCACCCGAAGAGTTGGTCTAAGACACTGATGTCCAGGCTTTGCTCCCAGAGATTCTGATTGATGTGTTCTGGGGTTGGGACCACGGCATTGGTTGTCTTCGAAATCTCCCCAAGTGATTCTAATGTGGCGTCCAGGTTGTGAACCTCTGGCCTAGGCTTTTGCTCTGAGTCCTAGAGAAAGACTGAAATGCAGGTCGTGCGCTTTCTTGTTGCTTCTCGAGTAACGTCCTTAATTGTTCCTCTGGTATAGCAACTCAATCGTGAAATGCCTAGTCGTAAGCGGCACAGAACAGCGTGGAAATAAATGCAGCACACAGGTAAACAATACTTATTTTATTTTTTTTTTGCGGTACGCGGGCCTCTCACTGCTGTGGCCTCTCCCGCTGCGGAGCACAGCCTCCGGACGCACAGGCTCAGCCGCTCCGCGGCATGTGGGATCCCCCCGGAGCGGGGCACGAACCCGCGTCCCCTGCATCGGCAGGCGGACTCCCAACCACTGCGCCACCCGAGAAGCCCCAACAGTACTTATTTTTGTGAGGCTTAGAGTTGATTGTGGAAGGCAGAAGCCAGCAGAGGAGTATGGATGGAAATTAGTAACCAGAGGTGTACCCAGTTCATGAGACAGTCAAGAACATAGTACTAACTTAGAGCAACCCATACCTACCAGATTTCCTATGATTGCAGAAATGTATGTTTATATATTCAGACTTTGCTGAACAAACAGCTTGTGCTCTGTGAAGGATTACCATGTCCAGCCCTTTTCAAGTATGGAAGGAATCCTATGGAACCTCAAAACCAAGTGAAAATAATATTGCAGACTGCTGCCATTTCCTGTGTCCTTACTGTGTGCTGGGTGCTGTGCTGAATGCTTTCTTGTGTAAACCTTACTTTAACCCTGTGAGGTGGGCACAGCTCTCTTGTTACGCATAAGAGAATCTAGACTTCATGAAGCTCAGAACCCTCCACAGGTTACACAGCTAGAGGGCTGAGCTGGATTCTCTTGTAGGTCTGTCTGCCTCCAACAGTATCCCTCTTTCCTCCGTGTGCTTGGGATGGTAATTGGTCTCACCCCGTGGGCGGGCACACCCACATCTCACACAAGATGGTGCACCTCATCCAGCATCCGCCTCCATCCCCTCGAGCTTCGAGCCTTCTGAGTTGCCGTCACGCCTCTGAGAATGGCTTCACCTGGAGATCAGAGCCTTGTCCGAGCGTTGCCACACCCATGTTGGTTGTGTGCTCGCTCCAGCACAGGACTCTGCTGATCTTTGTGTGTGTGCGTTTGTTTTGAGGCGCTATGTTATGATCACATTTTCACCAGATGTTAGTTACGTTGATTCATGGGGCGTTTAAACAGGAGATGCAGTCCTGCATTGGTATTGTGCTCTTGTCTTTCTTCAGGTTTTTTTTATTTTTGTATTTAGCGTTCAGTGTGAGAGCAGACAGAATAATTGAGGCTCTGCTTTTTGGTCAACCTAATACATTTTCCTAAAGAAGCTTAGATATTAATTCAGGTTGGGCCCACACACTTTGCAGGGTGCATTCTCTGAGATTACTATTGGCTTCGGTGGGAGAGAACAGTTAGCAAATCAGTGAGTTGTCCTGCTATTTACAACTCTATTTCCAGAGGCTAAATGTTAGTTTGTTTAAGCCAGACTTACTGCCTTGTTGAGATGTGTTACATCCTGAAAGCGTTGACTGAGCTTGGCTCCTTGTTAGGAACTACAACTTGTGACTCATTCATGGTGGGTCTAGAATCAGTTCCCAACGTGTTAGGTAAAGAAACAAACAACTTCCTTGTTTCAGGAAGCACGAACAGAAGAAAGCGTGTTAATTCCCTAATTGTTTCCCCCCTCTCCTGACAGGAGCTCCATGCTGCAGCCCAGCGGCAGCAGGAACTTGTAAAACTTGAGCTTGGTGATGACACAGAGCATCAGTCACTCCTCCTGGAGGTGTTGCATCCTGGGATTCTTTTCCCAGTGACCGTAACCTGTGTTCACTCTTCAGTGTATATTGTGTGTTTGTCATGATGCCACTGCTGTCCTCGTCTAGAATAGTTCACTTATGTTATCAACATTTAATGAATTTCTATAAAAAATTATCTAATATCATTTCATAATGCAGTGGTGTGAATGAGAAATATTTATCTTAGGAAAGCAGATCCCTCAGTTCAGGCATGGCTCTAGTGTAACCATGATTTTCAAGATCTCTCTAATTCACCCTTACTGCCTGCTTTAAAATGTCAGTTTTTAGCCTGTGATTTTATTTCCTTTACCCATTTAACATATCTGAGAAGTCTACTCCCCACACCGAAAACAAGATGTTTTTCTTGCACTGAATAAGAGATCCTTAATACTTTCTCACTTACAAAAAAAAAGTGGTTTTTGAAAATACATCTACAGTTTTGCCTCATACACAGTCGAATTGTGACTCGGCTTTGTGGAAGTTATCCTCCAGTTTTCCTCGTGCTTTTCTTGGGAGCCAGCCCTGAACTCCTTGCCCCAGCCAAGTGAACTTCTTTCAGTTCACAGCACGAAATTGCCAACTACGCCGTCACCCCTGTGGCCCTGTATTGAGTCTTCACTGAGTGCTAGTCAGCACGGTAATCCGTGCCATTCTCAGTCACCCTGTGAAGTAGGTCCTATCATCCCCATTTGACAGGGGAGAAAACTAAGTCTTAGAGGGTAAATGACTTGCCCAAAGCCACCAGCTAAGAAGCGCTTGAGGGCCAGACTCTGCCCCCAGCGCCGGCTGTGCAGCCCTCGCTCTTCATCCCTGCGCCGCCGCCTCCCGGTTCCTGGAACACCACATGTTCCTTCTGATGCCCCAGCTCTTGCGTGTGCTCTTCCCCCTGCCCGGAGCGTTCTCCACAGCCCCTTTATTTCTGTGTTTAATTCCTGTTCGTTGTTCTCACCGTGAGCTAAAGATCACCTCTGCAGGGAGGCCTTCCCTGGGAGCCCCATGCTATGTGGTCTCCTAACAACATCAAATACCCAGCTCCTCTGGCGTGGAGATGCACCCACGTTCCAGAAGGGTCTAGATCACACGTTCGCAAGGAGCTGGTGAGAGTCCACGGCTGTTCTTGCGCTCTGTGCCGGGCAGCAGGCATGGCTCCTGTCCTGGGTCTCTCCGCTTCACCCCGAGACAAGTGCATGTGGTAGGAGCCCTCCTCTCCCATTTGCAGGCTTCGTTGTTAGCACCCTCATCCTGCGGGTGGGTGCAGGGCTGATTATTGGACAAGTGGGGGTGTGAGGGTTGCATGGAGAAGCTTTGGATACAGTCTCAGGTGGGGCCACTACCAGTATGGCCATAAAGTTTCCCTCTGTGCCTCTCAAAAACATGAGGTCCAACCCTCAGTAGTGGGCTAACCCTCCATGCCAAAGCTTCTCAGACTATCTGTGATGAAGAACTAGCTATCTTTTCCCCAAACCATCCTGGACCAATATGTTTATAAAAGATAATATAAATGAATTACTAGAAAACAAAAAACAATTTTAAGACATAGAAAATTCAAGCCCAAATTTTATTATAAGATTCAGCAAACATAGCATAAGTATGTTAAATTGCTGGCACAGTTTCTCACTCTTTCACACACTTTCTTGCAGACTGACAGTGCTCTCCAGACCTCACTTTGAAAAGCACTTGTTAGTTTAAGTGGCCATGGGGAGAGTACCTAACTTTTGAGCCTCAGTTTCTTTATCTGTAAAATGGAACCAGTAATACTTACCCTGGCATTGTCAGAATTAAGGGAAGTCATTTAAGTGTCTGTCATTGCCTGGTAGATGCTGGATGTCTGTTAAATAGCAGTTCATTAACCACCTTCCAGTGCCTCGGGAAATTTATAGGAATTAGATTTCTTCTCTTCTTTCCTGCCTTCAGCAAGTCTCTGTATCACAGCCAACTGGAGATCTGGTTTCTTTCAGTTGGACCATGGTGGTTAGAATCCTTAAGTCATGTTGGGAATGTTCATTGCTACTGGCTTGTCTTTGCTTCTGTGCCTTTTCAGTAAACAGCTAGGAAGTAAACATTTTTTAGAAAGAAAAGAGAAGAATGTATCATGAGTTCATGCTAGTATTTCTAATTGAAATGTAAACTACTTTGATTTGATACTTCTTTTTTATGCTAAGAATCTTGGTTCCTAATGACATAAATTACCCATTTTCTTTAAACTAGATCTAGAATAAGGGTTCAGAATGCTAATCCCAGTGTTAACGGTGCTGAGACGACCTCGTGCAGCTGTGGGACTGCAGTTCCATCTGAGCTCAGGACACAGCTCCCTGGGGACGTCCCATCAAAATACTGTTTCAGTTCTGTGAAGTAATTGTCTTTGTTTCACATGTTGTCGGATTAATTTGTTTCCATTTTCTGTTTTTATAACTTTATAAATTCATTTCTTCAGAATTGAGCTGTAATCGACATATAACAGTATGTTAATTTCAGGTGTACGACATAATGATTCAGTATTTGTATATATGGTGAGATAATCACCACAGTAAGTCTAGTTACATGTATTATAAACTTAATTTCAAAAATTTCATAAAACATATACAGGATCCCAAAGTCAAAATTGTACGACCGGGTACATTCACAGAGGTCTCACCTCTGTTCCTGTTTCGTCCACTTCAGTCTCTGCTTTGCTCTGTAAATAACCATTATTAGTTTTTTATTTAACCCTTCATTTTTTTTAATATAAAAAATCATCTGTTTCTCCTCCTTTATTACACAAAAGCTTCACATATAATCCTGTTCTGCACTCTGCTTTTTTCACTTACCATTGTATCCTGATATCTCCATAGCATTACGTTAGTGATCGTGGTTTATTCAACGAGCCTATATCGATGGATGCTTGAGTTGTTACAGGATTTTTCTTGTAAATTGTGCTACATTCAACATCATTACTCCTCAGAGCAATGCAAATCAAAACCACAGTGACATACCACTTCACATCCACTAGGGTGGCTAAAATAAAAGACAGTGTTACCAAGGATGTAACGAAATTGGAACCCTCATACATTGCTGGTGGAATGTAAGATGGTGCAGCCGCTTTGAAAAACAGTCAAGCAGTTCCTCAAAATGTTAAATATAGAGTTACCATATGACTAAACAATTCCACTCCTCGGTATATGGCCAGAGAATTGAATACATATATCCATTCAAAAATAGGTACATGAAAGATTGTAACAGCGTTATCATAATAGCCAAAAGTTTGAAACACTTCAAATGTGTGTCAGTGGATGAATGGAAACTGAAATACATATGCAGACATTAGAATATTATTATTCAGCATGCTGATACATGCTTCAACATAGATGAACCTTGGAAGCATTAAGGTAAGTGAAAGAAGCCAGTCACATACTGAATGAGTCCATGTGTATGAAACGCCCAGAATAGGCAAACCCATAGATACAGAAAGTGGGTTAGTAGTTGCTAAGGGTTGGAGAGAGGGAGAAATAAGAGTGACTGCTGATGGGAATGGAGTTTAAAAATTCTCTTTTAAAACTCTCTTGACAAGGCAAGGTCTTGCCCTGTCAGCCCAGTTTAAAAACTCTCTTGGGGGTAATGAAAACGTTCTAAGATAGTGGTGATAGTGAGACAGCTTTGGGAATATGCTAAAATCCGCTGAATTGTATATAAATGGGTGAGTTTTATGGTATGTGAATTATACCTCAATAGAAGTCTTATAGAAGTGTAAGCTGTGCTGAAGTAAATAACCTTGTACAAACATAATTCCATGTGACACTGTATTTTTGATCCTAGAAATGGGATTACTGGGCCAAAGAGTACATAACACATGTGATTTTGCTGCGTATTGTCCAGTTGCCTCCCATAGGGATCGTGCCACTTCGCATTCACTCCAGCAGTGTCTGAGGGTGCCGTTTCCCGTCACCTTACCAGCAGCGTGTGTTGTCACACGTGGTGACTCACGCTTCTGGCAGCTGAGAAATGGTATCATAATTTGCCTGCATCTCATCAGGAGCACAGTTGAGCAGATTCTGATATCTCTGCAGTCCATCCGCATTTCTTTTTTTCTGTGCCATTTATGTTCATGTGTT
Organism: Neophocaena asiaeorientalis asiaeorientalis; assembly: GCF_003031525.2. Classification (NCBI taxonomy): domain Eukaryota; kingdom Metazoa; phylum Chordata; class Mammalia; order Artiodactyla; family Phocoenidae; genus Neophocaena; species Neophocaena asiaeorientalis. The sequence continues at coordinate 3,892,219 of NW_020172451.1, read as the reverse complement.
TTATCCATTTTTCTGTTGGATTGTTGGTCTTTTCTCAGTTTCTACAAGCTCTGTATATATTAAAATATTAACCCTTTACCTGTGACATCTTTCAGATAATTTTTACAGCTTTCAATTTGCCTTTTTTAAAAATGTAGTCAAATTTTAAAACCTTTCTCTGTTGCTTCTGGATTTTGAGCTGTAGTTAGAGATGTTTTCCCTGCTTCTGGCTTAGAAAAAGAATTCACTTACCAATAAACTGAGACTCACTTGTAGTATATCCTGGTGAATAATGTTAGGAAGAGATCCACTTTTATACGTTTTAAAGAAATTTTATTGAAGTATAGTTGGTTTGCAGTGTTGTTTAATTATACTTTTTTTTTCCTTTATTTTTGATCTAACTTTTTCAGCCATATGCATACACATATCCCCTCCCTCTTGGACCTCCCTCCCACCCCACCCCCATCCCACCCCTCTAGGTCGTCACAGAGCACAGAGCACAGAGCTGAGCTCCCTGTGCTGTACTGCAGGTTCCCACCAGCTATCTGTTTTACACATGGTAGTGTATTTATGTCAAAGCTAATCTCCCAATTCATCCCAATTATACTTTTTTATATGGCTGTCCAGTTGCCCGACATTTTTGAGGAAGGGTGAAAGGAAAAAGTATCACTTTTTGTTTATGTCTGTTTTTAAATATTTCTGGATTGATATAGGTGTTTCAGGTAATTGCACAAACAGTATAATTATAGCAGGGAGTAAGGAAATAAAAAAGGAGCAACAGATCACCTATAATCTCCAGCCCTTCCCAGGCTGTTTCAGCGTGTCAATTTGTCTTCTCTGTTCTTCGTAGGTGAACGAGCTGGATGGCATCGCCCTGATCCTGGACAGCTGTAGCATCGATGACAAAAACCCCTGTATCCTTGATGTGACTCACAAGCGTTAGTTCACCCTCGGGGGCCTTAGCGGAACAAGGCCCTTGCCTGGTATTCATCCAGGAGGCAGCTGGCTGGCTTTCTTGGTGGCCCGTTCCTAAGAACTAAGCCACTTTCTCAGGGTTCGGGGCTGGAGGGTCCCTCCTGCGGTCTGTGCAGCGTAGTGAGCTCAAGTTTTCGAGGTGACTAGGACATTCTGAACCAGCCTTCTGCTACAGAGTGCCTTAAGACTCTGAGGCAGAAGCTCGTCCATGGCCCCTGTGTTCGCTGCATGTCACTGATGTCACCTTTCCAAACACTATGTGTCCCTGGAGTAAATGTGAAGAAGCTTACGTTTTTTTCTGTGGAGATTCGAGGTATCCAGTCCTCTGGAAGAACCATTTTAACACTAGTTCGGAGGCCTCTGAGACCTCAGGAATGGGGAGAAACGTTTCAGTGGCTCCGGATTCTGGTTTTGGTTGGGTACGGTCTTGCGACCCTCTGTTAGTGATGCTGGGGGCTCTGGCTCTTGCCCTTACCTGGTTTGACCACCCTTCTGGAAGGTGTTCTGCAGGGAACTTGCTTCTTCCCCCGCACTCCACCAGCCAAGGTCTTGCCCTGTCAGAAACTGATCTAGTACAGTGATGAGGAGCCAGGGACTGGGTACAGCCTGCTAAGTTTGAGAGGTAATCTGATTAACTTCAAGACCTTCCCTGGTGAGAATCCAACTCAGCCCAGTCCCTTGCCCTGGCTACTGTGTGGCCTTGTGCCTATTGCAGGTGGGGGGCAGGGGTGAATAAGGCCATTGCAAGGACTTTGAGACTGTAACCCTATGGGAGACCGAGGAGGAGGGGAATTCTATTTTTAAGATGCTCACTGTGGTTTCTGTCAAGAAGAGAAAAGGAGCTGATGAAAATCATGTGTTTCAAAGTAAGTAGATTGAGAAATGCTTATTATTTGTGCTAAAGATACTGTCATTTGTCTGATTAGCAATAGAAAAAAATCTCCTATTTTAAAGAGCATGATAGCTTATAAGCTCAGTCAGGGAAAGACAAATAAACAGCCTCAGAAGACTTTTTTGTTCAAGGTAAAACACAGTCGGTTCACTGCATTGCATTATGGTCAGGCACCACAGGCTGTGCTCATTGGAGAGTTTTGAAATATTTTAGCCCCAAAAAAGGAAAGGAAAAAGAAGAAAGCTTTCTGTCACAGGAAAGCAGTAAAAGAACGTTCAGGTGTAACTGCAGGTGTTGCATTTCCTGATGAAAAAGATGATTTATTGAGAACAAAGAAATTCACCCAGCTTTACTCTTATATTCCCTGAATTGACCTTCTAGTGAGAAAAGGTTTTTATTGCTAATCTTTGGCCTTTAGCAAAGACCAAAAACTTAAAAGGCTGTTGCACACAGCACATCATAGTTCTGCAGATAGGCTGCATGTGGCTCATGCTTACAGAGTCTTCTATGTTGGCATCCTCCTTGCCGGATATTCATTCATTCATTCATTCACTTCTTTCAGGCAACATTTATTGAGTCCTTACTGTGGATTTACATACATGACAACACTGTGAAGCAGATACTGTTATCCTTATCCGCCCTGTTTGTAAGTGAGAAGATAAACTGAGAGAGCCTTAGTGACTTGTCCTGAAGGTCAGACCCAGAATTTAAACTTGGTGTGTACCTGATTCTTAGCTGCTTTCCTAAACTGCCTCCTTGTAAGTCACTGGGAGGGAACAGAACACGTACAGAGACAGCACAGTAACATATTCACGTAGTGGAGAAATTACTAAGAATTATAAATTGAAAAAATATAGATGGACAATCTACATAGATAAATGTTTTTTTAAATGATAATTAATGAAGCATTGCAAGCTTCCAGAATCTCCTTTAAATTGTCAAGAAGAGGCAAAATGTTACATGTTTCGTGTTATGTACATCTAGTAACTCCTTGGACTTTTGTTTATAAACCTACTAGATTTTCAAGACGTACAAAATACACTTAACAAGATATGAGACACATACCAAAATATGAGAGCAAAGGGAGAATGATGGCTGAATGGTCAGAAATGAAGAAGTATTATAGCCTCGGGATTCAATTTTTAGATGTGAGCCATAAGTTAAAACCTGGCCTCCCTAGTAGCCAGAGCAAATAGGGCCATAATACAGATCACAGGGTAAATCCGCCCCATGTTCCTCCTCCACACTGTTTCTCAGCTCCTGCTCTCAGGCAGGTTTTCCCAACAATTATTTAATTTCCCTGACCTTGCCTCCTTACCTCTCACTCACTCCCCCACCCCCATTCATATGTTTTTTTTCTTTCCTATATTTTTTATTCATCAAAATAATAAATCTGTTTGTTTTTTTTTTTTAATGCCAGAAGGTGTAGAATGGGGGAGTGAGTTCTCTGGCTCCACCCTCCACACTTTGCAGTTCACTCTCTCAGCTCTTTCTTCTAGTAGTTGCTTTTCTGTAACTAAGTAATATGCTTCGCTGCTATTTCTTGATATATCACATCTTGATGTTACCTGTTTACTTTGTTATGACACTAGGATTTAGCTCTTGTATACCACCTCCTCTCCTCCCTCCCTCATGCTCCCGCTATAGTTACGATCCCATTTGCTCTGTTGCCTGCATGACTGGTGAGGCTGAGCATCTTCTAAAATGTTTATTTACCATTTGGATTGTGTGTGTGTGTGTGTGTGTGTGTGTGTGTGTGTGTAAAATGTGCTTGATCAAAACCTTTTGCCCATTTTTTCATTGGGTTATCTTTTTATAATTTGTTTGTAATAGATCTTTATATATTCTAGATAGAAGTTCTTTGTCAGCTACATGTGTTGCTAATATTTCCTTTCCCTTGTTGTATGACTTATCTTGTCATTCCCTTTATAGCTTTTTTTTTTTTTAATTAACAGAAGTTCTTAACTTTTAGTCAAATTTATCACTTTTTCTTTATGGTTAGTTTTTTAGGTGTGTATCTTGTTAAAGAAATATTTTCATACCCTCAGGTCATGATGATAATCTGTATTATCTTCTGAATACTTCATATTTTTATCTTTTTATTTATTTTTTAAAATTTTATTGGAGTATAGTTGCTTTACAATGTTGTGTTAGTTTCTACTGTACCGCAAAGTGAATCAGCTATACGTATACATATATCCCCTCTTTTTTGAATTTCTTTCCCATTTAGGTCACCACAGAGCATTGATACCTTTTATATTTAGGTCTATAGTTCACTTGGAGTTGATTTTTTTGTATGGTGTGAGTTAGGGGTCTATTTCTATGTTTTTCCATATGGACACGCAATTATCCCATCCCAGTTATTGAAAAGAACACACATTGTCTACTGTAATGCCAGTTGTATCGTAAGTCAGGTGTCCATATATGTGTGAGTCTGGACTCTCTTTTCCTTTCCATTGATCTCTGTGTTCTATCCCTGTACCACTACTATGGTGTTAAGTACTGTCACTTTCTAACATATCTTGATATGTCGAGTGAGTCCTTCCAGCTTGTTTCTTCTTTTTTAAGAGTATTATGGCTATTTTTGGTCATTTGTATTTGCCCATAAAAAATTTTAAACCAGCTAGTCACATTCTATACATTCACACTTGTGAGTTTTTGTGCACACGTGTGCTTACACACATGTACACACATGAAATCACCACCAACAAAAACAGTGTAAGATCCCCACATGTTGAATTACTCATTGAGATTGCTTTGGCTAAAATCGATGTAATGAGAATTGACATCTGAGTCTTCTAACCCATGAACATGGTATATCTGTCCATTTATTTAGGATTATTACTTTTCAGCTTTTATTCCTCTCTGTGTATTTTTATAGCTTCTTTGCGTGGATTTTAGTATGTATTATTTTGGTTATCATGCATTTCAAGTGTTTTCTAATTTCTATTATGTTTTTTTTTTGACCCATGGATTATTTAGAAATGCATTTCTTAAATTCTGAACAAATAAGAATTATCTTTTGGAGATTGATTTCTAACATAAATTCATTATGATCAAAGAGCACATATTGATGTTCTTTGTCCTATGAAATTTATTAAGACTTGCTTGATGACCCAGTGTATGGTCAGTTTCTGCAACTGTTGTGTGTGTGCTTGGAAATCACATCTATTCTCTAGTAGTGGAGTACAGTTTTTTTAGGTCAAGTCTGTAAAATTTTTACATTTTTAGTGATATTTTTGTCTACTTTGGTTTATTGGTTGTGGAGAGAAATGTTTTAAAATACCAGCCTACGATTATAGATTTCTCTAAATTTCTCCTTTTAGTTATATAACATCTTTCTTTATATATTTTGAGACAACATTATTAGACTAAGGTGTATAACAGGTCTTGAAAAATATCCCTGTTGTCACTGTAAAGTGACCCTCTGTATCTCTCAAAATGCTTTTTGCCTGTTACTAATACAGCTACTTTATCTCACTTTTGGTTGGTATTTACATGGTATAAACCTTTACAGTCCTTTTATTTTCAGTCTTTCTGTGTCAGAGGTGTTTGTTGTAAACAGCATAGTTGATTTTTTCTTAATCTAGTTTCTTTGCCTTTTATCTATTGCATTTAGCCCATTTATATTTACTGTAATTACTGATGTGTTTGTATTTAAGCTACTCTGGTTTGCTTTCTATTTTATTTTATTTTTCTCTCTTTCTTTTGGATTGAGTGTTTTATATTGTTCAATGTTTATCTTTTTCTGGTTTAAAAGTTTTTAATTCTTTTTTTCTATTCTGTTAATAGTGCCCTGGGAAATTACAACATGCATCCTAGACTGAGGAAAATCTAATGTTTTTCAGACCTTTACCCCCTTCCCAGATAATACAGGACCACTCAGCACCCCCCAATTTATATGCTGCTGTTGTTATATATTTTTATTCTATTTTTACAACTCTGTAAGATGTTATTATCGTAGTTCTATAACGTCAGTGTTCATTTAGATTTATCCACATTTGTACTGCTTTCCTGCCTTTCACCCCTTCTTATAGCTTTGTCTGTCCGCCTGGGATCATTTTCCTTCGGCCTGAAGTCCTTCTTTCAGAATTTCCTTTAAAGTGGGTTCATGGGTGAGGAACCATATGAGTTTGTTTGAAAATGTATGCCTCATTCCAGCATTTTGTTGTGATAGCTACAGGATCTCATTGTTGTAATATGTATACTTTGACTTAATTCTAGTATTTCCAGCATGGTATCTGCACCCTCTGCATCTGGTATCCTCCATGCCAGAGTGTCTCTACTTTACCCTTTTTGTTGGATGGATTTGGGACATAATCTAGAAGGAGAGTCAACAAGACTTGGTGACACTTCAGAGGCGGGAGAATAAAAAAGAAACAGCATCACAGGTGACTCCCAGGTTTCTGACCTGAGCAACTAGATGGATGGAGTTATTCCCACATTTATTGAGAAAGGGAATAATTTCAAAGGAGAATATAGACAGATGAATGTGTTCATAAGCTTCATCATTTGCCTGTTGTCACCAGTCACCTCTGAATTGTCAGAGTCAATGGATGCTTTGCAGTTCTCATCATATTAAAACTCAGTTCAACAGATCTCATCACTTCCTCCTTAACATAACACGTTTTTCTTTCATGATGGTACCTCCTCTTGTTTTTTTTTCACGTCTTCCTGGCTCCTTCTCCTTATTCTCTGTTGTTTCTCCCTCTTCTACACGACTTTTAAACGTTGGAGTTCTCCTGGACATTCCAGAGCTCAGGCTCTCTCTTCTCACTCTACGTTTTCTCCCTAAAGAATCTCACCCATTTATTCCTTTATTCGTTTATTCATTCAATGCTTATTGAACACCTTTTATGTCCCAGACACTATTCTGGGCCCGTGGAATGACAGGGAATCCTGTAGGGAGGCTGTTGACATCATGCAGGCAGGAGATGACAGTGGCCTGGGTCAGGCTGGTAGCCATGGAGATGGGAGATGAAGTTGTATTCTGGGTATTCTGAAGGCTTTAAACATCATCTGTTCACCTTTGTCTACCAGATGTAACCTCTAGACAGACCTCTCTTCTGAGTCTCAGGCGTATGTCTCTGACACCCTGCTTAACATTTTGCTTGCATATCTTACTGACATCCCAAACCTAGGATGTCCAAAGTTAACCTATTAATATCTCTGCAAAATTCTCCCCTGTCTTTTTCAATAAATGTGGGAATATCTCCATCCATCTCGTCGCTCAGGTCAGAAACCTGGGAGTCACTCATGATGCTGTTTTTTACTCTCTTGCCACTAAAGTGTCACCAAGTCTTGTTGATTCTCCCTCCAGAATACATCCCAAATCCACCCATTTCCCTTCATCTCCACTGCTACCATCCGGTCCATACGCACCTCACCCCTGGCCCGGATGTCAGCAGTAGCTTCCTAACTCATCTTTCAGTTTCTGGTTTTGTTGTGTTGCGGTGATATTTATTCCGCATCCATTCAGTGCAGTCTTTTAAAACCAAAATAGGGCCATACCTCTCTGCCTCTTGACTCTCCCTGCCCCACACCATCCCTCATAAACCTGCCCATTTACGAAACCTCCAAGCCTGTCCATTGTCCTGAGAATAAATCCACAGGCTCCAGCACGTCCTGAGAGGTCCTGTGTGGTCTTGCCTACCTGCCTTTTCATTTACCTCCAGAGCGCTCTTCCTTTTTTATTTTTTCTTTTGCCCTACCCAGGTACGTGGGGACTTTCTTGCCTTTTGGGAAGTCTGAAGTCTTCTGCCAGCGCTCAGTAGGTGTTCTGTAGGAGTTGTTCCACGTGTAGATGTATTTCTGGTGTATCTGTGGGGAGGAAGGTGATCTCCGCGTCTCACTCTTCCGCCATCTTGAAGCTCCTCCCGGTCTCCCTTTTCTAGCATTCCCCAGAGACTCTTCGTTTTTTGTGTCTCAGATCTGTCTAATTTCTCACCTCAAGGCAGTCGTTAATGCTCATCTCTCAGCCTGGACTCTCTCCCCTGGCTCAGTCCTCCTCGTCTCCATGTCCACCTTCCTCGTCTCTTCCTCAGGGAGGCCTTGCCAGTTGACCCCTCCTAGAACCTGCTCTGTTCCTTCAGCTTATCACAGTCTGTAATTGGATGAATATTTGTGCATTTATGTCTTAATTACCCTCTAGACCAAGGCCCATATGGCAGGGGCCATTTTTTCTGTTTTTCACCTAAGTATAATATGTTGCTGTCAGGTGCATAGTAAATGTCCAATAAATATTTCTTAGATGGGTAGGTGACAGAGTAAAACAGTGAACAAATGCATGAAAAAGCAGCAGCTTGAGGAAGGGGTGTGTGTGTGTGTGTGTGTGTGTGTGTGTGTGTGTGTGTTTGGTGGGTGAGGGGTGGTTCAAAGCACAGGAGAAATTTCTCCCATGGGTTTGATGATTCTCTTGTGAATTGAATAAGCGTGGTTTGGCAGTGATACTATTTCAGCTTGGTTTGGTTTAACCCCTTCTAATAACTCACACCAGTCAAGCTTTCATTGAACTTTAATTTCAGTATTTTGTGTTAAAAAGCAATAGATATTTCGGATATGCCTAGGCTAGGAATCAGTGCAGAGATAGTAAACGTCAGTTAACAAAAATACCTCCGTTCTCTGATCACCCCGCATGGACTGGCTGCGTCCGTGTACTCACGCGTCCTCCACGGGGTGGGTGGGGGTGAGGGCTCGTGTTACCTTAGGGTAGTAGTCCTTGTTCCCCGTGGGCAGTCTGTGGTTTGGACCTTATGAAAGACTTCCTCTTTACTTGGGGATTAGGAATTTCAAGGTGGCTGAAAACTCTCCCAGGCTGAGAACAAGGCTAGGAGGCTTACTGTCCCATCTCTTGGAGGTGGCTTCTAGAGACTGACTGGGGTTTCTAGTTCCAGGGAAAAGACAGCATCTCAAAGGGGTGCTTCACCCCAAAGGACAGCGCTCCGCGACGGCTGCTGCGTCAGGGACACAAGACCAGCTGTTCACTCGCCGGCTCCCTTGCGGAGACCCGCAGTAATGACACAGTAGCAGATGCCATCGGAAAATTCCAGCTCCGCTACCACAGGGTCCGTTTCTTATTTGTCATTTATTGTGGCAAGTGGGATTTTTTATTGTTGTTGTTTCCAAATAGAAACAGCTGAGCTTTATTTGAAATGTTTTCCCTTGATTCTCTTTTGATCTATGTTTTGATCAGTTGTCCTTGATGTGGGTTTTTTTTTATATTGTTTTTATTGGAGGGGGAGGGGACAGGGATAGGATGAGAGTCTAAACAAGGTTGGGGTTTTTTTCTGTTCTTTCTTTTTCTTCCTTTCTGTTTCCTTCTTTCTTTTTTTATTGAAAGCCCTCATTTGTCAGTTTTACTTGTGTACAGAAATGTAACTGTTTATAGGAATAGTAACCAAACAGCATTTCCCCAGTGATCTCGTGTTCGGGAAGTATGGCATAGTGGCAAGACCGTCGGTTCTGGGGCTAGACAGATGCAGATTCTGCCCCTTCTTAACCTCTAAACACTTCACTTAAACCTCTGTTGTGAGTTTTAGCTTATTTATCTAAAATGGGACCTATCCCCGCAGGGTTATGGTGAATGTGAAACGTCATCATGTTTGCAAAGTGCTCAGCCTATAGTTTCTCAACAAGTAGATGTTCTCGTACAAATATCCTGTTACAGCTGTTAATGCCTAGGAGAAAGGTATATTTTCGTCTGTGACTGCAGTGAGTCAGTGGTAAAACTGAAATAATAATGATAATAATATCACAGGACAGAAGAGAGAGTCCTCAGACAGATTAACACATGCCCAACAAAGGCGCCCCTGTAGCTGAGCAGAAAAGGATGGTCTTTTGGGGGGTTTTGGGGTTTTTTTTTTTGGTCTTTTTCCATAAATGGTGCTAGACCGATTTAATATCCGTAGGGGGGAAAAAGCCTACCACCCCTGCCTCTTCCCATTCATGAACATTAATTCAAGATGAATCATAGACCTTAATGTGAAAGGGAAAACACAAGAGCTTCTAGAAGGAATCATAAGAGAATACGGTTATTGTCTTAGAAGAGGCAAAGATTTCATAAACAAGGCATCAAAATTATAACCGAAAAGCGCTAACTGTAAGAGAAAGACTTTGAAAAGGTTTGTGCATTGTATATATCTGACAAAGGACTCATACCCATAATAAATAAAGGACTCCTGCAAAACAACAAAGAAAAGGTAATTCCGTTTTTAAGAATGGACAAAAGACCCGTGGCATTTCACGAAAGAGGAAATCAGATAGATGGCCAGTAAATGTGTGAGAAGGGCTCAGCGTCATCGTTCATCAGGGAAGTGCAAATTGAGCCCACAGTAAGGAGCCCACCAGAATGGCTCGTAAGAGGACTGACAGCACCCAGTGACGGCAAGGATGTGCAGCAGCCTGAACCTTAGTAAACCGATGGTGGAGACGCCAACTGGAAAAATGCCCTTGGAAAACTGTCAGTGTCTGCCAACACTAGGCGTCTCCCAGCCCTGTGAGCCAGCAGTCGCGCCCCTGGCTGTACCCCAGGAGACATGCATACACATATCTATCAGAAGACGTGTGCAGGAGCCTTCCTAGTCACATTATTTATAATAGCCCCGAAGTGGAAACATCCGAAGTCGCCATCAGTAGTAGAACAGAAGTTGTGGAATGCTCATTCCGTGGAACAGTACACAGCGGTGAAGAATGAGCTGCTCTGGGCAACAAATGGATTAATCTCACTAACACAGTTTTCAGCTAAAGAAGCCAGATTCAGAAGGAGTATACGCTGTATGATTCCATTTACGCGAAGCTTAAGAACGGGCAGCATTCATCTGTGGCCACAGCAGTCAGAATGGTGGCTCCCTTGAGGGGTAGGAGGGCGGCTGTTGATAGGGAGGGGTACTTGGAGGCCCTCCAGGGTGCTGGGCGCATTCTGCATCTTGATCTGGGTGGGGTCATGTGATGGGTGTGTGTGCGGAAACCCGTCAGGATGTACACGTAGGACGCGTGCGCTCTGTTGCTCCTCACATTAAAATGTTTAAAATCATTGAGTTATTTCTCGGTGCCAAACCCTATGCTATACCCTTTACATACATTATCTCGCACAATTTTTTTTTTAACAAAAGCCTCTCTGTTGGGAACTGTTATTTTACACATGAGAGAAGTAAAGCTCAGAGAGTTGGTTCCCTGACTGCAGCTGGTCCGGGCTCTCCCGGCTCCTGAGTGGCAGGACCAAGGTGCGAGCCCAGGATTGTCTAGTTCAAGTGTCTAGACTTCCTTGCAGGTGCTTCCTTCACTCCCTCACAGTGTTTCTTCCAGTCTCCCTTTCCTGGGGGACATGTGGGCATTCAGATGGGTTGGATGCAGCCTTGAGTTAATTAATCCTGTTGTGTCTAGCACGTGGTACCCACTCCTCTGCTTTGGCCTCAGGTAATAATCGAGGTAGATACCTAAGCCCTGAGGTGGTAGCCGCCTTGGAAAACAGGTACCTCTGCCATGGCCAACTCCTTCCTCTTCTAAGACTTGAGCATGTGTGTCTTCCTCCTGGAATTTTCCCACAGTCCCCCTTAACTGAGCCCGAGTCCCTCGTCTTGATCTTCTGCAGATCCGTTGTGTTACCCCTGCCACTCTGTGAACATAGCACATGGAAACACCTGGATACGTAACTCTTGCCCTCTAAAAAAGTCTATTCTAGGCGGGGTCTGTATCATATTGCACACCCCACGTTGGACCCTGTGTGTTACCACAGTGTGTCCCAAAGCATTTTTTTTTCTGCAGTATCTTAAATAGCTATTATATGAGGGAAGGCTTCTAAATAATACATATATGTAGGACCTGTGTTAAGCAGGTGTCTCTCTTGCAGGGCACCTCAGAATCTTTACTGTTCTCATATGCGTTTTGGAAACTCTGGACTACAGTGCCACATCTTGGGGAATGCAGGAATTATAGTATAAACATGGAGACACGTTCCATTCTATACTTTTTCTTCATGAGGAGTCTAGCTTGTGACTGCGCCTGCCAAGCAGCCACCAGAGGGAGGCGTTCAGGGAAATGCCTTAAACATTTCAGAATGGCACAGCTGGCTAAACTTGATGTTGTTTATAAAAGGCATCCGTGAATTTCCACACCGGAGAAGTACTTATGCGGTATGCACAAAATGATACGTTTCTGCTTTTAATATCTTACTGTGCCCATCCTAACGTTCAAAGCAGAAATCTTTCTGCTGAAATCAGTCTTTCCTCCTCCGGAGGGGAAGGACTATCTTCTATTGACTTCTGTGTCCCCAGCATTAAACAGCTGGTGAACCTTCAGTGATCATTTGTTCAGTTGTTGAGCTGACATTAATTAAAACTAGAAAACCTCTTAATGCTGTTTGGCTTTCAAAAGGTAAACTTTGGGTTTGGCTTCCCAGTGATTTAATTTGGTTTTTTAAAGCCTCTCATTGATTCTCTTACCCTCACCTAGTGTGATTGAAGATGTGCAAACCAAATCTTTCTCCCCGTCCAAAGCAAACAAGTGCACACACGACTTCGCAGGTTAGCGGAGGCCTCCCTGGGACCCTGTGTGAAGCAAGTCAGTGAGGGGCTATGGGTGGGCGATGCTCAGGTGCCACTCCCAGGCTGAGGAGAGCGTAACACGCTGCCACCCTGCACCCCACACACGCTCACACAGATGCAGGCCAAGGCGTCATCTAAATAGACCCGTTCAGGGGCTCCCCTGGTGGCGCAGTGGTTGAGAATCTGCGTGCCAATGCAGGGGACACGGGTTCGAGCCCTGGTCCAGGAAGATCCCACATGCCACGGAGCAGCTAAGCCTGTGTACTACAACTGCTGAGCCTGAGCTCTAGAGCCTGCGTGCCACAACTACTGCAGCCCGAGCGCCTGGAGCCCGTGCTCCGCAACAAGAGAAGCCACCACAATGAGAAGCCCACGCACCGCAACAAAGAGTAGCCCCCAATCGCCACAACTAGAGAAAGCCAGCTCACAGCAACGAAGACCCAACACAGCCAAAAAATTTTTTAAAAGAGTCAAAGAGCACAAACCTGATGGATTTGACTATATAAATAAATAAACAAACGTGTTCAGAATGGAAGAGGGAAGAAGCCCTGTTATACGTAGCTTCTACGGTATCCTAGCAACTGGTTCCCCAGGGCTCGAAGCTGAAAGTTGGAGGAGTGGGATGTCATATCTTGCAGGAGGCTCTCACAAAAGTGGACTCTGTTTCCTTGTTCAGGTGTTTCGGCAAATAGTCCCAACTCTTTTAAAATGAGACTAAAATACTTCAGGTTGTACTCCTTCAGATGGTGTCTACTTAGCTCTTAGTTGTGTGCTTCTCGTTTTCTTACATCCCTAAGATCATAGCGGCTAGAAATGAAAACTATTGTCAGCACGCTGAAACGTTCGCGTGTGAAGGCTGCCGAGCCGCGCGTTTCCTACGCACACGGAGAGGCCAGAGTGCGTGGTGTGCACACCTGCCCGCTGACCTCAGGCCTGCGCACTCGTCTGGGCTCTGGGTCGGTCTTGCCAAGCCTGCCTCGCTCAGCTGTCCCCGTGCCTCTCGGAGGTCAGAACGCATCCGGTCCTGCTCTATCTTGTTTACTTGTATGGAAAGCACAATTGCTTGAGGTTTATTGTCACGTAAGGTAGAAAATGGGAGTCTGTCCTTTTCCAAGGTGAGGTGCCTGGCGTGAACTGCGTCACCCTTGCTCCCACTCAGCCTGGGTGGGGACGGGGCAAGGCGCCCTCACACCAGAAGTAGTGAGACAGGGTCCTCGGAAGCTGCTCCCTTCGACTCCCTGGCTGCCACTTTAGCCACCTGGCTTTGAGGTGACACCGTGTTTTCTTAATTTTACTATCAGTGTTTTAAGTGCCGCCATATAAAATTAATTTCAAACCAGAAACAAAGCTTTTGCGAACATTTGTTGCCATTAATTTTTGTTCTTAAGGATCCACTCCTGTGGCTGATTGATTTAACAAATGCTGTCTGATGAGCGAAACTTTAGGGAAAGAACGTCGCTGGGAAACCACGTTAGAAATAACTCGCTTAAATGATTTCGCGTTAATAGTCTTCCGTGGCAGTTGTGAGTTCGCTAGCCTAAGTATTTTGAATTTTGAAACTAAAAGAAACTGTATGAAACATCTGTTTATTGTTATATTACTTTTGGTTTTCTTTTAAAAACTTTTGACGACTTTATTTTTTAAGAGCAGTTTTAGGCTTACGACAAAGTTGGGAGGACAGTATGGGGACTTCCCATTTTCCCACAGCCCTCACACATGCAGAGCCTCCCTCATCAGTAACCCCCAGCAGAGGGGCACTTCTGTTTTTTTAACAGAAGTTGAACCTATGTTGACACATCATTATTACCCAGAGTCCATAGTTTAAGGGTCCACTTTTGATGTTGTACATTCTGTGGGTTTGGACAAATACGTAATGACATGCCTCCATCGTTGTAGTATCACACAGAGTATTTTCACTGTCCTAAAACTCCTCTGCGCTCCACCTCTGCATTGCCCCTCCCCTGACCCTGGCAACCACTGATCTTTTCCTGTCTCCATACTTCTGCCTTTTCCAGACTGTCACAGAGTTGGAATCATACAGCACGTAGCCTTCAGATGGGCGTCTTTCACCTGGTAAAGTGCACGTAAGCCCCCTCCATGTCCGGTCATGGCTTGCTAGCTCCTTTCTTTCTGTAGTGCTGAAGAATATTCCATTCTCTGGGTGTACCAAGCACTTGTTTTTCAAAATTCTTTTCTCTAACGCTGTTTGCATCATGATCGTTCTGCACACCTCCCCGGTTCTCTCTATAGTATAAAGTATAGTTTAAAAGAACTTTTATAAGTCTTGACTCTGTATTTCAGAAGTTGTATATCTGACGTATAGATTAGACCATAAAGTAGTAAGTCTGAAATATCAGCCTAAAATTCACCTGCATGACAGTTTCCCTCAGACACTGCCTCCCGTGGGGCTGAACTCAGATTCCAGGGAGCCTGACTCTGCAAAGGATGTGCCGGACGCCTTTTGAAAGTACATTCAGCACACAGTTTACCAGCACGAGGACATCCAGAGTTTCAGTGCTTGGTAATCTTACCTCACTTCTTTCCCCAAATGGCATTACCAGGCTGTCTCACTGGGCCTGTTGTAGTTGAGGTAGACTCCTCCGGCTGTCATGCTCAGGGTGGTCCCCGAGGGTGAAGATCTGCCTTCAGAAGAGCCACTGAATTTAGAACAGCAGGATGACTGCCTGCACGCAGAGTGCCCAGAGCACTTCCCGGCATGTGGTTTGGGCTTTAGAAGTGTTGCCGTTGTTATTTAGATGTATATATTTTCTGACAAAGTTAATTAATTGGCAGTTTTTCTTTTTACGTTTGCGTTCTTTATTCAAATGAGCAGTGACTTTGCGTGTGTTTTTAAATCACTGTACTTACATAGCACTGCCACACAGAATCCATATTTTGCAAGACACTTGAGAGGTCGGGTTGCTGAAGTTTGACGCAGAGAAACATGTTCTAGGTACCCTGACTAATGTCAGTATTTTTGCCTGAAATGACCTTAGTCAAAGGTAGCAGTGACAGAGAAGGGCCTGGTCAAAACATCGGTGTGCCACAGCCATTTCACACCACCGTTAAATAGGAACTGGCTGGCTGTCTGTTTTGTGGTCATCATTCTTAGCAGGAAACGTTGGATTCTCTGTACCACTTATTCGTCTAGAACCGTTAGATTTTTTAAAAAGCCCTTACTGGGCGAGTGAGCCCGTGAAGGGATGAGGTTGGCCCTAATTGGATACAGACAAGGGTGCCGAGGGCCGGGCCCTGGAGCCGCGGGGGCAGGAGGCTGGCAGCCCTGCTCATGGGCTGTGATGGGGGAGCGCGGCCGGGCTGGCTCTGTCCCAGTGCCAGCCCTGGTGGCAGCTTTCCCACATTTGTTCGTGGATCTGAGCAGCTCGAAGGGAAGGCGGGGCCTGCTTTCTGCCTGGAGCTGACGGCCTCATGGGGGTGACAGGGGCAGGGAGGCCTCCGGGTGCTCTGGCCTTTCTTGTCCTCGTGGCTCTGTGGATCCACATTACCCCCCCTTCATTTAGATAACGGTCGCAAACTTAGAACATATAAAAGTAAAGCTAACTTTCAGACATACTCGCCTTTTCCATTCTTACCGTCCTCAGGTCTGGACGTCTCCTCTGAGGTAGAGACAAGGTGCCTTTGCCCCTGGGGCCGCCGGAGTGGGGCATGGCCGTGTGGCCTGTGAGCCCTGGCCTGCCCCCTCCCCACGCCGGCAGCTGGCCTCTGAGCTGCCAGGAAAGGCCGTGTGGGCAACGGGCAGACCTCTTCTTCAGGGTTAACTGAGTGCAGCGGAAAGCAGGCCCCGTGCTGTGCAAAAGCCTCACTGCTGGACAAAAGCCCGGCAAGAGCAAAGCTACGAGGTGGATCGCAGCTTCCAGCACAGGCCCAGCCCTGTGCCGGAGAGTCTTCGCGTGACTGTGACGAGCCAGCTCTTCATTCTTAGTTAAGGGCCTAATTTTAACATTCTCATGGAAGCTCACGGAATGAAGACAGTGTCAAATGCAGAGAGAGATCTGCACTTTCTGGGTAAGGATAGGAAAATCCTCTCAAAAGTCAAAACATTTTCCCAGTTTTTGAGAGAAACCAAAATATGTCAGAATCAAAGCTACTCTGCTGTCTTTCTGTCCTAAAGCACCTTCAGAAACTAGCACAGCTCTTGTTCACGTGTTTCCTCTGGGTGTAATTAGGAAGCGCCAGGGAATCCTAATGGGTTTTCAAGAAGAAAATGAAAACGAAAGTTTCTGATGCACAATCCGTCCGACACCCGGGCTGCGCATGGGCTGCACATCCTGGGCAGCACTTGTGAATCACGGAGACAGTGGAAGCCGCAGAATGCAGAGAAGCTTTGGGGCGTTACGGGGCAGTATTTCTTAGGGCTGTCTAGTTGAGGAACATGTGAATTGCCATTTGGCAAATCAACCCAAACTTCAAGTTCAGTCATCCTGATTTTTTTAAATTGTACTTATCTTGAAATACAGTGTGCATACCGAAAAGTGGGAAGAGCCTATGTGTGTTGTTTGCAAATAATTGTAAAGCAGACATGTGTAACCAACACCCAGGTCAAGGCGAAAAACACTGCCAGACTTCGCTCAGCCCCTCCCCATCCGAGCTCCTTATCAGGCATCCCTGCCCTCCTCTGGTTAGCTCCTGTGCATGCGGCCTACATAGTGTGCTTTGGGTTGGCCGTCTTTGAAATTCATATAAATGGAATCATGGCTTGCATTGTTTTGTCATTTGTCACTCAAAAGCATGATTGTGAGATTCAAGCAAACCGTTGCGTGTAGTTTACCGTATAGTATTCCATTGCAAGAAGATACAACATTTATTCATTCATTCAGTTGGCAGACATGTGGCTCATTTCCACTTTGGGGCTGTCACAGTTAATGCTGCTATGAACTTTTTCATACATGCATGTATCCTGGCATGTGAGCGTGAGGTTTCTTAAGGAATGGAATCTCTGTGTCTTGCGTATCTTCAGCTTTATTCTAGATGATACCAAACTCTTTTTGGAATTGATCGGACCAGTTTTTACTCCCATCAGCAGTATATGTGCTCCCTTTCCTTTACCTTATCGACACTTGATGCGGTCACTTAAAAATTTTTGCCATTCTGGGGGCTTCCCTGGTGGCGCAGTGGTTGAGAGTCCGCCTGCCGATGCAGGGAACATGGGTTCGTGCCCCGGTCCGGGAAGATCCCACTTGCCACAGAGCGGCTGGGCCCGTGAGCCATGGCCGCTGAGCCTGCGTGTCCAGAGCCCATACTCCGCAACGGGAGAGGCCACAACAGTGCGAGGCCCGCGTACCGGAAAAAAAAAAAAAAAAAAAAAAAAAAATTTTTGCCATTCTGATGAGTATAATATGTCCTTGTGATGTTATTTTAAATACTCTAATTAGTAATAAGTACATTTTGATTTTTTATTGATCATTTGGTTTATTGACCATTTGGATTTCCTGTGTCATGAAGATGTTCACGTTTTTTTTATTCCTATACTTATGTTTTCTTTTTTTTGTGTGGTATGCGGGCATCTCACTGTTGCGGCCTCTCCCGTTGCGGAGCACGGGCTCCGGACGCGCAGGCTCAGCGGCCATGGCTCACGGGCCCAGCCGCTCCGCACCATGTGGGATCTTCCCGGACCGGGGCACGAACCCGCGTCCCCTGCATCGGCAGGCGGACTCCCAACCACTGCGCCACCAGGGAAGCCCCCACCCCCTCTTGACTGGGGACTCTCTGGGAGCTGCTGGGAGGGGAGGAGGGGTGGAGAGCCCACCAGCATGGCCTGGGTGACCCATAGAGTTCATCACCCCCGGAGACTAGTGACATTTGGACCAAGGACAGTGCTAACAGATGCTTAGGCACATGTAGTATGCTGACGCTTTGGTACCTGCTGGGTCTTGTCGAGTCCAAAGTCCTCCAGAAGCGCCACACTGTTTGTGTTCTTCATTTAAGCCTTTGTGTCTTAGAACTATTTTTGACCCTTGGCTATGCTTTATTAATGTCAGATGTCATTAGTACTAGAACAACAGTTATCTTCCATAGTTGGATGGGGTTACTTAACGTTCTCTACTCGAAATTTTAATTTCATTTTGAGCTGTTTATTGTTACTTCCAAAGGCGTTTTGCAGAGGTAGTCACTCTGACTGGTATCTGAGAGCTTATCTTTTTTTTTTTGCTGTACGCGGGCCTCTCACTGCTGTGGCCTCTCCCGTTGCGGAGCACAGGCTCCGGACGCGCAGGCTCAGCGGCCATGGCGCACGGGCGCAGCTGCTCCGCGGCATGTGGGATCTTCCCGGACCGGGGCATGAACTCGCGTCCCCTGCATCGGCAGGCGGACTCTCAACCACTGCGCCACCAGGGAAGCCCTGACAGCTTATCTTATCTTTCGAGATTTCTTTGCAGAGAAAGGGGCTCTGTTTCAAGTGTTATAAAACCTGCTGCTCCTTTGCTGTTGTGTGGGCAGAGCTCAGAAGCTCGCGGTCAGACTGGCCGGAGGAAGGACCGCACTGGGCCTCCCCCAAGTGTCCTCCCGTCGGCTGTGGCCCCTGAGGAGGGCTTAGGAGCAGTGGGGTGGGTGCTGGAGCCTGCATCCAAGCCAGGCCCGCCCACTTCAGGTGTGTGACCTCGGACAGGACCTCAGCCTCCTGTGTCTGAGTTTTCTCATCAGTAGGATGGGTTTTTAACACCTCCTGCAGGTGGTGTGTTTGTGAAGGTTGAATACTTTCAGTGAGTGCTTGTAACAGCCCCTGACACATGTTGTACACTCTGCAGGTGATAACACCCGCTGCTGTCATTACTTTTATTATTATTACTGTTATTATTTTATGCAGATAAACTGGCAGTCTTGGCTTACATGAGAGACACTTAAGTTAATTCCTCTGGCAAAGCTTTGCTTACATGGAAGGTAGAAATTCATTCAAGCCAGCAATTCCTTTACTCCAAAGAGCACAGAGCACTATAGAAATACCCTCCTACCTGGTTGCCAGGGCCTTGAGTGGGCTCTGTCTCTTCTGGGCTCTCACTGGCTTCTCTTCATAAGCTTCTCAGTCGTCAGAGCCCAGGGGTCTCAGGTTACATCACACCCTTCTGTGCCATCTCCAAAGTGCAGCTTACTGCTGGCAGTACCCCTGGATGTGAGTTGAGACTCTGGGGCAGTAGCTTTTCTTGAGAAGTTTACTGTGTCCAGAAAGCCTCTCCCTCAGGAGGTCTCCCCTGCAGCCCAAAGGCTGAGGTTGTGTAGCGCGGGGTGGGGTCTGTGTGCATGTGTCATTGATGCCTCACGTACAGCTCAGATCTGACGGGAGAACTGGGGTGCCTGCCCTTGTTAGAGGACGGAGGCCAGACACCAGGGAGCATTCATCCAGAGGTGTTTAAAACTTCCCTCCTCCTGTGTGCGCCAGGAGCTGCAGTGGCCCAGCCCGGAGTCCCTGCACACAGGTGAGCACACGTTCCATAGAAGGGCTCAGGATGACACGGTGACAGTATAGTGTGCGGGGACCCAGGAGAGGGGGAGGGGGACCCCCCCATGGGACAGGCCCTGCTCCGTGTCGTGAGCCTCTGCTACATGCCCGGCATGTGCCAGGCTCTGCTGAACACGTTACGCGCAGTGGCTCCTGTGGAGTCTCAGAAGTGACATTAGAGCCCTGCCCCTAATGGAGCCGCTTGGTGGCCCCAGGCCCTGTGGTTTAAGTTAGAAGTGGCCTTGGTTGGTTCTGATCTGAGACCTGTTGTGTGGCAGACGCCAGACCGACTGCCTCTTACCACGCCCGGCTTTGAGGTGGTGAGTAAGATGACTCCAGAATGCGCGATGGACAAAATTGGTTTCGGTGCCGTAGGATCCTTTACCACAAAACCCGGTGGATGTGAGGTACCTGCAAGCCCAGCCCTCGCTCGGCCACAGGCGCTTTGGAGTGGGAAGCGCGTGGTGACTGCGGACCCGAGCGGGTATCATCTTCCCGTTACTTCACCGCCACACTGACAGGCTCGCTGGGCGGGGTGACAGCAGCCAACCTTGGGTGCCTGCGCTTTAGCCATCTGGGATTTGTGAAGGACAGAGGGCTCATCCCGGCCAGGGGCCAGGCTGAGGACCATGGCTCCGCGGTTCTTGGCCCACGTGATGACGCTGACAGGCCTGGCGAGATGGAAGGACGGCTCAGGCTCCCGAGAGGGGCCTTCAAGCTGGGACCAGCTCATCTCTCCCTTTAGACGTTGGGTTGACGGAAAGCAAGTCGTGCATACTGAGGACAGTGAATGGAGCCTTTGTTCCAGAATCTTTAAGAAACAGGTTATGCACAGAGACATTTCTCTGGTTGACCCTTGTATGTTAGGATATTTCTGTCAAAATTCAGCAGTGTTTTATTGGGCCTTTGTACCACTTCTTTGATGTTCTAGTTCCCTAGAGATTTAAGAGACCGAAAGGCAGCCTCGGCTTTCAAAGCAGTGGTGTTTCTGAGATGACTTTTTCCCTCGATAAAGACTGAAAGTCTCTCCTCCTTCTTGTAGGACATATTAAACACCAGTATTGTTTTATGTTCTTCAGACTGTGACCTGCAGTTTACAAATCTGCCAGTTATTTGTTCCCCCACCCTCTTCTGTTAGTTGGGGTTTATTTTACCGTGTTCAGTATTAGCGATTAGCCGTTAATTGGCAAATGAGAGCGTACACATACATTGATTTATAAATGCTGTTAGGGTACACTACAAAACCTAGAACAGTCCGCGTCGGCACGGCACTGAAACACTTGAACCACAGATGTGCCCTCGTATTAAAATGCAAAAATGCAGAGGGAAATTAGACATCAGATAGACCAACAATTTGGAGAAGGAAGAGGGAGCCCAAAGGGTGGTTTGTGGTGGTTACTGAACACACACTGGTTTCCAGCACCGTGAGAGGAGGCCGGGTGCACAGTCTGCACGATGAAGACTTCCACTTTAGTTTTCTGAGTGAGAGGGAGTGCGTAGTTTAACTGAGTGACTTACGTGGAAGTTGAGAGAATCGTTGCAGATGAAGGCAGAGCTGGGATGCACTTTACTGCATAGCAAAGTTTCTCTTAACATTTGGAGGTAGAGTCACCTCTGCAGAAGTGGTTGGCACTTCATACAGGAACACTAACGGTGTTTTTCAGGTTTATTTCCTCCGCGAGGACCCTCTCTTGTCTGTGCCCCGTGTCATAGGTAAGTTGCCCTCCCTCCTCTGCCCCCGCCTCGCCCCAGTCAGGTGCCCCCTGTGGCGTGTTTGGACAGGTTCCTCCTGCAGCAGCCAGAGCCTCATTGGAGCCTGGGGTTCCCTGGGCAACCGTTTGGGAAATACTTTTTTTTTTTTTTTCTTCTCTCCTCAGAAAGTGAATACTTGAAGAGCAGGGCAGAGGTGGGTCAGGACGCCTGCAGACGGGGTCGGGGTCGGAGACCTGGGCCCACCGGGAGCGTGGCCCCGGAGGTGCACAGTCTCTCCGACTCACGTGGCTGGGAGGGAAGCAGAGCTGGTTATCTCAGCAGGAGGAGAAGTCATCCTGTCGGTGTCACATTCCGTGCCCTTTTTTTCCTTCGGCTGACAGAAATTGCCATATTTTGAAGTGTTTGGTTCTCAGCAACGTAAAGCATTTTCAGAACATTTTAAAACCGAACTACTACTTTGCAGTCTGAAAAATTACACAGTTTTACCATAGTCTGAGAAGATACTAGTTTAGATGTGGAAGCTGTTTATTAAGCATCCTCACCTTGAGGGAGGTCTTGTCATGTTGTGGCAGAAGAGGACATGGTTTCGTGGAGGCCTAATGACATAGTCTTGCCTGGTATGGGGCGTCCTGTTCTCAGACCAACTTCATCAAAGGTTTCTGACGTATGTTCTGTGGCCTACTAAGTAATATGCTTTGGAAAGTTTGCCAGTACATAAATTCCTTGCCATAAATGGGTCTGTTGTCTAAAAATAATTTTTAAAAATATCCTGGAAGCAAAATTAAACGTAGATATTATGTATAGTAGACATATTTGTTATATGTATATTATACATTTTATATTAAATATAGATATATATATTTCACATCTACAGGTATATTAATATGTAAAACACCATTTATAGATATTACACATATAGTTTTGTCTGTACACACATATATATCCTGAAAAGTCAGTAAAATCTTTTATCATTTAAATTGTTTTAATTTAAATAGTTTAAGTTTTTCAGTACCAGTTCCTTTAAAAGCTTATTTTTTCATTCAACAAATATTTATTGGTTCCTTCCATGTTCTAGGCCAGAGTTTTGCAAACCTTTTCTGTGAAGGGCTGCATTTAGTCAGTAGTTTTGGCTTTGCTAGCCGTACTGTCTCCATTACAACTCACCAGCTCAGCCGCTGCAGTGTGAAAGCAGCCGTAAACAGTTCATAAATGAATGAGCGTGGCTGTGTGCCAGTAAAACTTTATTATGGATACTGAAGTTTGAACTGCAGATAATTTTTGTGTGTCACAAATTGGTATTCTTCTTTCGATTTTTTTCCCCAACCATTTAAAAATATGAAAACTACTTTTAACTTGCAGCCATGCAAAAACACGGGCCATAATTTACCACCCCCTGTTCTCAGCAGCCTTCTAGACACAGCAGTGACCAGAGCAGAGTCCCTGTCATAGCGGGGCCTGCGTCCCGGGCACCTGCAGGACTTTAAGTAGCACTGATTTCAATAACTGAAAGTTAGGTGGCGTCTTTCTCATCAGACGGTTCCAGGTTTAATGTTTTAACTCACCTAACTTGACTTTAAAAATGAATTGGGCACATACATCTGCTGGTTGTGGACTCTTTTTCTGTCTCGGTTAGTCCCCCAGCCTACATCCTTCTGCCCTGCCCTGTCTCCTCACCTACCTGGTGCAAGGCTGCAGGGCTCAGCGTGGAGCCCGCGTCCTCCCGAATCCCGACGCACCACTGCCGCCACACGAGTGCTCGGCGGGGGGTGGGGCAGGGACCACTTCTCGCTTGGACTCGCCAGGCCCTGTGGTTTCCAGGTGCTCAGTCCCACGCTCGTCTCTGCGGCTCCTTCAAGACACCACGTGTTCTGATGAAGAGCTGGCTGGACTGTCGAGTCCTCACCCTAGTGCTGATCGCAGGGTTCTTTGAAGGCGGTTTTGTAACAAACAGGCTCACGCCTTCTGTTTGGAGTCGCCATGGAAACGTTAGAAGCTGTCTTTCTAAAGCCAAGCAGACAATAAAGCACTTCGAGTGTTAAGGATTAGAGGCTCTAGAAGATGTTTAATTTTCTCCCCCACTCTTGCTTGCTTTCTGTCTCCGTAGAGAGGGAACAAGAGGGTGATGTGAATATTAACCGGGGCACGCTTTCATCTCCCTGTGACCCTCGAGGCTCGGCCTTTCCTGCGCTAACGAGGGGAGCCGTGCGTGCATATTCATAAGCCGGGCTTGGGCATCAGACACAGCTCACGGCGGAGAGGGTCGGGGTGCGGCTTTCCGTGCTTCTCTTTGCGACGCAAACGTTATGAAAGCAACGACTATTAAAATTTGGTTTTTTAATTATTATTAAGTCGGAGACCCTAGACAGTAGTGCCAAAATGTTCCCACTGGAAATAGGGACAAATTAGAGGACGTTTGTGTGGTATTTAATTTATAGGCGGACAGTACAAACCCCAAAATGCTGTGCTTGCTTAGGGTAGAGATGTAGCGCACGCCTTTCGTATCTGCGCAGGAAGAGCGGGAGGTGGCACGTCGTGACATCCTCCTTAAAGAGGAAATGAGATCAGTTTCCCTTACAAAGAATATGAACTATATACATTTAAGTGAAAGTGTTGGGGGTTGCACTGTTGTTCGTGTGTCATCTCTGATATTCAAGGTTCTGGAAGGGCATTGACCCCACCGTGGCTGTATGGCCTTCCTGCCCCCGACCCCTCCCATGCCTTCCACTTAACGTCTTTTGCCCTTTGAATACCGGTTTCGGAAGAAGACTAGATTGCCTTTGCTGCCTTGGACTCCAGTGCTACTTCCGCTGGGTTGTTGGTATGGTGGCTGTACCAGGAGCGCGATCCTTGGGAGACGTGACGGTCACGTCCGTTCCTGAAGCCGTGCGGCCCAGCAGGTCTGTCCATCAGGAAAATCGTCATTAATCTCATCCTCTTCCGTGCTCCTTTTTCCTGCACATAAAACGGGGATCGTGTAAGTTTCTCTACAGAAATGAGATACTAAACACTTCTTAGAACACCGTTACGGGACTTCCACAAAGTGTGCTAGTTACCCCCGCAGGTGAGCATGATTGAAATCCACCCTTGCATCCGTCCACATGGGAATTCTCCTGTGTTTTGTTGTCATGGACCTCTTATTTACACGGTCCAGCTTCCTTGCCCAGGTTGCATTTACTTTCATCTAGTCTCTCAACCCTGCAAAGCCCTGAGTCAGGAAACCACACCAAGGACTGCTGCAGAAGGAAGAGCACAGGGCTTCCCTGGTGGCGCAGTGATTGAGAGTCTGCCTGCTAATGCAGGGGACATGGGTTCGTGCCCCGGTCCGGGAAGATCCCACATGCCGCGGAGCGGCTGGGCCCGTGAGCCATGGCTGCTGAGCCTGTGCGTCTGGAGAGACCACAGCAGTAAGAGGCCCGCGTACCGCAAAAAAAAAAAAAAAAGAAGGAAGAGCACAGACCGTGTGGGTCACTACAGTGCCACGGTGCGTTCCCGCGCACGCACGCACACACACACACACACACACACACACACACACAGTGAGTGGGAGATAGCGTTTGCTCACTTGGACATCAGGCAAACATTTCCCAGCACCGTTCTTGGAACGGAGGACAGAAGGGTAAATAAGACATCAGACTTGCTTATGAGGAGTTCACAGGGTGTTCAGGGGGACAGAGATATAAACATAATCATAGCTCACATGACGTCAACAAACACATTGAGAAACCACTCTGTGTCAGGACCGAGCTGTGTGCTGGGGATCTAGAGGTGGATTCTGTGTGGCTCCTGGCCTTGAGAAGCTCATAGACACCTAAGCAGATAAGTAAGTGCAATGGG
>NW_020172451.1:3819358-3866549 GCF_003031525.2 Neophocaena asiaeorientalis asiaeorientalis | reverse complement strand
TGACGAGGGGGGGCTGGGACAGAGAGGGTGGGCTTCCAGGAGCGTGAGCTCGGCTGTGCGCCCTGTGGGGAAGGGGCAGGTGAGGGGAGGCGTGTCCCGGGGCAGGGCCTCGTGTGGACAGACAGGTGGGGCCTGGCGAGGTGATGTTGACAGAGCCTGGGGTGTGAAGGGCACCTGGCACAGAGGGATGCGGGGACCCTCTGCAGGGGTCTTATTTGCCCTGTAACTGAAACCATTTGACATTTCGAGCTCTGCATGGTGGTTCCTTCCCCCAGAGACACTCGGCATTGGCAACTGGCAGTGACAAGGCTGGCATCACATTCCTCGATTACAGAGCCAATCAACCCTCCAGTTTTGAGGTGCTTGCGATGCATTTCTGGGAATTTCCCTTTTCTTTCAATTATATTTAAGCTTCCTGGTTAGGAAGCTTCAGGAAGCAGCTTTTTGCATCTGTCGTTTAGCGTTAGAGAGTTATACCTATGAACTAGAATTTTCTAGGCTTGCCTAAATTTACCCTCAGATGTTCGCTTCGCCAGTCGGTTCTCATGATCACTGCCTCCCCCTTTTCCTACAACGAGTGAGGAAATGGATTTGAGTAATGATGATGTCGTCCTGCATGAGAAATCAATTGGAGCAAATGATTCATTGTTGAGAAATTTACTGATGTGTTGGAAGTTTCTGTCGCCCGGATCATTATTTTTATTCTCTATCCTGTCACAAAGTGGGGGTTTGGTGATGTGGCAAAGAAGGAGAAACGCAGATTTAGGTGTGTTTTTTTGGGGGTTTTTTTTGGTACGTGGGCCTCTCACTGCCGTGGCCTCTCCCGTCGCGGAGCACAGGCTCCGGACGCGCAGGCTCAGCGGCCATGGCTCACGGGCCCAGCCGCTCCGCGGCACGTGGGATCTTCCCGGACCGGGGCACGAACCCGCGTCCCCTGCATCGGCGGGCGGACTCTCAACCACTGTGCCACCAAGGAAGCCCAGATTTAGGTTTTACGTGTTGTGAGTACTTGTGTGGATTCATCTCCAGGAAAGGAGTACCGTCTTCTAAAGGACCTGGGCTTTATCATGAGAGGATGACAGGCAATGGCGAGATGAGAACACTTTCCCCACCAAAGGGGGCGGCTAACTATAGAATCACATCAGCTGGGCACCGGCAATTCCCATTCTTTGTCCTTTGGAACACGTTAGCCATTTATACCCCCGAGTGGTTTTGATGATAAGCCTCTTAAGACCAGTGGGTCATTTACTGCACAGCGTTTGCTGGTCCTCTTCCTCATGCAGCCCCGTGGCCCGTCCTGGAGGAGCTGGGGAGGCGGGCCGGCCGGCAGCTGGTTCCTGTGTGAGGTCCCAGTGTGATCCGGACTGCGGGCCAGTGTGGGCTGTGTTGGAGGGACTGACAGGGAGCAACCACAAAATGCTTCCTGAACACAAAACTGGTGCATTTCCTGTTTCATTTGCCTAACTTTAGTCTCAGGCTCACTTTTTAGTTTCCTTTGAGGTTATTGCACTAGGGAAACAGTTTGATACACTTTCTTTGTGCATATGGCGGCCTTTCTCTGTGGCTTCCTGTGTCCAGACGAGGAGCCAGAAGCATCTCGGCCCCAGCCTCACCGCCGTGCTGGGACGCGGGACGAGATCAGGAGTGTGACTCTCCAGCTGAAGGACCCGCCTCTCATACCTTTTGGGGGCACAGAGCCCCAGTTCTGGCATCAGAAATGCCTGCGTGGGAAACGTCTGGTAATAAGGAGAAAGGGCTTTTTTCCTGCTACCTTCCATCTGATCTTGGGCAGGGGGGCCTCTTTTCATTGGAAAAAGTGTCTGTTCCACGCTTGGCACTACAGAGGGTGCCAGGCCCACTGTTCTTGGTATCTCTCTGTGTCCCTGGATCCAAGACTACAGCAGTTTTTATACAACCTTTAGAGAAGGACATCTAGCCGCAACTTAATGCCTTCGCGAGGTTTACACAGCTCTTGGTAACTAAGTCAAAGACTTCAGAAAACAGTGCAGTGATTCTATATTCTTCGTAAGGTGTCTCCTGTCTGCTGTGAAAGACGCCATGCACAACATTTAAAATTAGGGCCAGAGCACAGTAGGGCACGAGGATGAGATGCGTTCTCAAGGGCACAAGGATTCAGACTGAACAGTAAATCCTTCAAAGTCTTCCTTCGTCTTTAAAATATGGAATGAGGGAAATTCCATGGTGACTCCCAGCAAACAATTCTTATCTGTAACTGGGCTTACTTTAGACAAGATGGTTTTCTTGTCTGATTCCAGCCCGGCGTCTTCATGCCTCATCCTGCAGCGCTCTTATTCCTTGCCTGCTGACTCAGTAACATAATCATCCAGCGTACGTGTGTGTGCGTGCACGTGCAGTCCTGCACACAGGCTTGTGTTCACGTACCTCTGATGTGACTGCTCTGAGCCTTTGCTTCCTCGTTCATTCATTCAGTTCAGGATCTCTGTGGGCCGGTTGCTGGACATCTCACACACACACACACATTGGACATACATGTGTATATGCGTGTCTTATAACTTTTTAATTATTACTCGCTTTGCATGCGTATTCGTAGCACATCCTTAAGAAAAATGTGTTGATTCTGGGCTTTTAGGGTTGCTTGCTCCTCTCCTCCTTTTCCAGTAATGCTCGTGGGAAGTTCTAAAACAGGAAAGTACATTGGCAGATTCCTTCACTCTGGTTCCAGTTCTAACCCAGTGGGTGGTGCTCGCCATCCGAAACCTCACGGAGGACAATAGCCAAAACCAAGATTTGATTGCAAAGATGGAGGAGCAGGGCCTGGCAGACGCGTCCCTACTTAAAAAAGTGGGTTTTGAAGTTGAGAAGAGGGGTGACAAGCTGATTCTGAAGTCTACTAGTGACACACCTCAGCTGGTAAGTATGCCAGAAGGAGTGGTAATTCCCTTTCAGTTTGTAGAAAGTGGTCCCCGCTTCCCCGTCACCTTGGGTGTGACACAGTTCCTTCATAAGGACATGGATGGGAGTAATTTTGCCTTCTAAGATGGCAAAGAAAGCCCTAAATCTAATTGCAAGTAATTTTTCATTCAGGCTTTATGCTGCCATTTTAAGAGAGTTGAAATTTCAGACTCGTTCTAGGGGAAGAATAGAAAACGGTATCGAAATTTTCACGTGGTCTAAAAGTTTTTGGCAGTAATTAGACTTTCTTTAAAAGATGGCTGATGTTCGGCAGTGAAAAGAGCAGAAAACTCCTTGTGTGATACTGAATGAGCTGTTTCAGGTTTCTTTCCATTACTTCTATCGTGGACCAAAATTCTCTGTATGTTTTTTCATTTGACTGTTCTTGTAAATAGCTCTGTTACATCTGCAGTTTTGTTTCTTTTTTCTTCTTAGTGAATGAACTCTCCATCCAAAACTCTGAATTTTTGGAATCTGTTTCATGGATTTGTCATCTTCCGCAGTATGTGAACTTGCGAGTGTTTGAAGATTTATTAAGTACAAATTCAAGAACCCGTGAGTCTTTTAGACAATAGAGTTAAATGCGTGTAAGCTTAGAAGTGAAAGTACATGAGTATTCTGTGGTTTCTTTGCTTTAAAAATGTAACTGTCTGGTTTGCTTTTGTCCCCGTGGATACAATGTGCGTTTAAGTGATATATTGTACTTACTGTGGCCGCAGATAATAAATTCCTCTTGTTGAGCGCATGTCCCTTCCTTGGCAAAGGCTTGGAAGTTTGCTCGGGTCCGCTTGCTCCTCGGCAGGTCGGCCTCCTTCCCTTCATTGTCTCTTCCCGTGGGGTTTTCTGGGCTGTGGCAGGCAGTTGAAGTAGTTTCTCACTGTGATTAATTCTAGCAATCTCTTTTCACCCCTTCTGCCTTTCCAAAACATTGACAAGACTCATTTCCAGTTAATTAATTCAAGAGATGCTGAAGAATAGAGGGCTGTCCCTCTTCACTTTAGGTCCTGGGCTGTGTTGTCACTGAGCCCTGTCCCTTCGGAATGTGGCGGGAGTGAGCGGGTGAGGGAATGTGGGCGCCGTTAACTCTTCCCTTCCCAGATCACCCTAGACTCGGGCTTCTCCAGACCCGTGACGTTTACCAGCCATGCCTGCATCTTACCCACTGTTAAGGCTGTAAGTGGGAAGGAATAGTTCATGGTCGTCTCTGTGTGCCGGGCCACAGTGTTAAACGCTCATCCGTGTCTTCCTCAGTTTAAAAAGCACCAGTCTTGGAAAGGCACACCACTCAGTTTTGGCCAGGGCTTCACTGGAATTGCGAGAGTAGCTTTGAAGAGGTGGGAGGTTAATTGACCTGTGTCTGTCTGTCTGTACCTCTCTCTGTATATACACACACTCAGAGGTAGAACTGGATTAAGTGAGCACTAAAATCTTTGTAACCACCCAGATCATTAATACAATCCACAAAAACTCTCATGGGAGGTCCTGTTGCAGACGCTTAAAACACGTTATCTTCTTGAGCAGCCATGTTACTAAACTATCTTGTGAGATTTTGCACAATTTCTGTTGAACCTTCCAAAATGAAAACAGCAAAGACCCAACCAGAAGTTCTACAGAAATACCGACTGTTCCAAAGTAAATGCTCCTAAGTTTTTGTAGCCATACTTAAATTGCTTTGTAAAACACAGCTTTAAGCATGTTAAGAACAAAATAAAAGTTTTCCCATGTGCGATCTGATGCCCTCTATATAACTGAAGAAATACCAGCTTCTAGGACTGTGATAATCTATGAATAACATTTTTTTTTCCTCTCATTTGTGACATTCTGTCAGTAAAGAATCCTTTGCAAAATTCAAAATGCACGAAGAAGTCATTCTCTTCTGGGACACAGAGAGTTAAAACCTTATTCTCTAAATAGAAGTCTGGCCAAAGGGAAAAAGCAGTGGGGGTCCCTTTTTCCTTTTAACAAGTTTGCAATAGACACTTCTTTTTTTCCTCTCAATGGATGTATGCACACCAGTGGCATCACACAAACATGTCGGTATAAGCCATATAATAACAAACACAAATAAATAAAAGGGAGCCTGTGAGAGTACAGAACGGGGTGATGGTTATGTGTTTTCTAAATAGGAAATGTAGGGCTTGCACAGTGAAAACATGCCGATGGCTGCATTGTCGCAGCTTTTGATGCCTTTGGACAGATTAATTCCTGAGCACAACAGCTTCCCTGTCCTCTGCCAGCGGACTTAGAGCTTCTGAGAACCTTGTTTTACATGCTACAGAGGATTAAAGCACCACCTCAATCAGTCATTTAGAAGGGGAAAAAAAAAGGCAGGCCAGCCTTACAAAATTTGTAAAGAGACAGAATGGTCACAGCAAGTTTTGTGACCGTATTATTGCTTTCAAGAGCAGACTGACAAAGCAGTTCAATTTTTTAGGCTGCTTTATTCTGAAAGGTAGCAGAGAAAGGCTTTTCTGCTTGACATCGAGTTCAAGTATTTGCAGAATGATTTCTTTAATACCTTAATAGTGGGTGTTAATATTTCAAAAATATTTATTTTCACAGTTTTAGTAATAAACCATTAGAATTTGTCCACGTGTCCATATATATGAGTACATCTCATGGGTATGGCGTTTTTGGAAGCTAATGCCAGATGCATTTTTGTTCAGTAACTTCCGAAGCTAACCACCATGCTTTGGAAACTGCTGAAAGATGTCCATTTTGCAAAATGGGAAGTAGAGGAATGATTGAGGTCATTTGGGCTACCAATTAGTAAATCTTAAAAAATTTAGATTTTACATATGGGTATCTTGTGTCCATTAACTTCTGAAGGCACTGATCTGCTTTTAACAGCAACACCTGAGATTTAAATGTTACTTAAGTGATTTTTCACTATCCTTTAATTATATGAATAATGATAAGATGGATAAGTAAACAAAGGTGATGGGACAAAAATTCCAGTTTTTGTTTGCAAGAGGAAGACGTAAATATATATATATATTTCGCCATCGATAAGTTCTGCACATAAAGGAATCAATTTTTGTATGAGAGGCAGTAAAATTAAGACAATTTTTAAATGCAGAGAAGGGAAGGAAGTACCTTAACATTTAGAGTCTACCACAAAACCAGTCCTTTGGAGGAAAAAGGCCCTCTCAGTGCTGTCCAAGGTTCTGATAATTTCAGCTCCAGTGGCCTGAATATGGAAAATCAATTAAAAACCTTTTTTAAAGGTCAGATTTTTTCCCTTGTATTTATATGATAGAATATCTGTTTTCTTCTTCCCTGCACATTTTAATATATTTATTTGGATTTTTCAGGTCAAATGTTATCTAGATAGTACTTTACAATATAAATTTGATTTACCATCTACAGTATATATGAATTTTAAAGGAAAGCTTTTTCTGTAAATGTAGTGGTTACAGTGTTAACTCATCCGTCAGACTTTCCTCATCACAACCAAAGACAATTATGTCAGTGGAAGTGACTTTCTGAAGGTTTTGATAGTTGTTTATTCCTGCTTAAATTGCAGCCTTAAATTAGGAACATTAAGTTAAATGTTTCTTCTTGTTTAAACAACATAATGTACATTCTTCATCTATATATGAAACCGCGTTATGCTTCTTTTACTTCAGTTAGGCGAGTGCTTGCGTGTTTTACAGGCTGGATCTGGTTTTCACCGCCGCTGTGTATAAGCATGGTGGTTGAGAGCATAAACCGAGTGAGGGCCTGGGCCCCAGGCCCCTTCTGCGGCTGCGCAACTGCGGGCAGACTCTGTCATCGCTAACGTGGGGCTTGTCACACCAGCAGCGTCCAGGAGTGTGTAGGAGGATGAACCTAAACGAGGGTGGAGTGCTCGGGGTGGTGCCTGGCTCGTGGGGAACACTCGCTGATGCTGGCTGTGTTCTTGCTGCAGCGACACGCACTTCTAAGCCTCTGACACCTTCATCGTGAGCCCAGCTGACGGACGTGCGTGGGAACTGCGCCCGGTCTCTTGCTCCCCGTCTCGCCACAGTGCTGGGCATACAGTAGGTGCTCACTTAGTGTGTTTTGTGTCTTTAACAGATACCTGTATGATGCTTTCTGTGTACCACACGACGTTCTAAGCACCTTAAAAATATTCATCACTTTATCCTCATCGTAATTATATGGTCTGTTCCAGTATTAATCCCATTATATGAATGAGGAAGTTGAGTTGCAGAGGTTAATGCCCGGGGTCACACAGCAGTAAATGCTTAATGATTAATTGCTGTGGTTAATTAGAAGGGAATGAATGAGGGAAAAAATATGGCTTCCTTCCCCAGAAGCATAGAGAGTAAATGTAGCAGAAATGCCTAAACTGTGGCTGTAGACGGGGGAGGGCCAGGGGAGCTTCATGGGTAGAGCACAGGCTTTGCAGTTAGAACAATCCAAGCTCAAATCTCACCTCCACTTCTTGCTAGCTGTGTGGCCTTGAGCAGGTCGCTTAACCAGTCTGAGCCTAAGTTTCCTCCTTGAGCAGTGTACCAGGCAGGTCCTGGGGATACAGCAGTAAACAAGACACAGTCCGTGCCCTTGTGAAGCTTACCTTCTGATGAAGATGACAAAGTTAACAAGCAAGCAGATAAAAACAAGAGCGTCACATATTGTAGTAAATGCCATAAAGAAAATAAGTAAGGTGAGGCTGTAGGTTTAGTTTTGACCTTCAGGTGACCAAGAAGGCAACAGCAAGAGAAAATTCACTCAGACAGATGATTCTTTTCTTTCCTTTAAGTAAGCTAAGTAGTCATTGTGAGCAACAGAGGGGAGGGGCTGTTCTGTCAGTTTCCCTCCCTCCCTCTCCGTGCCTCGCTGTCCCTCGCTCCCAGCCAGCCGTCTAGAGACCACCTGTGGATGTTCCTGCCCTGACCTGCACAGCGGCTGGAGCCATCATAAGGTCAGCGCGCAGTGGTCCGTCCTCTTAGTGAGTGGTGAAATAAGACAGAAATAATCAGGAAGGATAGTAAGCATTTGATCAGTGCTGTTGGCACGCAGACACGTAGAGCAACACACCCAGCAACTGCAGAGTACACATTCTTTTAAAGGGTATATGGAACCACTTACCAAAATGGGTCCTTTTGCCGTGCCGTGAGACGAATCTCACCGAATTTCGAAGGACTGAAATCGCACATGGTATATTCTGACCCCAGTACAACTAAGCTACATATCAATACCAGGAAGGTAACTCGAAA
The DNA here is from genome assembly GCF_003031525.2 of Neophocaena asiaeorientalis asiaeorientalis. Taxonomy (NCBI): domain Eukaryota; kingdom Metazoa; phylum Chordata; class Mammalia; order Artiodactyla; family Phocoenidae; genus Neophocaena; species Neophocaena asiaeorientalis. The sequence goes on along the minus strand of NW_020172451.1, from coordinate 3,858,411 downwards.
ATCCCCACAATTTTAGAGATTAAATAACATTTCTCAAATACCTAAGGGTCAGATGAAGAAATGGAAATTAAGAAAAATTTTTAACTGGATGTTAATGAAAATGCTACATGTCAAAGATTGCAGGCTGCAGCTAAAGCTTTTCCTAGATGGAGATTTATTACCTTAAATGTATATGTGAGAAGAGAAGGCAGAAAACCAGTAACCTAGGCACTATCTTAAATAGTTATGAAAAGCACTTAAAACCACAGTTGAAGGTTTTTAAAAAGAACTTAAAACCACAGTTAAAAGAATAAATATGAGATCAGAAAATAATTAAACAGGAAATAACCACAATAGTAATATTAAAACACAAACACACACACACACACACACACACACACACACAGAAGATAAAGCCCAAAATTGGTTCTTTGAAAAAATACATTAGATTGAGAAAACTGTGGTGAGACCAATAAAGAAAAAAGATCACCTAGAAAATCATTATCGCTACAGATCTCGTGGACATTAGGAGTCCATAAAAGAATACTGTGAATATTTTACATTAGTAAATTTGAACTTTTAGATGACATGGACAAATTCCTTAAAAAAACACAAAATGAAATAAAATCTTATAATATTTAAAATACTGAATCTTTAAAAATTCCACAGAGAAAACTCGAGGCTCAGCTTCAGCAACAGATTCTACCATATTTTAGAAATACCGCTAACCACACACAAACTCTTCCAGAAAAAGAGAACATTTCAGAACTCTTTATAAGGCCAGCATGATCCTGATATCAAGATCTGAAAAGTTTATTGGAAGAAAAGCAAAGGCCAATCTCACGTGTGAACATAGATCCAAAGATCCTAAACACGTTATTAACAAACTATATTTTAGAGATGCAGGATTGGGATGACATTTTTTTTTAAGTAGTAAACTGCATTAACAAATTAAGACAAAATCATAATTCGTGCAGAAAAAAGTTCACAATAAAATTCAGCATCCAACATATTATTAAAACACCTTAGCAAAGTAGGCACAGGAGGGAAGTTCCTTATTCTGATAAGGAGTCATCTCCAAAAACTCCCTCAGCACATACCGAACTTGAAGAAATGTTGAAAATTGTCCTCTTGACATTAATGAGGCAAGGTTGGTCACAATTCACCACTTATGTTGGAAAGGTGAAATAGCTGATGGAAAACATCCCAAAAAAGAGGTGGAAGGGTAGTAATCGGAAGAGAACTCAGGATTGTTTATATAGCTAATGCAGAAGTCCGTGCATAAAACGTTAGGATGAATCAATGAGTATAGCCAGGTTACTGAATACAAGGTTAATATACAAAGATGCATTGAATTTCTACAGACTAGCAACAAATATTTAGAAAGTAAAAATTTTAAGTAAATTCTGAAGGAAATGCAAAAAGCCAAGAATAGCCAAGACACTGAAAGAAGAACGTGGTGGTTAAAACTATTCAAAGCGAGATTCCTTAGAACAGTATTTTATTGGCACAAGGATAGGTAAATGGACCAAGGAAGCAGAGCAGAGTCCAGAAACAGACCCTCACAAATGGAGACTGGGTATATGTTTAAAGTGGCATTACAGAGCATGGGGAAAGGGTGATCTTTCCCAAAAATCCCGCTGAGACCATTGAATATCTATAGAGGGTAAAGGAAATTGACCCCTACCTACCTTGTACCATATGAACATGTCAGTTCCTAGTTGGATTGTAAATCTGAGTAGGAAAAGCAAAATGCTAGAAATTCTGGAAAATAAGTCTCACAACCTTAGATAGGGTAAGAATTCTTAACTCTGTTACAAAAGCGATGAAAATGGGCTTTATTAAAAACTAAAGAATCACCTTTAAGAGACTGAAAAGGCAGTGGGAGGAGTGATTTGAAACATACGTAATTGCCCAAGGGTTCATATCCCAAATGTGTAAAGAAAGAATATGTATCCATTAAAAAACGTAGAAAAAAAAAATGGGGACAAGACCTGAACAGGCGCTAGACACAGTAGATACCCATTTCACCAACAGACACACGAAAGGTACTTAACCTCCTTAGTAATCAAGGAAATAATTAAGACCGCAATGCAGGGCTTCCCTGGTGGCGCAGCGGTTGAGAGTCCGCCTGCCGATGCAGGGGACGCGGGTTCGTGCCCCGGTCCGGGAAGATCCCACATGCCCCGGAGCGGCTGGGCCCGTGAGCCATGGCCGCTGAGTCTGCGCGTCCGGAGCCTGTGCTCTGCAACGGGAGAGGCCACAGCAGTGAGAGGCCCGCGGACCGCAAAAAAACAAACAAAAAACCACAATGCAATACCACTGCTCCCCACCAGAATAGCTAAGAGCAGCAATGCCATGCGTGTTTTGGTGAGGATGTGGGGCACACGGGACTCTCGAATGCTGCTGGGGGAGTGTAAACTGGCACAACCTCTTTGGGAAACAATCTGGCATTTACTGTCTGCTAAATTTGAAGATAAGCGTAGAGTGTGACCGGCGATTCCACTGCAAGGATCATACTTGACAAAAATACATGCGTCGGTGAACCAGAGGCACAGACGAGATGCAAACGTTCGTTACTTGTGACGGCCAGGACGTGGGAACAACCCAAGTGTCCTCAGCAGTGACACGTTCACGGAGCGTGAGACTCGACAGCCACACTCAGCAGGGGTGGGTTCCCAATGTCGAGTGAAAGACGCCACGCACAGATGATTACCACATGACTGTGTCTTTAAAGTTCATCAGCAGATGGGACCGTAGAAGCAAGGAGAGCAGTCACATGGGTGTGGTCACTTTGTGATCGTTCACTGAGCTGTGCACTTGGCTTTTTGTCCTCCTCTGCATGTTCTATATTCCACACTAACAAAAACGCTCCCCTGCTCCCCTGGGTGCAAGTTGAGCTGCTGTACAGAGACCCCAAAATACTGTGGCCCCACCAGACTGATGCTTCGTTCTCATCATGGGATGAGTGGCCTCTGGGCTGTCACTCGAGGGAGACGGGCAAGCGGGCTGGGGACCAAGAGCCCTGGGGGCCGGCAGGAGCCCAGTTCCTCTGTGTCTGGCGGCTCTGCCGTCTCCTCGGGTGCCACCGCTGCACAGCTGAGGTTGGGTGACTACCGCGTGCCTATTTCCTACCTTTGGGAAGAAGGAAGGAGAGGGAAGGGCAAGCACACATCTTAACACTCTCCTGTTGGTGCGAGTTTAGCCCCATGGTCACACTCGGTCCTGAGTGAAGCTGGGCCGGGCTGTGTCTAGTCGGGTGGCCGTGTGCCTCCCTCAGGGCGCTGGTGGTCCCTGACCACAGGAAAGAGGCAGAGTGGGTGGTGGGGACAGTTGGCCAGGGTCTGTCACAACACCCAGAGTTGTGATGTCGAGCCCTGCGTGGGAGGGGTTTCATCTCCCAGCCCTTCTTTCTAGCGTCCCCAGCCCCCTTCTTGTGCGGCCCAGGGCTGTTTGGGCAGATGTATGTGGCTGGAATGTCCTGAAGGGTAAGGCAGCCTGAGGATACACTCCACACTGCCCGGAGTGGGTGTCAGGGGTCAGGCCTTAGGAGCCAGCAGTGTCCGGATCCCAGAGCTCAGCATGAAGGCGGGGCAGGAGCCAGGGCAATTCAAGAAAGAAAGAGAAGCCAGGGCACGAGCAGAGAGCGGGGGATGGCGATGGGGGCGAGGGGTTGTGAAGCCCAGGGTGCCTTCCCTCCAGTAGGAGGCCCCCATGGCAGGGAGCTTTGAGAGTCCTTGCTTGAATTGTGCGGGTGCCGTGGCCAGGTCAAGGCCTGGAGGACTGACTTGTGCAGTGAGTGGTTCACTGTCTGGGGGGCCAGGAGGGAGCAGCAGGTGAGGCCCCGGGGCTCAGGAAAGGCGGGGTGGAGCCCCCGCGCCCTGGAGGAAGGCCTGCAGGCCTAAAGGTACCCGTGAGCCTTGGCTTCCTTGTCGGTAAAACGGCGAGGATGCTGCAGCGCCTCTGTTAGGTTCTCAGGGGCATGGAGCCTACAGGATGTGCGCACACACCCTAAGGTTGACTGAAGGAGCTGCGGCCTGTGGCTAGCGGCAAGTCCACGAGAACCAGTGGTGTAAGTGCAGTGCGAAGGCCTGCAAGCTCCATCCCCAGAAAGGGCCAGTTTCACTTCAAGTCCAAAGGCAGGAAAAAAGCCAATGTCCCAGCTCAAGGCAGGAGGAGGAGAAGCCCTTTCCCAGGGAAGTGGCAGCCTTTTTGTTCCGTTCAGGCCTCACCGGGGAGGGCCGTGTGCTCCAACTACCCAGATGCTGGTGTGGATCGCCCTCCCAGGCACGCCCAGAGTCATGTTTGACCCCTCGTCTGGACACGCCGTGGCCCAGTCAGCTTGACACAGAACGCACCATCACGCCTTCTAAGGGTCCTGTGAGGGTCCATGAGGTGGGGGACGTGCACGTGCCTTGTCGCCGTGGCCACCGGGGAAGGGACCCTTAGATGGCGCTGCTGCCCGCCGGGGCCCACGTTAGCTGCTTGTTGGACTGCCTGCATCCCCACTGGGCTAGCAGGCCAGTCAGAGCAGGGCTGGTGTCTGATGTCCGTTGCGTATTTAGCACCATTAGGGGCTGAATCATACCCCCACCCCGTATTCATGTGTTGAAACCCTAACCCCAGCACCTCAGAATGTGGCTATATTTGGAGACAGGCCTTTAAAGAGGTGATTTCATTAAAATGTCAGGGTGGACCCTAGTCCAGTCTAACTGGTGTCTCCATGTAAGAAGAGGAAATTTGGATACACGGACCCCAGGGCCCTGCATGCCCAGAGGGCTGATCACATACAGAGGCAGCAAGACGGCGGGTGTCCGCAAGCCCAGGAGAGAGGCCTCAAAGGGAGCCACCCCTGCCGACACCTTGATTTCAGACTCTGGCCTCCAGAGAGAAAGGGTTTCTGTGGTGTAAGTCACTGGTCTGTCATCTTGTTGCGGCAGCCCTAGGAAATTAACACAAGTGCACAGGGCTCGGCGTTTGCTGAAGGTTGAAGCAATAAGACGCTTTTACCCTTGTCCTCCACGAGCCCCCTTTGTAATGTCAGGAGACAGACGTGTAAACAGAGAAGCTACAGTGCCCACCCCGAGGTGACCATAGGAACAGAGGGTGTTCAGAAGAGGCTTCCTGGAGGAGGCAGCTCACGGTGGGTGTGGGCTGGAAAGGCGCTCTAAGCAGGGAACCAGGAAAGAACAGTGCCTCTGGGAACATCCTCACCGCCGCTGAAGGGTTGCCTGCTGGGGAGACCTCGAGCCTCCCTGCGGAGTTGGGGCCCCCGGCAGGAGACTCTCACTTTGGCAGCTGCAGACGTGTTGGATGAAGCAAAGCTGTTGGCACACGGGCCAGGCGAGAGGCAGCCTGGTGGAGCAGAAAGCCTCGAACCAAGGTCCCATTCCCGAGTCTGAGCTTGGCAAGTTACCTGGCGTCTCCGAGCATCAGCGTCTCCCTCTTAGCCGTCAAGCCAGAATCAAGGTGAGGATTAATCTGACGGTTTATGTAAGGGGCCTCGCTCTTGGAAGATGCTCAGCCTCAGCGAATGGCAGCTCTCCTGGGGCTCCCACAGGGTGGGGTGGCAGGAGCAGAACAGGGAATCCTACTCCCGCCCACAGAGGGCAGAGGCAGGGCTGGCTCCAGCCCTGCCCTGCTGCCTTCCACTGGATCCGGGTTGGGTTCCTCCCACTGTGCTCCTAAATCCTGCTCAGTTTTTCAAGCCACTGTAACACCCTCCTCCTCCAGGAGGTTTCCAAAGACTTAGGTTCTCCTTAATCTGCACCTTCATCAATCGCTCGGCTTTGCAGCCACTGCCTAGTTCATTTCCTGTATGAGGACCACTGACTCAGGAGAGGCGCTGGGGGAGGGAGGCAAGGCTGCTTCCCTGACACAGCAGGTCGCTGGAATCTCGGAAATGACTTGCACAGAGCTCTGCTCTGATGACCCCGACGCTTGGCCAGCTGTCCCTCCCTTCCACAAATAGCCGTGTACAAGTGCCGTGTACTGTGCTGAGTGCCGGGACTAGGTGGTCAGTGGTCCCCGTGCCACTGCCAGTTCTCAGAGGGAGATAGACATTTATCAGATCATCACAAAAGTGCAGTTACAGCCGTGGTAAGTACCCAGAGGGACACACGGGCCTGTTGAGTGCATAGCAGTGCCCCATCATACCCATGCCCATCACACCATCAGCACCCCTGGAACTCCACAGCCACTCGGCAAAACCTCCATTCTCGCCCAGCGTCTGGCCCCACTGTCTCCCCTCACTTTCCACTTCACCAGGGCCCTTGAACAGGAACTCCCAACATTTTTCACCACCAGACAGTCAAGCCTTCCTCCTCTGCACCCACCTGTTCCTCCATCCCTCCTGTCACGTGAAGAAGCCCCACCTTCTTTCAAGGCAGGTCCCTCCACACATGCAGTGGTGACATCCATTCCATTCCCGCAGAGATCTCAGCAACAGGCAGCATCTCTCGTATCATCAGCCTCTCCCTCCTTCTTGCTTCCTTTCCAACAGGCTCAAGTTTCAACTGTCTTTTAAAAAAATTCCAGATACCCTTTCATTATTTAGCTCAGTTGTCTTCAAACTTTTTGTTCACATTTCACTAAAAGAACTTTGCAAACATCTACACCAACATTTTTATCTTGAGTCTTTATAGTTACAAACATAATTTGCAACAAATAGTAGAGATGCTTTAAAGAGAACTATTATATCACCCCTTTAAATGATTTTAATAGAATTGAAATACAGAAAAATGTGTTTCCCAACATAATCCATCTTAAAAGTGAATGTGCTTTTCTTTTAATGTTTGCAAATAATATTTTTTACTTTGTCTTCTGGAGTCTGCATTTCCACCTTATTTTACTCACAGAATTTTATCCTATTGTAGTATTTTTATGCTTGAAATCATACAAAATATGTATGATCTCACATACAGAATTAAATTCTGGCCATAACAGAACTAAATTAAAATCCATGACTAAAAGGTACCTGGAAAATACCTGAATATTTGGAAATTAAAAAGCACACCGCTAAATAACCTGTGGGTGAAAGAAGAAATTATAAAACAAACTTAAAACGTTCAAATGATAAGGAAAACACAATACAGTCACATCCCTTGGTATCTGAGGGGGATTGGCTTCAGGACCCACCGCAGATACCAAAGTCTACGGATGCCCGAGTCCTACTGTCAGCCTCCATATCCGAGGTTCGCATAGTACTGTAGGATTGGAAAAAAAATCCGAGTATAAGCGGACCTGCACAGTTCAAACCTGTGGTGTTCAAGGGTCAACTGTATATGAAAATTCTAGAAATGCAGCTGAAACAGTGTTTAAGGGAAATCTGGAGCTTTAAAATGCTTTGTTAGAAAAGAGGAGAGATTTAACATTGATGATCTCAGTTATCACTATAAAAACCCAGAGAAGAGCTAATGAAACAGAAAGTAAGTAGAAGGAAGGAAACAATACTGATAAAAGCAGAAATCAATAAAATAAGAAATGGGCAAACAGAGAAAATCAGTGAAACCAAAAGCTGGTTCTTTTAAGAAGATTAATAAAGCTGACATATCTCCAGGGAGCATGCTCGAGGAAAAAGACACCCACAAAGAGCAGCAAGAAAGATGGGACATCACTACAGATCCTACAGACGTTAAAAGGAATGAGGGAATATGAGGGGAACGTGACCAACTTTATGCCAGAAAAACTGAACACTTAAATCATTTCTGTTAAAGACATGACTTATCAAAATGGACGCAAACAGAAATAGAAAATCCAAATAGCCCTATGTCTGTTAAACTGAATTTGCGGTTGATCTTTCCACAAAGAAAATCCCAAGCCTCTATCTTTGATCTTAACGCCTCTAAAGCATGCCGCACATGGCAGCTGGAGTGACCTTTCCAGAGCACAAATCTGCCCTGTCATTCCCCTACCGCAAAGTGTGGCTTACTCTGCAATATGACTTTCGAGGCAGTTTGACCCAGGTGCTGCCTGCCTCTTCACACCCTCATCTCTGACCGCCATCCTTCCCCCCTCCGTGCACACACACACCCGCGCACGCACACACACTGCAGTGCGCACGCGCCTGGTTTCTACCCCGCTAGTTCTCTGCTGGCAGAACCCGGCCCCCCCACCAGGGGGCATCTGGGAATGTGTGGGAGCATGAGTTGTCACAACCACTGAGGGCTGTCACTTGACATTGAGTGGGCAGGGGTGTCAGACATCCAGCAATGCCTGGAACAGACCCCACAGTGAGAATCACGCAGCTGAGATGCCACGAGAACCCCACTGAGTCTTGCTGGACTGAATTTTCTCTCGGCTTCACCGCTGGGAATTAGACACGCCGTTAGCTCTGCTTGCAGCCCCTTTACCTCGTCTTTACCCGCCTAATCCTGACTCAGCCTTTGGGGCTCTGCTTCCAAACATATGCCCAGCAAATTTACTGCGTTGAGTTTGCCTCCCTCCACCTGCACCCCCTTTTAATTAAATATAAGTCCGGTTCAAGTCCAGGAGCAAAGACTTTTAGTTTGGATATACCCTAAAAGCACTAAAAGCATTAAGGGGGGCGGGGGGCGAGGAAACTCTAATATTTACTCTGTAACCACGGTTAGGCTCCCCTACTCTTGAAAGAGAGGCTTTTTCCAGATCTTCCTTTTCTTGGATTGTGAGTGGTTTCTCTGGGAGCTCTGGCCCACACCTGGGCCCTCCCGGAGTGCCCCAGTCTCCTCTCCGTCCCACTTCCCGCTTCCCGGTACCCGTTAATCTCTACTTTTTATTATCCTAGTTCATCTTTCTCCCAAAGTCGAGCTTCTGTCGAGCTTTCCCCCTCCCCGCTCCCAGTGGGGGGGGGGGGCCATCTACCTACGGACCACCTGTCCCCACCCCACAGGGCAGATCCTCAGGAAGAGAGGTGACAATCTGTAGGTTAAACGGGGGAAGGGCAAGGGCCACCTTCAGCACATTCCCTGTGTGTTGGCGGGGACGCACGGCAGAGCTGGCCCCGCTGCAGGTCTGCTATCCCTTTTTTAAACGTTCTGCGTTGTAATTACAGGTTGTGGTCTTAATGAAACCTGAAAATGTCAGGAAGAAGAGAAGTGCCCCCACCCCCTGCTCTTCTCATTGATTCTTCGCTTCTTTATGTGTATGGCGAAGTCTAAAGACCTGTCAGTCAAGGCAAGGGGATTAGCCTCACCCATGTGAAGGGAAAATTGGGAAGGAAAAAAAAAAAAAATCCTTGTCTGAACTTGAAAATAAAAATGCTGATGTGGTTTTTATTCCAGAAACATATCTTACTGATTAAGAGCATGGAGAGCTCCCGGCTCGTGGGTGGGCCAGCCGTCGTTGGCCTCCCGGCTCTCCAGGGCCAGGCCCGGCTCGCCACCCGCAGCGTAGCAGAGGCAGAAGGTGGCGCGGACGCTCCCAGCGCAAACCTTTGCTGACGGGATGGCCGTGCGTGCATGCACGCGGGCACACACAGGGCGTTGAAACGGACCCGCTAAGACAAGGCAGGTTCCTTCACTCGGCTTGTTTAGCTCTACATCAGGGGGACGGAAAGGCAGCAGGTCACCCCGGAAGGAGCGTGGACTTGGAGTCACGCAGGGCTGCCGCTCATTAGCTGAGTGACCCTGGACAAGTGACAAACTCCTTATGCCCTAGTCTCACCATCTGTAAAACGGAGATCGTGGCACCTGCTTTGTTGAGGTTGATGAGATGACGCAAGGGCCGCCATCAGCACCTGCCCACACAGAACGGATGCCCCGCGAGCGGCCACCATCCCAGTGCCAAGGTGGCGGCACGGGGGACACCCCTCCCACCCTCAGCCACCTGAGGCCACTTCCTCCTCCAGGCAGCCTTTCTCTCCCAGGGTTCTCTGCCTGCAGGAGAGGCCTTGGCCCCGGCGGCCTCAGTTTCCGTGACTATGAAATGGGGCCGACACCTCTGCACACGTCGACCACACAGGGCTTGCGGCTTGGCGTGACCGCAGAGGCTGCTGCCAGGAAGGCAGCCTTCGCCAAGGGCTGGCTTCCTCCCGGCCAGGCGCAGCTGGGTTGGGTTGCAGAGCGATGACGGCGATCGATAATGCTGTAATTGGGGTGACGGGCATTTTTCCTATAGGTACCGCTGACGACGACTCACGCTCGGTAAGTCAACATTCCACTGTCATCAGACCCAGGAGACACTTCAACAGCCTCACGGGGGTTCAGGTTTCACAACTTCGGTGTCTGAACGTGAGGTCCTTGAGTCACCCAGAGATTCCACACCTCGGAAGATGTTTCCGTGGAGCCTTTGTTCCCAGAGTCCTGCGCAGACAGGGTTTTCTCTGAGGCGTTTAGCTGGCACTTAGAGGGTTTCCAGCTGCAGTCTCTTCCCAGCAGTTAATATCCTGTGAATCATACATCTGCCCGGGACCCCGGCTCCCGAGGCCTGAGGCCCCTCCTTAGCCCCTCCTCTTCCTGTGCTCTTGGTGCTCCCAGCTGCTCCCCTTCCCTCGCTTCCTCTCTGTTTTCTTATGCTTTTTTCTGGGGTCCCTGCCCACCTCCGCCCCCGTTTCTCCAGCTCTGGGCCTCGGTGCTGGACACACTCACTTCTCGCCCCCCCTCCCCCCGCGGGGCGCAGGGCCCGACCGGCGTTGGACAGTGGAGGGGACGAGCCACGACCCAGAGGAGGGGCGGGTTCTGGGGGGAGCACGGAGACATGGCGCGGGATACGGGGCACCACAGGCGTCCCAAGCCACCCACGGCCCTGTCACCGCTCGCCAGGGGCTGAGCCCCAAGGAACACGTGGTTCGGCCCCAGAAGGTGTGCAAACTGCATTGTCCTGTGGAGTGCCCGCAGCTCCAGCCTCCTACCCCGGAGCCACGTGGCGGGAGGAGCAGATCCAGGGACGAGAGTGCCCGGCGGGTGCCCAGAGCGGGCTCCCTCCTCCTGTGACCACGTGCAGTCACCCGGTCCCCACTCAGCGGCGGTCACCAAGTGCCCTGTGCACGCCGACCAGGTCCCTGCCGTCCCGGAGCTGATGCCCAGGGGGCGGAGCCCAGTACCAGTAAGTTACAAGACAACAGATGGTGACGGGGGCCGAGAAGGGAGGGAGGACTGGGACCCTGTTTGCAGCATCAGGGAGCATGTGCACCTTCACCGCACAGCGGAGGGATCAGAGCCCCGGTCCTGGCACCAAATCCTCACCGATGTGAACCTCAGCCCCTTCCTTCCTAGCTGTGTGGCCTTGGGCAAATTGGTCGACCTCTCGGGGCTTCCGTTTCCTTCTCTGTAAAAGGAACAGAGCTGTTCATGGTAACGACTTCTTGGGGCTGCTCTGATGGCTCAGTGAGCTGACATGCACACAGCAGCTCAGGGCAGCGCCGGGCCTGTAATGCTTTCAATCCAGGGCCGCGGGCCAGGAAAGAAGAAACACAGGAGCTTTAAGAGTCGAATCCAATCGAGGCAGGTGGAGGGGTTCCAGAAAGAGCCGGCTTCCCAGCCGGGGGAGACCTAGTATGGCCGAGAGGTGATCCTGCACTGCCCTCTGGGGGTCGCCCCCGCAGGAGGGAGGCCGATGTGGCCACTGGGCCACAGCAGCCCGGCACCCGGACCACCACCCCCGCCCCGTCACCCCGGCGCTCCCCACGGGGTTGCCGCTGCTCCTCCCTCCTTCCCCGCAGCCCCCGGCTCACCACACACTCCTGCTACTTTCGCAGTAGTGCCTGGACACCTTCCCGCCAAGAGATGGTCCTGGCAGCCCTGGCTCGGCCTCCACCGCCCCTCGTCCGGGGATGATGGTGAGGACAAGAGCTGGCGCTCGTCCAGTGCTTCTTGTTCACCAGGCACCATCCTGAGAACGTGATCACACACCACGTTTAACCCTCAGCAGTCTCTCAGGTGGTGCCTTTATTATTCCCATTTTACAGATGAGGAAACTGAGGCTCAGGGAGCGACTCCAGAGACCCGCTCAGCCTTTCCCTTCCACGGGCACGGCCTGGAGCTTGTCACTGACAACAAGCGCATCCTGTTCCAGGTGCCCCAAAGCCCACTGCCTCCCACGGTCCTCCAGCTCTCCCAGAACCCTCTGCAGCCTCACTTCCACACCCTTGTCCGTGCTCTTCATTTTCATCACACTCCCGCACACCCTCAACCCCTGCGCCCTCTCCCACGGGGAATTCTTTTCTGGCATAATGCCAATCCTGGCTAAATCTGACCTCCTTCCTGCTCCATGGCTACAGCTTCCCTGGGGGAAGCACTTGCCCTGCAGCCGGGTAATGCAGGCGTGACCCTGTCCCCGACGCCTTAGCGTCTCTAGCCACGGACCACACCTCTGCCGCCTGCGCCCCTTGTTCCAGATTCTGCCCCGTGCACCACCCTGGGCTCAGCTCGGGGTCTTCTTTCCCGGCTCCAGAAACAGCAGCAACCGGCAGACACCTGTTAAGGCCACTGAAAACCTTCACGCCCCTCAGACGGTGATGGGCGCTCAGACCTCCTCGGATGCGCCCGTGGCTCCGGCCGGTTCCCTAGCCCTTTCTCCTCCCTCATCACGGCTTCTGGCCACCTCCTTTGCTGGCTTGTTCTCGTCTCCCAGCCCATAAAGCCGGGAGCTCTCCAGGGTATAGACGGTGGCATTTCTGTCTTAAGCATCTACTCACTCCTTGGAAATCTATCCAGGTTCAAAGCTTTAAATACCAGCTGTGCTCTGACAACCTCCAAATATGTCCGGCCCAGACCGCCCCCTGAGCTCCAGACCCTGCACCCAGACCCCTACTGTGTGTCGCACTTCTCACCGCCTCCTAGTCTAAGCCACCGCGGCGCGCTGTTGCTCTTTGGGCTGGGATTGCCTGCTCGTGTCACTCTTCCACCAACAGTCCCCCAAGACTTCCGTCTCGCTCAGGTCACAGCCGAGCGTTACGGGGGTCGACAGGGCTGCCCTGCGCTGACTTCCGTTCCTCCAGCTCCCCTCCAGCCCCGCAGGCTCCCAGGTGCTCCTTCCGCAAGCCCACTCTCTCCTGCCTCAGGGCCTTTGCACCTGACATCCCCTTTGCCTAGACACTCCTCCCTCAGCTGTCCACCCAGCTCACTGCCTCACCTTCTCCTAGTCTTTGCTACAATGTCACCTTCTCGGTGACACTGCAACTTGGCCTCTTCTCCACAGTCGCCCCCCTCCTTCCCTGCTTTATGCTTGTCTCCACTTACAGCCATCCAGCCGGCCCGGTGTCGGTTCCATGGATTCTTGGAGTCATGAGGGCAAGGATTTCTCCCTCTCTGCTCACTGCTCCATACCCCATGCCCAGAACAGCACTGGCACACGGCAGGTGCCCATGACATGTCCACCAAGTGAACAGCACAAGGAAGGCCCTTTGCCCCTTGCTCAGAACCAGGCATCCCAACAGGAAGGTGCCAGGGACAGGTTCTCTCCGGGGCCCCACCCCCGAACCCTTCAGCCTTCAAGTGGCTTCAAGTCAGGCTGGGTGGGCTGGAGTCACACTCGGTGTTTCATCCGGGGCTCGAGCAGGTGGCCTGACCCTTGTGCCCTGCATGCTCAGTGGGTCGCCATCACAGCCAGATTAGCTCGCAGTTCAACCCCGGCTGCCACATTCTTGTGACAGTTACAGGCGGGGGAGATTCAGCGGGCCCCAGTCTCAGACTTGGACTCAGACCTCTGGGCGTCCCCGCTACCACACACACGCACACACATGCGCACGCTGTTTAGGGAGCCAGGTGGCCTCAACTTTGCTAATAACTCCTCGTGGCCCTGGCGTCAGACTGGAGCCTAGAGAGTCAGCGCTGGTCGGCCCTTCCTGTCGAGACAATCTCGCCTAGCATCTTACATCACAAGCAAGGACGCTGCCCAGAGAGAGGATGCAGTTGGCATCACCTTTTACTCCTGATTCCAAGGGCAGTGTTGCTCTACCGTGCCACGTTTGCACGTGGTGAGGGACAGTGCCACTTCCCAGGCCAAGCAGCAGCCTCAGTAACTACCTCCCCACAGTGGGCATGGATAAAAGGGGCCCCCCGGTCTCTGTGTGCACCAAGCCAGATGACCAACGGGAAGTGCCCGAAGCACAGCGGCTTCTCAAGAACAGGAGTGGTGATGACCGTGGCTGCTGTTCCCATAATTCTAGGCTCGGCTTGAGGCACCTTGAACTACATTAAGCCCCTCAACCAGCTGTTATTTTATTCTGCCCTCACCTGGGTAGATTGGTTCTCACCCTTCTCCCTGGCCTGTCGCACCTCGGCCTCTCTTGCTGGGCCATCAGTCTGTTTCTCCAACTTAGGAGAAAACTGCTCTCTGCTCACCAACCAGAACCAGAACTTGGGGTTCCCGGCTCTCTCGGTGAGCACCAGGCTCTTGCTGTCTGTGTGAATGAAGCCCCCAATCCTCCTTACCAGGAAGCTGTCTCTGGCTGGCTTGCCTCCGTCCAGGTAATGTGTCCTTCCCTGACCGGCCCAGGTGTGAAACAACCTGTGTCAAATCATATTTCACTCTATTTCTGCTGAAACCTCTGTCTGTAAGTTGTTATCCCTTGGGAGGTGTGGGGAGGACTTGTCGTCAGGAGAGGGCTGGCGTTTTGTCCGGCTTTGCATGGGGTCGCACACCCAGCGAGAAGGAGGCGGCCAAAACTTGGTTTAAAAAGACGGAGACCTTTTGCTCCTGGCCAAGATGAAGTAATGGGCTATTTTTACCACCACATGAAACAACCAAAAGAACCAGACAGAAAATATTAAATAGCAGTTTTCAAGACCCTGGACATCGGGCGATGAAATGAAGTGACCCCTGAGAGACAGGAAACAAGGTGAGCTCTACAATACGCCCAGCTTTCTGCCTTGAGAGAGTTCCCAGGCCACAGTACAGGGAAGGGCAACCCAGGCAGATACCAGGAGTCGACCTGAGTTCCAAAAATGGAGCTGAGAGCCCAGGAGAACCAAGGTGGCTGGAATTGACAGGGCTTAGTATCAGAGAAGAGAGAGCTGCACAGAGAGACAGCCCTGGAGACGTGCATAGGGTCCCCCTCAAGTATTCCCCAGAGGACTGATCCCTGCATGTGTGTGTGAGGAATTATCCTAACGGATTAAAGGAAACAGTGCCCAGTGCTCTCATAGGGCTGGGAACAATGCCTGTTCCCACCAGCTAGACTGGAAGAAAAATAATTCTGGTGAGCGAGACATTTGGGGGAAGAGGGTAGAGGACTCAGAAAGGTAGTGGAGAATAATTATCCCTAGACTGAGTCCTTACCCAGACTTACCTAATATATGGTGAAAAGCAAGACCCAAAGGATCAAACTGAGTCCAAGTAACTTAACTGCATCCCAGATCACAGTTCAAGAATGTTTACTGAGATACAGTACTATCTAGTGCCCCCAAAGGTAAATTTTTACAAATGTCAAGCATTCAACCAAAGATTATGAGGCATGCAAAGAAGCAGGCAGGGGCTTCCCTGGTGGCGCAGTGGTTGAGAGTCCGCCTGCCGATGCAGGGGACGCGGGTTCGTGTCCCCGTCCGGGAAGATCCCACATGCCGCGGAGCGGCTGGGCCCGTGAGCCATGGCCGCTGAGCCTGCGCGTCCGGAGCCTGTGCTCCGCGACGGGAGAGGCCACAACAGTGAGAGGCTTGCATACCGCAAAAAAAAAAAAAAAAAAAAAAAAAAAAAAAGAAGCAGGCAGCATGATCCATAATGAGGAAGTAACTAATCGATCAAAATTGACCCAGAATAGACACACATGTTAGAATTAGCGGAGAAGGACATCCTAACTGTATTCTTCTGCAAGATCAAATAATAGCGTAGAGATATGGAGGATTAAAAAGAGACCCAAATCAAACTTGATCAAAAACTACAATGCATGAGATAAAAAATACAGTGGATGGAATGAACAGTAAATTAAGATATCGCAGAAAAGATGAATGAACTTGAAGATGTAGCAATAGAAACTATCCACAACGAAACACACAGAGGAAAAAGGATCCCCCAATGAAACAAGCATCAGTGAGCTTGGGTCAACTTCAAGCAACCTAATATATGAGTAATTAGAGTCCCTGAAGGTGAGGAGGCAGGGAACAGAAAAAATATTTGAAGAAATAATGACCAAAAATTTTCCAAAATGATGAAAGCTATAAACCCACAGACCCAAGAGCTCAACAAACTCCAAGCACAAGAAGCCTGAAGGAAAACAAGACACATCATAACCAAATTGCTCAAAAACAGTGATAAGGATAAAAATCTTAAAAGCAGCCGGGCGGGGGGGGGGAAATATTTTACACAGAGAGGAAGAAAATAAGAATGACAGCAGATTTCTTGTCAGAAACAATGCAAGTGAGAAGACAGTGAAGCAATGCCTTTAAACTACTAGAAGAAAACTATCAACCTCTACCTAGCTCTAAAACAAAAATACCTTTCAAAAGCAAAAGTGAAATAATGACACTATCAAACGCACAAAAGAAAGGAAACTTCATCAGCAGGACACTTGCCCACAAGAGATGTTAAAGTCCTTCAGGCAGAGGAGAAATAATACCAGCTGGAAACATGGGTCTAACAAAGGGATTAAGAACACTGGAAATGGTGTCTACATAGGTAAGTATGTAACGCTTTTTAAAAATCTGAATCTCTTTAGAAGATAATTGGAAAGCCTAAAGCTATAAAACTTTAGAAGAAGACCTTTGTGATCTTGGGTTAGACAAAGATTTCTTAGATATGACACCAAAAGCGTGATTCATTGAGACAAATTGATAAATTTGACTTTATAAAAAGTAAGCTTTTCTGATCTTTGAAAGATATTGTTATGAGAATAAAAAGATAAGCCACCAACTGGGAGAAAATAATTTCAAAGCAATATCTGATGAAGGACTTGTATCCAGAATATACAAAGAATTCTCAAAACCCGTAATAAGAAAACAAACAACCCCATTTTTTAAGTGGACAAAATATTTGAACATTTCTCCAAAGAAGATATATGAAGAGCAAATAAGCACATGGAAAGATGCTCAATACTATTATTCATTAGGGAAATGCAAAGTAAAATCTCAGTGAGGTACCCCACACATCTATTTGAATGGCTAAGATCAGGAAGACTGACAATAGCAAGTGTTGTTGAGAATGTGGAGAAACTAGAACTCTCACCCACTCCTGGTAGCAACGAATATAAAACGGCACAAGCACTTTGGGAAGCAGTGTGGCAATTTCTTAAAAAGTTAAACATACACCTACCTTAGGATCCAGTCATTTCACTCCTGTGTTTATCCAAGGGAAATGAAAACACAGCTCCATACAGAGACTTGTATATGAATATTCACAGCAGCTTTATTTGTCACCCCAAACTGGACCCAAGCTAAACGTCTATCAGCCCGTGAATGGGAAAACAAATGATGGTATAGACACTGAACAATAAAAAGAAACTCACTATCAACTTGGCGTACAACATAGATGAATCTCAGAATCGTTATACGGAGTGTACAAACCCAGACAAAAAGAGAACATACTGTATAATTCTATTTACCTAAAATCCCAGGAAATACAAGCTAATGTATAGTGGCAGAAGGCAGATCAGTGGTTGCCTGGGCACAGGGTGGGGGTGAGAGGAGCAGGAGGAAAGGGTTGATTACCAAGAGACACTTGGGGATAACGGATGTGTTCATTAGCTGGATTTTGTGATGGCGGTTTCAAGGATGCACACGTGTCAGGCTTATCAAATTGTACACTTTACGGTACGCAAGCATGTGGGATCTTCTTGGACCGGGGCACGAACCTGTGTCCCCTGCATCGGCAGGCGGACTCTCAATCACTGCGCCACCCGGGAAGCCCCAAATTGTACACTTTAAACATGTGCAGTTAATTGTCCAACAATCACACCTCAGTAAAGCTGCTTTTAAGGAAAGAGCAGGAGGAATGTTCCAGAAGTGAGGCCCCTTCCTCCCCGTGGCCACAACTCGAAGGTACTTGATAATGGGGAGCTGACCCAGAATCTGAATCACCGTCCCGGGGCTCATCAGAAAACCAGAGGTTCTGACCTTTCACTCGTCCCCTTCCCTTCTGCAAATTGGCTTCACTCAGGAATTTCTCAGGCAGAATCCCCCGACCCCAGGAGGGTCTGCCTGTGGCTGGCAAGGCCAGCCCAGTCAGAACCCCCATCCCCACCACACGTGCACGCTCGGAGCCCCTGGGCCCAGGGGGAGAAGCTAAACAGTGTCCCCAAAGGAGCAGCTCGGGAGCTGTGCTTCTGCCGATCTGTGGGCCAGCGGACCCCTTTCACACGTGTGCCCTGGGGCCCTGGAGGCTCTGCCCTCCACACTGGACCGGCCATCCTGAGGCTATGTGTCCGTGGCCAAGGCGCTCACCCACCTGCCGGTGGAGGAAAATGGGACGTATGTGCAGGTGGGTATTTTCTATCAAAGCATCAGCATGCCGACGCACAGACTCGACCACAGAAGAGGTGGCACGGGGGAAACGCATTGCTCAGCCTTACCGCAGGCAAGCCCACACCCCTGCCGACCCTCAGTCTCCCACCTATAAGACGGGGGTGAGCTTGGACTCCAGGACGTCCAGCCTCTGGGACAGAGCCTGCGAGTGTAGCCATTATTGCCCGATCCACAGCGTGACTTGGGTGTTCACCGCCTCTCACCACGGTGATCGGATGCAGCTCTGGCCGCTGGTTTGTCACTGGCCCTGCCTCTTCCTAGCCCACCTGTCAGATGCAAACAATAGCACTGACCTCCGGGAGGCACTGTGAAGGGCGAGTGGGATTGGGCCTGTCCATCGCGCGTCACAGTGGCTGGCGCGACTTTTAAGCCACACCTGGCTTTTTGCCCTCTGCCAGGACCAGGCTTCAAGGGACCTCTTTCTGCCAGCTCGTTCTCTCTCCAGGCCTTGCAAGGGCCTGTGGCCCCCCCTGCTCTGGAGGGGGTCCCAGGGGGAGGGAGGGAGGGAGGGAAGATTCAGGATGCCACCTTCCCCTTCCATTCAGAGACTGTTCCCATGGCAACCCTGGCCTGTGAAGCCCCACGGGTGCTTCTGCACCAAGCGTTGAAGACGACACTTGGCCAGCCTTGCTGCCACTCCTAGCCCATCTCTCAAAGGCACGCAGTGGTCCTGCCTCCCCTTGGAATATTCGGACACGTTTGAACAGAATCGCTTCAAACAGTGACGTCCTCAAAGCCAGCACTGATGCACAAAGACTCCCCGCCCCCGCCCCCCCCACAAAGCTCCCCACAGGGTCTTTTTGCAGAAAAGGCTCCAAACTCGCTTCAAGATCAGACGTGCTTCTGGGATCCCGCCTGCCCCAGCAGGACAGATTGCTTTGCCGAGTCGATCAGGTTCTAATTAGCGCTAATTAGTGCTGCGGCAATCTGGGAGACAAGTCACCGGTAGCCAAGTCGCCCTCTGGTTCAGAACATCAAAGGGAATTGAAGATAAGCGGACGCTCTGCTGAAGTGCATGGGTGTTTTCTGCCCCTTCCGGCTGGGTGACCTTGGACCGGTGGCATCTGCAGAACAGACTGTGGGGAGGATGGGGGGAGGTGGGTCTCTCGGCGGCTGGGTCCTGGCCCCCTGCTCTTCCCGAGGGGACGCCACCTCAATGTGGGTGCAAGGCAGGGGCGTCCACCAGGCAGGACGCAGAGGCGAACGCAGGGCAGACCAGTGGTGCCTTCTTGAGGACACTCGCCACACAACTGAGAAGACACGGCTGCCGTCAGGGTGGTTCACCGAGTCCCTTCCATGTGCCAGTCCCGAGCTGGGGCTGGGGGCCCACCAGTGGTACGAGAGAGGGACTGCCACCCTCGGGGAGCCCTCGGCCTGGGGGAGGTCAGGATGCCCGGGGTCTTGGGGCAAAACAGGCCCCTTCTGGAAGAAGAGACAGCAGAGGAGCTGGGGGGGTGATGGGTGCTGGGGAGACGGGCAGGTGTCTCCCCACAGGGAGGGGAAGGGAGACTGAGCAAAGGCCCAGAGCAGCTAGCGTGCGGACCACCGCCCGACCTCCAGGTCAGAGAGGGGCTGCGCTGAGACGCTGCCCTGCCCCGTCTTCCCCAAGTGCTCTGGGTCCTGGGCCCAACCCGCCCACTTCCCTGATGGGGTAACAAGCGTCCGCCGAGCTGCACTGAGCCTGGCAGGGAGTGCGGGGTGGGCGGCGGGCAGGGAGGGGCGTGACCAGAACCCAGACCCCGGGACTTCGGCTCCGTGGTCTCCCCACAACTTGAGGTCACAGATGGACTTGGCCTCCGCCCAGGGGCCTCTCTTCTAAAAAGGCTGATCGATTTCTTTTGGGTTTCATCTCGATGTTCTGAAAACAGTTGGCCCTGTAGGCAGAGTGAGTCTCCGGAGACATGTGGCATCTAGAGATAAGACGGGACACTTGGACGAGCCCTCAGTCCTCTTCCAGAGAAGGCCACTTGCAGGCCAGGAGCGGCGCTTGGCCATCAGGATGGCTCTGGGAAGGCTGGGGTGGGTTCCTCGGGATGGGGCTGCTCCTCGAGACGCAGGGGGGCAGGTGAAGCCACCTCCCGGCTCTACGGAACCGGTTTAGGAGCGATGGCTTCCTGAGGCCCTGGGAACAGCCTGGAAGGGACCTGGTGACAGAGGCCATTGCGGGAAGCAGGCCCCGTGGGTCCAGCCGCCGGCCGTGACTCCCTGCGCCCAGGCCCCAGAGCACCCCTGCCTGCTTTGGCAGCTCTGGGCAGTGGCCAAACCCCAGAGGAAGAGCAGAGGAGGAGGCCGGGCAGCGGGGAGATGCTTTCTTCACTCAGAGCCCGGCGACACCCGTGACCCGACTAGGTCTGGAACAGGGAGGTGGCAGAGCTGGCCTGGTTTGCTGGCCACCCCTCTTCTTGGGGACAGTCTTGCTTTCACACCACGGTTTGTGGGGCAGGAACAGGGTCAGGGGCTGGAGTGAGCTCCATCTGTATTCATCAGATCCCCTTACCGCCCAGCCCCCGTTGGGTGCGGGAGAGAACTTTCTGGCTGTAGCCTATGCATTTGGGGAGGGAAGTGTACAGGACCCATTGATCTCATTGATTTGCTAAGGATCTGGGAAGATGTTTGTCTCCTGCAGGATCTTTTTAAAGCACTATTTGGCTGGACTTGGGTTTCTTCTTTCCTAATTGAATTCCATTCGTGCAGGAGAGAACAGAAAAAATACTGTTTGACTGCCCCGCCCCTCCCCCTGCACAGTTCAGATGAAGCCGAGGAGGGCAATTGCCTGGAAGGGCCTCCTTTCAGGCCCGTGTGAATGAGCCAGAGCAGTTGTGACCCCGGTGCCCGCCCGGGACAGGACAGGTGGCCGGGGGACAATACCCACAGGCCCC
Organism: Neophocaena asiaeorientalis asiaeorientalis; assembly: GCF_003031525.2. Taxonomy (NCBI): domain Eukaryota; kingdom Metazoa; phylum Chordata; class Mammalia; order Artiodactyla; family Phocoenidae; genus Neophocaena; species Neophocaena asiaeorientalis. The sequence continues at coordinate 3,837,182 of NW_020172451.1, read as the reverse complement.
TGGGCATCCCTCAGGGGTGATGGCAGACGCTGAGGATGGGGGCGTGGTGCTGGGGACCACCCCAGGGAGAGAATGCTGGAGGTGGCACAGGGTCCTGGGGGGCGGGGCCCAGAGGAAGCTCCCCGCCTCCCCCCCACCCCGGGCCCAGGGGACCCCCGCTGAATGCAGACAGACGCCCGGGACCCTATTCAGAGCGTGGCAGCCACATATGTCCCAGTGGGTGGAAGCCTCTGCAGGCACCAAGGCGCTGGTGAGGGCTGGTGCTGCGTTCTGTTTGGGTTTGGGTTTCTCGTGCTGAAGCCAGTGAAGCGAGGGAGGCCTCTGCTTAAGCTCGACTGCCTGGCGGCTCCCAGACCGCTGCCCTGTCCCCGCACTCCCTGGGGACCCTGCGACGGCGACAGGCGAGGCGCGGGAACAGTGATGGTAACCGGGCCTCTTCCTCACAGCGGCTCTGCCGGGGCACCTCTGCTCCCTTCCCGTAGAGACGAGGAAACCGAGGCCCAGGGAGGCTGAGCCACTGGCCTGCAGGTTGACACGGCCCCGAGGAGTCCGGGCCGGGACTTGAACCCAGGCCTCCCCGCTGCCCTGGCTTTGTGCCTGTCTCTTGCGGGTCCCTGTGCCCAGCCTCACGCTGGCACGTCCCTTGGGGTGGGGGGGCCTGGATCACCCAGCTGCCTAGGCTCAGGCTAGCCCCATCCTCCCAGGGCCTGTGCCGTGGACACCTCCCACCTCCGGGCCAGACCTCCATGGTGTCTGTCACATCGTATGGGGATATGTCCATGGTAGACGGTGTCCAGAAGTGCTCAAGACGGGCAAACGAACTCAGGTGGACTCTCACCTCCACCCCAACTCACTGCCATGACGAGCCCAGGGTCAGGTGTCTGCCAACGCCGTGCCACTGGCCTCCGACTTCTCCCCATGCCCGTAACTCACTGCCCCCCAGGCAGGCTGCTCCCGCAGGCGGAACTGACACGAGGCAACGTCATGCAGTGGGAGCCAGCAGACGCCCCTCCAGACGCAGCCCACGCTCCTGATCCCGGGAGGGGCCCACCCTGCTCTGACTGCCGAGGGTGGGTGAGGGGCACCCACACACCGGTCCCGGAGACCCCTAATCCACAGCCCTGCACTGGGGCAGCTTGCAGGCCGGCGGCCGACAGGCTGACCAGTATGTACCTTGTGTTAAGCAAGTTGGCCCAAGTGGCCAGGGAGGCCCTGGGAGCCTGGACGGTTGGTCAGGGGCCCTAGCTCTGGCCTGGGGGTTCAGGCACCATCCCCAGTGCCAACCCGACTAGTGCTTTTTGGCACTAGGCTGAACACCTGTGATGTCCATTGAGCCCCATCCACCCCTCCCTGGGGGAGACAGCGCTACCATTATTAACAGAGAAGAACCCGGGAACAGAGAGGTTAACCAAATTTCCCAAAGTCCCACAGCTCTAAGGGAAAGAGCAGGCTCCGCCCGACACCTGCCAGGCTTCCTGCAGAAGATGGATGGAGAGGGAAAGGACTCCCAGGGCACGAGGGCGGGGAGGGAGGCCCAGGAATGGAGGCTGGGCGGGAGGCGGCTGGTTCGTGTGGGTGTGGGTGCCCATGCCGGGGGCCTGGCCCTCGACTGGGCAGCCTGGCTGTGCAGCTGCGGCACGTTGGTCCCGTTCTATAGTCAGAGGGGAGGGAAGGGGTGGCACCTCCACGGGTCCCAGTCACTGGGCCTCATCCCCCTGGGCTCCTCCCCAAAGCCTCCACCTCCCCGCTGCAGGCTTGACTTTTACAACCTGCAGAGTCACCACGCTGCCATGCCTCCCTCGCTCCTGCGGTGGTCTTCACGTGGCCAAGAACAATAATGTTGTTGAGAATAATCGACACAACCACCACCACCACCGGCACGTGGGACACGCCAGGCCCTGTGCGGGGAGGTGCATGCCCGGGCTCGCGGCCGTCTGCCCGCTCCGGGCCGGTCGTGCCCCGAAATCTCCTGGTGTTGCCTCAAGTGAGCCCTGGGGTCGGTCTTTGCGCACCTTTTCTCTACCTACAGCAGCCTTACCCCTATTTTGCAGATGATAAAGTGAGGCACAGAGAGGGTAAGAAACTTGCCCAGGGCCGCAGTGCTGGCAAGTGTCAGAGATCCGAACTCCTAACAGGTCTCGGGAGCCGCCGCTCTGTGCCAGGCGCCAGGATGGGGCGATGAGGCGGTGTCTGTTCTCAGCTACCAGGACCGGCCCAAGTATTGTGTGCATGCAGACAGCCCGAGCCTCCCTCTGTCCTCGGGGTGCCCTGAAAACCCTCCTTCCCCTGGGAGGCAGCACCCCGAGCCCCCCTGTGACGGCCCAGGTATGTGGCACTGCTCAGACCGGCCCTTCCCTGGGCAGAGTGGCCTGCAGCCTGGGGACACTTCCTCACCAAGCCGTGGGCACCCGCCAGACCCTGGGCCCAGCTGCTCTGTAATTTCGGGTGTAGCTGGGCATGTGTGTGTTATCGGGTGATACTTAAATCCTAACCTTTTCAAACGCAAGCCCAAGTAAGTACATACTTGGGAACCATAATTCCAAGCTTGGAGGCGTCGCTTGAGGCCGACGGGGAGCGTGGCGTCATGACCGCTAACCAGGTCCTTTGGTGTCCTCGGGTTTGACGACATCTGTGTCCGTCAGGAGGGAGCTCCTGAGACCAGTACCTGTCCAGCCCGAGGTCCGGCCCACACCACTTTACAGCAGGGTCCAGCGGGACGCCCAAAACGCAGCTCCCACACCAGTGCCTGGCCACTGGGTCTCTGCGGCCAGACGCTGGACGCAAGTGAAGGGCGGCCTCCATCCTCAACGAGCCCCGAGGGGCGTGATGCCCAGCGGCCTCTGCCATCAAAGGCTCAAACGAGTGCACCTCGGAGCCAGGGGCTGGGGAGCGGGGTGGCGGGTGTGGATGCCTTGGCCCCAGACTAAGCCCTAGAGAGAGCGCAGGGTCCTGAGGGGGGACACGGTGCAAGGCCCTCGCGGCAGGAACGGCAGGGAGAGGCGTGGCTATGCCAGGTTCAGGAAGAGTGTGAGGAAACTGACACTGGGCTCCCATCCACCACGTTCTGTGGGCAATGGGGAGCCATGGGAGGTGTTGGAGGGAGCAGAACATGTTTTAGGAAAAGTGCAAACAACCCATAAACCTTAGCAGGTTACAAGGTTGCTCCTACCCTTATCTCAGGGCATGGAGGTCAAGGGCACGGCTCTGGAGCCAGACTGCCCCTCACCCAGAAGACCCTGGGAAAACCATGGGACCACAATGGCCTCACGTGTTCATTGCACGATGGGGTGACCTCAGTGAGATGCTCCTGATGGGGGGAGGATAGACGCCCGGGGCCAGAACAGAGGTCCAGGCCACGTCCCTGGCATAAGGCCCTCCCGAGAGGCCACCAGGAGGCGGCTGTCACTGCCCCTGTCATTGACACCCTGGAGAGAATGGCCTGGCTACAAGCAGGGCAGTGGGTGCTTAGCAATTTCTGGAAAAGTGATTTAGTGCCAAGAGGCCCTGATTGGGAGTCTGGACCCGATCCTCAGTCCTGCCCCAGCTCCAGCTGTGGTGTCATGGAAGCTCCCCTCCCAACACTACTCCCCGCTCCCTGGAGCACCCTGCCTCGGTTTCCCCGGGCTCTGCAATCCCAGGCTTCCTTCAGGGCTGGGTTCAAGCACCCTCCCCCTCTGCCACCTTCCTGGACCCGTCGGGCAGCCTCTTCACCCCAGGATCCTGCGCTGGCCCGTCTGCTCGGTGGGGCCTGGAGCCCCAGGGAAGCCAGCAGTAGGCCCCACCGGGTCTTGCAGTCTGAGCGCTGCCGCGGGAGGTCAGCTTGGGGTGCACATCTCCTAACTACCCCCCGTGGAGCCCCCTCCTGCGAGGAGGCCGAGCAGGGCCCTGGGACACAGCTGAGGGCGACGTCAGGCAGAGGGACGGGCAGGCCTGTCCACAGCCCTGCTCGCCAGGCTCCTCAGCCACCTGGCTGCCCCTGTTCGTCAGGCTCACCCTTCACGGTGTCCCCTCTGTCCCTGACTGTCCCCGCTGCCACCACCACCTGCCTCGAGGTCTCCCTGCCTACCCACACCTGACGTGAACCTGGGGGGCCGGGGTGGGCGCCCTCCCCGTGCACAGGGAGGCCTGGCCGGGGGTGGGGGAGGGGAGCCTGGGGGTTACCCCCACCCGCAGTCTGGTCAGGACCTGGCCAGTTCTGCTGACTGTGATGAGGCCCCCTGACCCCTGGACTCCAGCTCCCAGAGGCCGGGGAACAAAGGCCAGGCCCAGTGATGACCAGCAGTGACCGAGCATTCCGGGCCGCTCACTTGCTCTCTCCAAACACATTAGCTTTTTGGAATTTACGCGCCCTCCGCCCTCATTATCCACAACGCAAATGCCATTCCCAGGCGGCTTTGGGCCGGCAGGATCAGCTGAGTGCCCACTGCAGTCCCAGCCCCCTGGGAGCTGCGCGGCCATCTACAGAGTCCAGAGCAGGTCCAGCCACCTCCTCGTCCAGGACGGCTTTGCCCGCCTGCCCCCGGCATGTGTGGACCCACACACCTGCCCACGCCACCCACAGAGATGGCCCCCGGACACCCCGTGTCGGGCCGGGGGGTTGCCACCAAACCCTTCACATCGGGCGCCCGGGGTTGGAAGGGAGGGAGTGGGCACCGAGCCCACATTCTACGTGGGCCTCAGGTGATCTGTGCCCCTGCTCAGTGCGTCCCCTGGCCCTGCCTGACACACCTCCACCCTCCTTCCTGCTTCCTCCCTACATATCACTCAATCCCACACGTGGACTTGACGTGCAGCCTGTCTCCCAGGCCTCTGCCCGTGCTGGTCCCTCTCCGGGCTTGCTCCTCCCTCTCTTCATCAGACCGGCCAGTGTGTGCACATTCTATACATTTAGCTCAAATGCTCCCTCCTCCAGGAAGCCCCCCTTGACTGCACCCGAGCCCCGTGAAGCAGGTGCTGCCGCCCCGTCAGACTTCAAGAGCAAGCACCAGGTTCTAATCATCTTGGGATCCTTAGCCCTTGACCCTCGACCCAAAGCCTGGTCTGCTGTAGGACTTTGGGAAAGGTTTGCTGAGTCCGATGGGATATCCAGAGGCTGTAAGGAGGCCATGATGCATGCCGAGGTCTCCGCGCTGCCTCCTCGTAGAAGGTCTCGCTGATACCCTTGGCCAAGTCCCTGAAGGCTCTGGACTCTTCAGAGGGCAAGTGACCACTTACTGAGCACCTGCTTCAGACCAAGGGCTACTCTAGGGGGCTTGGAGAAGTGACCTCTTTTCCTGCCGTTCACAACAGGCCTGTGGAGTGAGAATCATCACCGTCACGTTCCAGCTGGGGAAGTGGAGGCTCGGACGGGAGGCTCAGCTGCCGGACGAGGCAGAAACTCTGCAGAAGCAGGGACCTGAGCCCCGGGCGGTCTGGGTCACGGTGGGGCCCCCTTCTCCTGGTGCCAGGACCTGAGGGCAGAGCCACACACATACATGCACACACACGTGCACACACGCACGCAAGCACACACACACACACACAGCCACTCCCGACGCTCTGAGTGCCCGCTGGGCTCTGCTGCTGCCCTCCCCGCAGCCTGCAGACCTCGGTCAGGCCTTTAGTTACATCCTGGAGGAAGGCCGTGGCCGGAGCCTGGCGGCCAGGGCCTGGTGGCGGCCGGGGCGGCCTCCTGGGCACCACCTGATGGGGGATGGATCAGCTGCGTTGTTTCCTCACCAGAAACGCGCCCTCCCAGCTGGGGGGAAGCCAGGCCCGTCGGCAGCAGGCCGGGCCCCTGCGGCTGTTTCTCCTCCTGCTACGGACGTCACACGCTCTTGGCCGAGGGCAGAGCTGATGGGACCCAGATGGGAGTTGGGACGGGCCTCAGAGGGCAGTGCGGGCTGGGGTGAGGCTGGGGCCTCCACCTCCTGGCTTAGGGGCCCTGCTCTGCCTGAGAGAGGGTGACGGCGACCCTGGCCAGGCCCGCGTGTCTTCCCGGCGGTGCCCCCGGGGCCCCAGGTGGGCTCAGTGTTGGGGTGAGCCGGACTCACCTGCGGGGACCGTGCAAGCATTCCCACGGGAGCGCACGAGGGTCTTGAGGTCGGCTGGGGGTTGGGTTCATCAAGGCAGCTGCCAGGCACGGTGAGGAGAGGCCCCCGAGGTCCTCAGGCTGGGCCTGGTGCTCTGGGTCCCCCAGCCTCGGCTTCCATGGCTGTAAACGAGATAGCACCCTCCGGGCCGTCCTGAGGACTAAACGATGTAACCGTGGTATGCGGAGACGCTGTCCCAGGCCTGGCAGGTCAGGCCCGTGTTTCCAGGGCTTGCTCTCCTGGCGTCCGGACGCCCATAGAGCAGGACATCCCCCTGCTGGCCCCAGGCCTCACTGTCCCCCCTGCTCACCCAGGGGACCCTGGCTACCCGCCACCACCGCCATCCCTCACCTCGACTCCATGCGGTCCTGAACGGCCCGCAGCGGCCTCCCACTGCCCGCCCTGGTTAGGGCCGGGCCTCCCCGTTCCCGCTGCCTCGCAAGGCAGCCTCGAGGGATCTGTAAAATGCAGGATGAGCCTGTCACCCCGTGCGCTCCTTGCTGATACCTCAGTGTTTGCGGGGCTCCCCCGCCCTGCCCGGGGCCCACGCGACCACACCTTCCAGAACCCCCTCCTCTCTCTGTCCCTGTTGTCCCTCCTTCCCCAGCCTGAGGGGAAGCACCGTCCCTGCCCCGCTGCTTCCTGCCGTCCGTTGGGGCCTTGGGCACAGACGGGGGGCCTGGCTGCTCGCTGTGGGCCCAGGGCGCAGCCTTGGATCCTCAGACAGGCCCCGGGGGGCCGAGGCCAGAGGGGCCCGAACGGGGCCTGGCTCTGCCCATGCTTCCCTCTGGGGTCTCCTCTTCTTTGGGGCACCCCGTCTCCCCTGCCCTTCCCTGTGGCTCAGGCCCCCCTCTAAGCCCCGCAGGCCTGGCGTTCAGCCTGTGGTCACTCCTCGGACACCCATACCTGGAGCAGAGCTGGGTCCCAGAGAGTAGAATGGTGAGGAGAAGGGAGCCCCCAGCCCAGCTCCGTGTGCCTGGCTCCTAAAGGTGGCAGCCCTGAAGACTGTCGCTGTCGCCCACCCTGCCCCACCGCCCCAACCTCTTTCTCAGAAGTCAGTTTGGGCCCATCGCTGGCTGGCCTCCTCCGAGGGGCTGCTGGCTGTGGAGCTGGGGGGGCCAGGTGTGGTGAGACCAGCCCTAGTCTGTCCAGGATGCACGGCCAGGCCCTGGGCCCAGACTGGGGGGGGGGGGTGCTGATGGCAGTGGCGCCCTGGGGGGCGGGGGTTCTCCTGGTGTCCCTGTCAGGCCTCCTCTGGGGTGGGCCTCCCATCCCCGGGATGCAGGGGGCTGCTGGCAGGCCGGCTCCTGCCGCGACCTTCTCATCCTGACCACTCTCTGCGGGGCCCGCTGCTGGGAAGCTCTGGCGGGCGCCCCTCGCCCCTCCTGCCAGCTCCACCGTGACTAAAGCCTGACCCCCGCCCCCGCCCCGTCGGCTCTGCCGGGCTTTGTCCAGCAGCCCTTTCTTTCTCTGCCGGACCATGGAAAAGGCCACATCAGCGACCGCCTTTGTCTGGCCCCGCGCGCCCCGCTGTTCTCAGGCTGGACAAAGCCAGCGGGTTCACAGCCGTCCGGGCGGATAGAGGGATTCAGTGTTTGGATAATTCAACCACAAAAAGCATGTGGCCCTTTCGCCTCCATCAGCTGGACTCGGCACCCCGTCCCCTCTGGCCTTTCAGGACTCTCCGGAGAGAAAATTCCCACAGGCTCCAGAGGCAGGCGCGAGCCCTGGAAAAGCAGCAGCTTTGGCCTCCGACACCCGCCGTCCAAATCCCAGCGCTGGCCCTGAGGCCTGGGGCGCGTGACCGCCGCTCCCAGCTCTGATTCCCCACCTGGCAAAACGGGGTGAGGACCTCCCACCCCAGACAGGGGCCGGCAGGGCAGTGGTGGGTGTTCTCCCTGCGGCAAGCACGCCCTCCTGCTCCCCCGGCCTAAGCTCTGCAAAAATCAGGGCCGAGTCTCGGGAGCCCAGTCGTGCCTCCCCGGCCCTTAGGGCTCTCTGTGCCCAGCAGGCGGTCTGAGAGTGCGGGGCACGGGCACACGGGAGCAGAGGAGAGGCGCTGGGACCCATGCAGTGGTCAGGCTGCCAGAGAGGAAACAGGACACGGCTCCAGCCCCCGAGGGTTGCATCCTGCACGCCCTCCCTCGCAGTCCCATCAGACCCGAGTCCGCCCGTCAGCCCAAGACCTCGTTTGTTTCTCCAGTGAGGCCGTCATCCCTGAACTCCTCCACCCCCGGCTCTGAGCCCAGCCCTTCTTCTTTCTAAGGCTCAGACCAAATCCTCGGACCTCCCTGCCACCCCTTTCTCTCACCCTGCGGTCCATCCGTCAGCATATCCTATCGGCTCTACCTTCCAGAGGTATCCCGAAGTAGGCGCTCCCGGCTCACACCCCACCAGCGGTCGCAGCCACCGCCCTCCTCCTCCTGGGGGCCGCAGCCACTGCCCTCCCCCTCCTGGGGGCCGCAGCCACCGCCCTCCCCCTCCTGGGGGTCGCAGCCACCGCCCTCCCCCTCCTGGGGGCCGCAGCCACCGCCCTCCTCCTCCTGGGGGCCGCAGCCACCGCCCTCCCCCTCCTGGGGGTCGCAGCCACCGCCCTCCTCCTCCTGGGGGCCGCAGCCACCGCCCTCCCCCTCCTGGGGGCCGCAGCCACCGCCCTCCCCCTCCTGGGGGCCGCAGCCAGCCCCACTCCTTGTTTCCTCCCTGGCTTCCCTCTCAGGCCCCTCAGCCCCCAGCCTCTGCCAGCAGGCGGGGCTCACAACCTTCACACGGTCCCCTTGTGCTAGAACGGCCGCCCGTCCCTCCAGCCTCATCTACCCTGCGGGCCCCGAGCACAGCTCCTCAGAGAGTCCCTGCCTCCGTGGTTCCTTCCCGTGGCTGCGATGCAGTGGTGGGTCCAGGGGGCACCTGCTCGGTGGTCTGTGTTGCTCCCGGCTGTGTCCCCAGCACCCACCACGTAGCTGATGGGTGTGGGCAGTGGGTGCCTGTTCCAGTGGGGGAGCTTGGGACCCCCGAGGGCCTCCAGGCCTGCTCTGGCCCCAGGGCCCTCCCTTGCTCTCTTGACCACGGTTTCCCCATCTGTGAAATGGGCACAGACCCCTCCACCTCCTCAGCCATACCCTGGAACCTGGGCACCTGGAAACCTCGTCACTGTACCCGTGTGGCCATCTCGATGTTTCTGGATGGAGAGACTGAGGCCCAGAGGGGGGAAGGGCTGACCGGGGGTCCCAAGACCTGGACACAGTGACCCTCAGTCACTCAAAGGAGCCTCCCGAGAGAGGCCCTCTAGGGAGCCTTCTGCCTATTGGCCCAGCTGCCTGTGCTGGGAGCAGCCTCTCTAAGCAACGTGGGGGCGGGTTCTCCCACCCCCTCCAGGGCCTCCCCGTCCAGGCCTGGCCCTGGGCAGCTGTGACCCGGGGGCTGCAGGGAACAGGACTGGGGCTCCGCGAGCTCTGAGGTGGTATGAGCAGGCCCTGGGCTCAGCAGACCGTTCCGGGACCCTGTCCCTTCCAAGGCCCCAGGGAAGCAGCTCCCGACGGCATGAAGGGTCAGTGGCCTCATTGTACAAGTGGGGACACTGAGGCAGGGGGAAGGGAACAGCTGGAGGCCCAACAGGGAGGCAGTGACCCTCCACGGGTGAGAAGCCCAGAAGCTACCCCGTGGGCCCGGCTCTAACTGCTGGGCCAGGCCTCCGGCTCTTCCAGGTGCTCTCGCCGCAGCGGTGGTGAACGTGGGTATTGCCCAGTGAGTCCCAAAGTGTGGTGTGTGGAACCCCAAGGGGCATGAGAGCTGGACCACAAACGGGCACAGGAAACACCACCCAGAGCACGGAGCCGTGGGTGTCGAGCCACGACGGTGGCAGGCCAGGCTGTGGGAGAAGTGGCTTAGGAGATAGCACATCCCCAGGGAGCCACCGCTTCCTGACAGAGCCCTGCTGGCCCCCGTCCTCACGGGCAGCGATCCTGGCCGTGTCCTTGCCGTCACCCCAGGAGACAGGTGCGGCCAGACCCCAGGCTCTCTCTGGCTCTGAGCCTCAGTTTCCCCAGCGCTTTCTAAATCCCAGCCCCGTGCTCCTGACTGGGGGTGGCTCTGAGTCAGTGAAAGAAGCCCAGGGGTCTTCACGAGGCCCACCTCTCAGCCTCTGGCCCCCCAGAGCCGACCAGCCCGGGGCCCGGGCCAGCAGCGGCTTGTGCTTCCAGGACAGGGATCGCTGGCGGGAGTCCTGGCGTAGGGGCTGCAGCGCCCTGACTCGGGACACCCGGGGGGCTGACCCTCCTATTCGCCAGCAGTGGCACACGGGTCAGCCGGTCCAACAGCAGACGTTTCCACCCCATTTATGCAATCAAGGCAAAGCTCTCAGAGGTCAATTCCGACGAGGTGACTGGGGTGACATGATTGTGAACATGCTCGTAAACTCAGCTAGAAGTTCAGCGCGAAGACAAAATGATTTGGTTTTGCAAAACGATTTGTTCAGCGATACAGATTCTGGTGTTAAAAGCAATGTTCCGGGCTTCCCTGGTGGCGCAGTGGTTGGGAGTCCGCCTGCCGATGCAGGGGACACGGGTTCGTGCCCCGGTCCGGGAGGATCCCACGTGCCGCAGAGCGGCTGGGCCCGTGAGCCATGGCCGCTGAGCCTGCGCGTCCGGAGCCTGTGCTCCGCAACGGGAGAGGCCACAACAGTGAGAGGCCCGCGTACCGCAAAAAAATAAAAAAAATCAGGAGCTGTGATGATCAGCCTTTATATGTGTTTTCACATGTGCCCCGGCCAGGGCTGAACAGCCGAGGTTCTTCGAGGACACGGCAGCGTTGCATAGAAAGTGCCCCAGACCTCAGGGCACATGCCGCCCGCGCTGCCCCCTGTCGCCCTTCAGCCCCAGAGCCGCTGGAGCCACGCTTCATGACTCAGCCCAAGAGACGTACGACGCTCACAAGTGTTTGGGGAGTGAGATTTCTAAATTTCACTTGCAATTCACCAGAAATTCTCGGTCAAGTATTTCAACAAATAGAGCACCAGAAGCTTCAGCGTTCAAAGCCTTTACAGAATTTCAAAGATTCAAAATGCAGCCTGCAAACCAGAAGACATTAAAATTCATCCCCAAGGGAAGAGTCGAGCCCATTCGCTGGTAGGGAAGCAAAAGGTGATGAGGCTTCATTCTGTAACTGTACAGTTGCCCGTTGGCACAGCTTGACGTGTGAGAAGCATCTGGGGATGGGGTTCCTATTGTTAATTGGGTACATTTGTTTTTAATTCAATTTTATTTATTTATTTTTTATATGGCAGGTTCTTATTGGTTATCTACTTTATACATATTAGTGTATACGTGTCAGTCCCAATCTCCCTAATTGGGTACATTTATAGTCTGGATTGAAATGGGCTGGCCCACAGTTTTGCAGCATCTAAATTTGAAGAATCATTAAAAAGAATCGTAAGTAGTAGACAACTTATTTGACAAGATTTGTCTCTTACGGTTTGTCTTTAGCTCTTGGATATTTGCACCCTGAATGGAGGCCAAAAGGCAGTGTCTGTGAGAATGTTTGGGTCGAAATGTTTACACAAAATATTAGAATTTAGAACTTCCTTTGTTTATAGAATTTCTTCTGAGCTTACCAGGTCCCCCAGCCCCGCAGACAGAGAATCTTCTCAACTAAAACATTGTGACCTGCAGAGAAGAAATGAGCAAAGGTACCAATACATTCACATCATAAACAGCTTTGAAGATTATTGGAACGGATGGAAATAAACCTTAAAAATAATAAGACCATATTTTTTTAAATGCACTGTGGAGAGAAATTCCAGGAACAAATAGATGGGGCTCAGAGATGTGAGTGTGACCAAGAATCGACATTCTACATGTGCTATTTTTTTAATGTTCATAATATTTGGGAGAGGCTTATTTTTTTAAGGGGCCTTAATGTACACTGATACAATTTATTTAAATTATTTCAGAAGTAATTGTTTAAAAAAATTTTTTTGAATATAACTGTTTTATAGAACCATCATTACCATAAAACGATTTTGTTGGTTCAAACAACTGATAATTGAAATGATTTTTAGTGTCCCCCAACCTTTCAAAATGTGTCCTTGTTTGGACGATAAAATTATTTGTTCCCCAGCTTTGGCCTGCCCAGGGGCCCAGCCCCACTTCCCACTCTGCTATTAGCTGGCCCCTCTGCCCCTCCCTGGGCCTGGACAGTCCCTCATCCTGCTTGCTCCCATGGGATGCTGGTGACCTCTGTCCCTCCCCCGGGGTCTCTGTCCCTCCCCCGGGGTCTCTGTCCCTCCCTGGGGTCTCTGTCTCTGTCCCTCCCCTGGGATCTCTGTCCCTCCCCTGGGGTCTCTGACCCACCCCTGGGCTCTCTTTCCCTCCCTGGGGTCTCTGTCTCTGTCCCTCCACTGGGATCTCTATCCCTCCCCTGGGGTCTCTGTCCCTCCCCCGGGGTCTCTGTCCAACCCCCTGGGGCAGTGCCCAGGCCGGAGGGGCTTGAAGGCTTCATCTAGGGCTGCACTGTCTGGGTCTGCTCCTGGCGTCTCCCCAGAACAGGCACCTGGCATCTCTCAGCCCCCGGTCATGGAGCCCAGTAACCTCCCCTTGGGAGCTTCTGTGACTCGATGACCACTGGGCACCGTGTTCCCAGCTACCGGCCCCAATCCCACACTTTCCATGTGTGGACTGTTCAGTCCTACAGCCCAGTGCGGCCATGGCTTACTCTCCTCTTGCAAAGCACAGAGGGGTCACGGTCACAGCAGGGGCTCCAGAACTCACTTTCTTGACCACTATGCTACCCTGCCCATTTCCATAGAGATGTGAGTGGCCAGTGTTAGGCTCACCTGACAGTCCTTCGTCAGTAACTCCCTTTTGTCTCCTCTTGACTTAAACCTCTGCTCCATTATCACCTCCTCCAGGAAGTCCTCCTGACCTTCAGGAAGGGCTCCCTGGGCCCCTGGGTGTCCCTCATCAGGGCCCTGCCAGAGAGGAAGCAGGGAGGGCTTCCTGGAGGAGGAGAGAAGCAGGCACTTTGTCTCAGAAGGTGAGCGGGAGTCAGCCTGGCAGAGAGGGGAGCCGAGGACCCAGGTGGAGTCTGAGGTCAGAGAGGGCTGCTAGAGGGTGGGGGTGGGAAACTGGAGGAAGGGCAGGAAGTGAGGCTGGGTCTCTGGCAGAGGGAGGCCCATGTCTGAGCAGACCACCAAGGGGCTGTGCCTGGCCGCCTGGCTTCAGAGGTGCGGCAGGTGCAGCTTCTGGTAGAAAATGAAGGAACAGCTGCCGGCCGGTAAGCCCATACCTGTGAATGGTTTGGGCAGTTTCTAATGTCCTCCTGGGGAGCCTGGGTGGACTCACTGGACGGAACAAATGATTCTGCCAGGCCTGCTGTGCGCTGTCCCGCCGAGTGGGGAGGGGGCTCCGCCCTGGGCTGGCCAGAGCTCGTCTCCAGGTCTGCAAGATGAGGAGCTGTCCACAGTCACGGGGAGCCCGGTGGCCCCCCCTCAGGAGCACAGCTAGTGCTGGAGAGCAGCCGCCTGCCACGTAGCCGGCACCCACCAGGGGCCTCGTGTCACTGGCTTGGTGAAGCCTCGCTCCAGCCTCGGATGGACTGTCTCTTAGTCGAGGGAACGGATGTACTGAGAGGGGCTTGTACATTACAGAGATCGAGAAGGGCCCACCAGGGTGATCTCCCTCCAACCGCTATTCCCTCCAAGCCCAGGAACCTTCCATGGCTCCCCACTGACCAAAGAACAGAGTCTCAACTCCCAGGCCTCGAGTTCCAGGGGTGTCAGGATGCACCCCTTCCTCCTTCTCCAGTCTTATTTCTTTCACAAAGCACCAGGCTTTCTGGATGTTTCAATCTGCTCGACACCAGCCGTTCACCAGGTCGACGGCCCGGCCTGGGAGAAAGCTGGGGCCGGGAGACAGGAAGAACCAGGTCAGGGACCCCCGTTACCTCCTGCACCTGTGTGCCTGGAAAGTTACATCCCTCGTCCCTCAGGAGACAGGGAGACACCTGTGAATTAGGACAGAGGTGCCCGGAAAGCTGTCCTCCCGGCCCATCTCCATCACCTCAGTGGGCTGCCTGGCCCATGCACACTGTCCTGATGACCTTAACATGCACAGGTCTGCCCGGCACTTTACAGTTTGCAAAGGGCTTTCTGCCCATTGACTGACCTGGCCTCACTCCCTCTCTGGGCAGGGCTGGGACCCAATTTTCAGGTGAGGAAATAGAGGCTCAGAGAAGGAGTGACCTGCCCAAGGTGCCACAGGGACTCAGCTACCCTCCTCCCCCTCCCCCCGAGACTGCAGTGGCATTGATGGGGACTCCGCTCTAGAGTGGCCACAGGAAGCCAGCAGTGGGAGATGTCCACCTCGGCTGCCACGAGGCCTGGTCTGGCTGATAAAATGGTTAATGTTCAAACCACATCAAGGAATTCCCCCCTCCCCACTCCCCCCATGTACACACACTCACCACAAGCCTGAGAAACAAGACCAGACTCACCAACATTGGGGAGATGAAGACGGGGTCCCCCTCCCCCCACGACCTGCCACCCAGGGGCCCACAGGGGCCTGGAAGCCACTGCCAGGTAACATGGGGTGAGCAGAGCAGACACCCCAAAAAGCGGGCCAGCTGCAGGCAGAGCCATTTTTACCGTGGCATCTCTTAAAAATAATATTGGCCGATTTTCTTAATTAAAAAGAGTATTACACAAGACTTACCAGAAAGCTACAGTAATGCACAGCACACAAGCCTGCAAAGCTACAATAATCAAGACAGCACGGTATCAGTGAAAGAACAGACAAATAGATCAGCGGAACAGAACAGAGAGCCCAGAAATAGACCCCCACAAATATAGTCAGCTGACCTTCGATAAAGGAGAACAGGCAACGCAATGGAACAAAGAAAAGTCTTTTTCAACAAATGGTGCTGGAACAACTGGACAGCCACATGCAAAAAGAGAATCTAGACACAGACCTTACAACCTTCACAAAAAGCAACTCAAAATCATAGGCCTCAATGTAAAGTGTAGAACTATAAGACTCCTAGAAAATAACACAGGAGAAAACCTAGATGATCTTGGTAATGGCGATGACGTTGTAGACGTCGCACCACAGGTGCGATCCATGAAGGAGATAATCCATTAGCCGGACTTCATTAAAATTAAACACTTCTGCTCTGTGAGAAACAAGGTCAAGAGAAGAAGACGAGCCACAGCCTGGGAGAAAATATTTGCAAAACACATCTGATAAAGGACTGGTATCCTAAATATACAAAGAACTCTTAAAACTCAATGATAAGAAAGCAAAGAGATCAATTTTAAAAATGGACAAAACTTCTGAAAAGACACCCCCACCAAAGATGATATATAAGCATATGAAAAGATGCTCATCGTCACATATAATAAGGGAAATGCAAATTAAAATAACAATGAGATACCAATACACACCTATTAGAAGGGCCAAAATCCAGATGACCGACAACACCAAGTGCTGACAAGGATGTAGAGCAGCAGGAACTCTCATTCGTGGCTGGTGGGGATGCAAAATGGTGCAGCCACTTGGGAAGACCGCTTGGCAGCTTCTTACAAAACTAAACATACTTTTACCGTATGTTCCAGCATCCACTCTCCTTGGTATTTCCCCAAAGAAGTAGAAAACGTGTCTACATAAAAACCTGCACCTGGATGTCTCCAGCAGCTTTACTCATAACTGCCCAAACGTGGAGGCAACCAAGATGTCCTTCAGCATGTGAATGGATAAAGAAACTGTGGTCCATCCAGACAACGGAATATTATTCAGTGCTAAGAAGAAATGAGCTATCAAGCCATGAAAATACATGCAAGAAACTTAAATGCATATCACGGAGTTAAAGAAGCCAATCTGCAAAGGCTACGTAATGTACGATTCCAACTCTATGACATTCTGGAAGAGGCAAAACTATGGAGACAGGAAGACCAGTGGTTGCCAAGGATTGGGGGCAGGAAGAGGTGGGGTGGACAGGGGGAGCACAGAGGATTTTTAGGGCAGTGAAAACACTCTGTATGATACTGTGATGGTGGACACATGTCATTATACATTTGTCCAAACCTATAGAATGTATAACACTGAGTGAACCCTAAAGTAAACTATGGACTTTATAAATGCTAATGTTTCAATACTGGCTCATCAGTGATAATAAAGGCACCACACTAATGGCAGATGTTAACGATAGGGGAAACTGTAGGGGGTGTGGGGAGTGGGGTATATGGGAACTCTATACCTTTTTACTCAGTTTTTTTGTAAACCAAAACTGCTCTAAGAAAAAAGTCTATTTTTTAAAAAGGGCGGGGCATTACATGAGTTACACCCACACACAACAGTGTGGGTGAACGTCGTAAACACCGTTTTCGTTTGTTGATGCATTCTTTTGTTTCCAGCCTCACTTCGTGCTGTGATTACCCTGATCCAGCTAACTCCCATATCCCGCCCCTCCCATAGTCATTTTCCTTCACAAACACAGAGTCGAACACAGAATCCAGACAGCTGAGGGGACAGGCCGTGTGACCATCCCTGTGAGGGATAAAGCGGGAGGGAAGCGCAAAAGGAGGCCCGGGTGGGACCACAGCCAGGAGGGGCTCCGGGGCCTCTGGGAACCGGCCACGTTCTGTTTCTGATCTGGTGCCGCTTACGTGCAGGGTTTGGTTTGTGAAAATTCGTCGAGCTGTACACTTCTGTGTCCACTTTCCTGTGGGTTATACTTCATTAAAAAGTTCCAGAAAAAATAGTGCTTGCGGCAGAAAACTGGAAATCCCAGAAAAGGAGAAGGAAGATAGTTGCTCTTGTCCAGCCTCTGCCCACCGGGAGGGGTCCTCAACTTGGGAGGCTCGGGCAGGGGCATCCAGGCCGCAGACCGCACGGCCCCCTAACCCTGCACCTCGGGCCCTGGCCCGGGCAGGGGTCTACGTCCCCCCTGGGGCCCCTGTGTCCCCTGGGGCCCGAGCTCCTGGCCTGCCGGGAGGAGGGTCAGCCGTCCTTGGGAGGGCCTCCCAGGATGGGTGAATCACTGCCTCTTGGAAGGATGTTCTCTTTGTTCGGGAAACACCCACTCGATGCCACTGAGGCCGGGCCCGGGGACGGGGGACTCGGTCCCCACCTCCCAGGGGCTCCCCAGGTTGGTGGCTCCAGCGGTCAGGATCTGGGCGTCGAGGGGCAGGGGTGGGCCAGGGACGCTCTGGGATAGGCACCTGAGCCCTCCCCAGGCACCCCACCGCAGAGGCTCTGCGCAGACCCCGGGGTGCCCCTCGTCTTCACAAGGCGGTGGCCGGGCCGGGGCTGGGCGGGTGACATCATGAATCGAGTTTTGCCAGTTCCTTCCCGACCTCGGAAACCCCAGCATCCCTCTCCAGGAACTGGCCTGTGGAATTGGCTTTGGTCGGCTGCCCCGGCAGCGCGGGGGGAGGCCCCCAGCCCCACTAGCCCCCGGCGGCCTGTCCCCGGGGCCGCCTTCCTCGCGGGGGCTCCTGGGGAGCCTGTGCCAGTGTGAGAACAGGCAGGGCCAGCTCCCGCCGCCCCCGCCGCCCCCCTTCACTGCAAGGAAAATAAACAGCTGTCTGCCTTTCTGCACAACTGGAAACCCCGCCGTGGCCCGCGGCCTCAGACCGAGCCGTGGGGCTGAGTCACCGTCCACCGGGTGCGGGCAACAGGCAGGGGCCTTGGGGCGGCCCCGAGGAGCCCTGCCGTGACCTCAGGCCAGGCCCACCCCTCCCTGCACCCCACACCCACCCCCCGACC
>NW_020172451.1:3818907-3819314 GCF_003031525.2 Neophocaena asiaeorientalis asiaeorientalis | reverse complement strand
AGTGAAGGGCCTCACCATAGCAGGACAGGAAAATGGTCATTTCAGGATGATTTTTAACGACGGTGGAAATGGAATGGGCCTCCCAGTGGGCCTTGGCCAGTCCTCAAGGTGCCCTGGTCAGGTCCTCAGGCTCCGACGCCCCCTGCCTCCCGCCTCTTCTCTCTATTTCCCTCCCTCCCTCCTCTCCCTCCCATCCTCTCCCCTTCCTTCCTTCTTGTCCACTGATAACTTCCCAGTTTCTCCAAGCCAGCTCCCTCCTTATTCCAACCCGCATCAACCTTTACCAGGCACCTGGCCATCCTTAAGTGCCTACTGTGTGCCGGGCCTGCGCTGGCCCTGAGTCCTCGGGGAGAACTCCAGCCCTGCCTGGGGACAGTTTAGCCAGGGCCCGGCTGGAGAGCCGGGCT
>NW_020172451.1:3810868-3818663 GCF_003031525.2 Neophocaena asiaeorientalis asiaeorientalis | reverse complement strand
GGGGGTAGGGGGAGGCGGTGTATGCTTCCCGGGCAGAAGGGTGGGTCCTGGGCAAAGGTTCAGAGGGGTGCTGTGGCTGGAACATGGCCGCAGGAAAGCGTGCCTTTGGGGCAGGGTGGGGACGCTTGCCCAGGGGGGCAGGAGCTCCAGGGAGACCAGCCAGGACTGCTCCGAAGGCTCAGCCAGGCTCTGGGGGGGGGGACGAGGGAGGGGCCGGAGGCTGAGCAGAGGGCCTGGTGGGGCAGGGAGGATCAGAGGGCAACTGGAGTCCCCGCTGGGTTCCCACGCTGGACCGCGGGGCAGGTGTGGCCTCGGGGTCAGCGAGCAGCGGGAGGCTGGGGAGAGCCGGGTGTCTGGCCGGGCCGGCCGCAGGAGCGTCAACCAATTAACCTGCGCTCGCCCAGGGAGGTGCTAAGAGGATTTGCCTTTTGTCTGGCTAATTATTCTGCATCTCCACTTTTCCTTTCCTGGGGAGCTCAGGCCCTTCCCAGAGCTTTAATTAAAAGGAAGCCGCTTTCCCAATTACCCCAAGGGTGGGGCAACCGGTGAAAACCCCAGGGGTGCCCCTCCTGGGTCCAAGCAGAAGGTCTGGGGCGTCTTCCCAGGGCGTGGGATGATCACAGGCGAGGATGCTGAGGGCCCAGAGGGGAGCTTCTGTGCTGAGGCCCACCGGCGCTGGCTCTCGGGCCCCTCCAAGCTCCAAGGCATCCCTGGTAAAAGGCGGGAGCCCAGGCAGCTCACAGGAGTGGGGTTGTGGCTGTGATGCGGCCGTGACTGCCTCACAGAGGGGAGCCAGGGACGTTCCCCGGCCCGGGACAACAGGGCCGATTCCTGGGCCCTACTAGCCCTTATGGGTATGGAACAGGGGTGGGGTCCGGCCTGTGAGTCGCCCCACACCCCCTCCCCTGCCCTACTGGACACCCGGAAGGGTCAGAGAATGTTCACAGCTCAGGGGGAAGAGCGCCAGGCCGCGGAGACCAGACTGCTTCCCGTTCTGCCGATGCCATCCCAACCGCAGCCACCAGCAGGCACGGTCGCAGGCCTCCCTCACCCTCCGCCAGGCCCCTCACCCCGCCTGCCCCGCGGAGCACTGCGTGCGGGAGTCTCTCTCCCCTCGACTCTGCTCCAGGCCCATTGCGGCGTGAGCCCTTGGGTGCCGACAGGAGGACAGCACAGCCCCTCACAGCCACTGGGATGAGTTGGCTGTGGCTGGGCCCCTGGAGCCCCTGCTCCTGCCCTTGTCTGTGTAGCACCTGGGGCTTCCTGGAGGAGGTGACTTGTGAACTGCTCTTAAAGGATGCACAGGAGTTTACCCAGCAGAGAGGATTGGAGGGTCACCTTGGGAAAGGAAAAGCAAGCCGACGGGGCAGGGGGAGCAGTGGCACCGGGGAAGGGGGGGCCTGAGGTACTGTGGGCTGGAGAACGGGCCACTCCGGCCACGACCATGTCCTGTGGGACCCCGGGGAACCACTGGGGCGTTCAAAGACCTAGCAGCCATCAAGGCGCTGAGGACGGGGGCCCGGGCCAACCCCTCTCTGGCCCCCAGCATGGTACTACTTGGGCGTGGTGTGGGGCTCCTCTGCCCCGCTCGGGGGGCTGCTCTGCGGGCAGTGCTTCTGTTCACATGTTCATTCATTCCTTCCCCCATGGATGCCTCACGTTCTCCTTCATTCATTCATTCACTGGTCCTTCTGTTCACCCATCCCATAGTGCATTCTTCCACTCGTTACCTTTGGGAGGTCTGGGGCAGGTGCTGGCTATGCACCCACGGAGGAGAGACCTTCCTGACAAAGCTGACAACCAGGAGTGGCAGACGCACCGAGAACCCAGGGCCAGGGGCCTGCGAGTGTCCATCGGATCTGACCCCAGGAGTCACCAGGCCATGCCAGGGGGTGACCGTGCTTTTGGGGTTGTCCAGGCTCGGCTGTTAAGCCATGCACACTCTGGACCCAGCCCTTGCTGGCCTCCCAGAGCTCTGCTTGCACCCTGTGGGCACCAACATGCCCACCTGGGCTTTCCTGCCCTCACCCTGGGCTCCGGAATTCCCTGCCCCATCTCCGCCAGCCAGATCTGGAAAGTTGAACTTGGCCTTAGGAAGCTGGGGGTGGTCCTCTGAGTCCCACAGCCCTGCTTCCCACCAGGCGCTTCCCTCTGGGCCCTGGGCCCTTGTCTGGTTTCTTTGCTGGGCAGCTCCATCCGGCAGGACCAAGCCTTTCTCACTTCCAACCAGGAGGCCTAGGGTCGTGGTGGTATGGGCAGGTGGGCTGCACCGTCGCCTCACGGGATCAATCAGCACTGAGGCCCCGCCTGTCCATGGGGCACAGGGGACCAGGCTCTGTCTGGACCTCCCCTCTCCATGGGGCGACAGCCAGCAGTGGACAGCAGCCGGACCTCCCGGGAAATGGCAGGTGGGTCTCCCGCCGTAACCCTAGGTAAGCCAGCCCGTACCCGGTAACAAGGCGTCCTTGTACCACCTGCTCTGACCCACGACCTCCGTGGCTAATTAGCATGCCTAAAAGCTCTCAAAGCATTTCTGGAACTTGTCTTTCATGTGACAGTTTCACTCAGGGACATTCGAGCGCAGAACCTCGACTTTGGCAGAACCTCGACTTTGGCTTTCTGCTGGGACTTTGGGTCCCCGGCTGAGTCGGGGGTGATGGGACTGGTGCTGAGCTGCTCTGTCCCAGGCCACCCCCAGTTTGCAGAAGCTGAGAGCCCAGTTTCAGGGAGCCTTTGTCTGGGGGGAACCCCTGGGTTGGCAGGCGGGGGCCGGGGGACCAGCGCGGCCTCTCTGGCCCAGGGCAGATGGCGTCCCTCTCCAAGCCTTGCGCACCTTCCGTGAAACTGCGGGGCAGGACTTCCTTCGTGGTTGTCAAACATCTTTAGTAGCAGAGACCTTTTGTTAAACTAAGCCTTCGGTGGAACCCCAGCTTGTAAAAGCGGTCGCGGCCGAGCTGTTCTGCAGGGGCGGGGCGCAGGGCCCAGAGCCTTGCCCCGAGCAGAGCCTGGACCCCTGCTCTGAGCCCAGGGCCACAGGGAACACGCCCCAGTGTCCCCTGCCCCTCGCTGCCCCCACCTAGAAACAAGGTCTGAGCAGGAAAGAACTGCTGGTTCTGTGCCCGCCCCCGAGGTCGGCCACGCCAGTGATTCAGGCCCCAAGCCCTTCTCCCTGCACACACACTGGCTCTGAGGGGGAAGAGGGTTTGGGATTTAAACCACCGAGAATGCCCCTCGGAGCTCTGCCTGGCTGTGTGCACAGGGATGGCAGGGCCTCCTCTCAGCCTTCTGTTTGATTCGGTTCAAGAGTCATCACGGAGCCCTACGGTGTGCGTGGCTCCAGGACACGATGGAAAGAAGTCCAGCCTCTCGTTCTTCTCCGGAAGGATCTCTCGGGCTCTGAGAATGGGCTTAGGGCCCCAGCGTGGTTCCTCCAGCTGGGAGTGTCCCTGGGTCTGGCACTCAGCCCTCTGTTCACCGGGCAGCCCCGACATAGAGTAGATGCGCTCACTGGGCAAAAGCTCCCCCTGAGCTCCTAATCCTGTAGGAACCTTGAACCCAGCCAGGACCTCGGGCCTGGGGTGGGAGTTACTCTGTTGCTAGGGCTGCTAGACGGGTCTGCTTAGCATCGCTAAGCAGTTTGGTTTTGTTTTTATGTATTGTTGTTTTCTGGTATTTACGGCATTTTCTCATTGAACCAATGTCTGGAAAACCTCCACCCATTGATTGGGTCAACAAAACACTGCTGTATTCCTGCTATGCCCTGGGCCCTGTCACTGGGCCTCGCTGGTGACAAGCCAGCAATGGTTGGACATGCCAGTGGAATCAACCGGAAGTCTGGGGGACAAGCTCAGTGAGAGCCCGCTCCGGGGACGGGGCAGACAGCGACGTGGCCTCTGCAGTGTGGAGCCTGGGAGGGTCTCTCTGAGCTGGTGATCACCAAGCTGAGACCCAAAGCAGGAAGACAGCCACACGGAGGTGTACTAGGGACTGTTCCAGGCAGAAGGCACCTCATCCGCCCCACCGGCAGATCAGGGGGCAGGAGGGATACCAGGGGTCGCGGGCAGACCCTGGCCAAGTTGAGGGGAACCAGAGGGTCCTGGGCAGGAGGGGCTGGGTGGGGACAGCGCAGAGTCGGGAGAGTATCAGTAGCCACTGTTCACTGGATGTTCAGTCCTCACCAGCACGGTCCTGCTGGTAAGGACCTCGCGAGGGAGAGCCCTCGGAGGCGTGGACCGTGGTGACCCCGACCAGCCTGGGGCACGTGCTTCTTCGCTGGCACACAGCCCGCAAGTGTGAGCCAAAGCCAACCCGGGCCCACACTCCACCCCAGAGTGGCCCTCACAACCCAGCCAGCAGTCAGGCCCCGCGGGCTGGGATGCAGCCAGGAGCTCTGCGTTTCTCCCGCAAACCCCAATTCGGGCAGTAACAGCCGCCCTCTGACTTGTGGACTCCCCCACCAACCCTGCACTCTTCTTAGAAGGAGCTGCCTCTGGTGGGCGGGGTCTGGGGAGTCCACCAGCCCAGGCTGTCTGTAGAGGGCTGAAGAGTTGCCTCAGAGACATCCAGGTCCTAATGCCGTGCTTGTACGTGTTTCCTTACATGGTACATGTGATTAAAATCAGAATCTTGAGATGGGA
The DNA here is from genome assembly GCF_003031525.2 of Neophocaena asiaeorientalis asiaeorientalis. Classification (NCBI taxonomy): domain Eukaryota; kingdom Metazoa; phylum Chordata; class Mammalia; order Artiodactyla; family Phocoenidae; genus Neophocaena; species Neophocaena asiaeorientalis. The sequence continues at coordinate 3,814,026 of NW_020172451.1, read as the reverse complement.
GATTATCCCGGATTATCCGTGGGCCCTAAACGCAGCCAAAGGGGTCCTGAGAGGGAGCAGAGGGGCTCCAACACACACAGGGGCGCAGCCACGTGAAGACGGGGCAGAGAGAGGCGGGAAGATGCTGGCCTTGAAGGCTGGCGTGACGCGGCCACAAGCCAAGGATGCCGGCAGCCACCAGGAGCTGGAAGAATTCTCCCCGAGCACCTCCCAGGGAGGTGGCCCTGCCCACACCTCCACTTCGGACTTCTGGCCTCAGAAGTAAAGCTGCCCAGCTGCGGGGCTTGGTTAGAGCAGCCGTAGGAGAGAGCGCCCGGCCTCCTCCTCGGCACCCAGGGAAGGGGAGCCCGGGCTGCATGTGTCTCCCCTGGGGTGGGAGCATCTTGGGGTGTCTTCCTCACGCCCGGGACGCAGAGCAGTAGCCAACAGGGGCAGCCAGAGCGGCACCCCCAAACGGGGCACGTCTGCCACTCCCCACGGCTGACGGAGGCTGGTCTGAGGGCGACTGGGCATCCGGAGCAGGGGGAGACTTCGCGGGAGGCCAAGGTTTCCGTGGCTGCTGAGGGGAGAGGGGCCTGGTGCCTGGGGACAGCGCTGGCGGGTGGGGACCTGGGAGGCCCTGGAGCACAGGGCGGGGACCGCAGGAGGGCGCGCTGGCTGGGGCGTGCGGGGACAGGCCAGCCTTCCCCTGAGCCAGCGCGGCTCAGCCAAGCGTGTGCTGCAGGCCCCAAACCCGCCACCCGAGCCCTTTTAAGAATAAGAACAAATATTTGTGTTGCATGTTGTGTGTGTTGGGGTTTAGTTTTCTTCTCCAGGCTAAAAATAGGCGCATCTCGTGTCCCTGCAGGGATTCCTGCCCCGCCCGCCGGTTGGTCCTGGCCTGGCGCTCCCAGTCTCGTGCCAAGTTGTGACTTAACTGCTGGTGACAGGAGCACGACGGTATCAGAAAACGATTATGGGGTCAAGGCGCCCATTACAGCCCTGCAGGAGGCATGTCAGCGCCAGGCCAGCCAGGCCAGGGGCCGCATCGGGGTGGGGGGCAGCCAGGAGGGACCTGGACACCGTCCTGGCCCCGCCTTCACCCGGTGGTAACAGTAACACGCCCCCCGACTAACAAGGAAAGAGACAACGCCAACACAGCCGGGGCAGGGGTGGCACAGACCGGGTGTCCTGCAGAAGCCACGTCCCAGCTGAAGGGTGACCAGGAGCCACCAGGGCAGGGGGAGTATCGGCGAGAGGGAGCAGACGCCCCAAAGAAGGGCTGAAGGAGGGGCTGGAGACGGTGCAAGGGGGCTGCCGCCAGGTGGTGTGTTCACACCGCAGGCCGCGGTGCCCGGCTGCGCTGCGCTCCAGGGTACAGCTGGGGCGTGAACCTGGAGGTCCTCAGGAAGGGGGGGTGGCAGGCTGTGGGGAGGGATCCCCAGGGTGGGGGGACATGCTGGGTGCCACCTGCAGGAGCCTGCAAGGGCTCAAGGAGGTCGATGGCCACCCTGGCCTGGGACACAGTGATTCGGAACCACAGACGGACTCGTGGCCCTGAGAACCCCGTGAGGGGACGGGAGGGGACCCTGAGCCCCTGAGTCCCAGCCTCAGTCAGGGTCCAGCAAAGGGAGAGAAGCCCCGCAGGAAGGAACCAGAGAGGGGGAAGGGCACCAGCTGAGGAAGACTCCGAGGACAAGGGAGAGGTTGGGACCCGGGGCCCCCAGACCCTGAGGCTGCGGTAGACCACGGTCATGAGAGAAACTTGTAAACTATAAAGAGGCGAGGGCGCACCGGGGCAGGGCTCTTGGTATCCTCCCAGAGCTTGTGGTGCCCGCCCCAGTCAGGGCTGGCAAGGCCTCTCTGCACAGGCAGAGGTCCCCAGGGAGACAGCCCTGCTTTCCCCAGGGGAGGGTGGGAGGGGCCGTCTACTCCACAGCCCCCCACCCCACCCACGAGCCTGCCCAGGGGGGAGGGGCACTGAGCGGGGCGGGCGGGAGAGGGGATTGCCAGTGTCCTTGCTTGGCTGCCGGCCGGGGGGCATGTCTGCCCTCTGTCCCCCAGTGGGACTGGATGCTGAGGACATGGAGGGGGGGAAAGGCTGAGGACTTCTTCTGGGCGCTTGGCTGGACCCTCCTCACAGCCCCTGGACAGGCACTCTCGTCCTGTCTTACAGAGGGGAAACTGAGGCACGGTCGGCCAAGTTCACAAAGACAGGAAAGGATCAGACCCAGAGCCCCTGCTGTCAGCATGCTCCCCGGCCCAGCCAGCCGCCCCCTCCATCCGCAGGCCACCGGGGTGAAGAGGGGCCGGGCCCTCTGCGCTGGAGGCAGGCCTGCGTGCCGGCTCCTCCCCAACCTCTGCACGCCCTGGGGCGAGTCCCTGCTCCCTGCACCTGAGGGGCAGCTGCGTGCTCAGCTCCCCCAGTCCACCGACCGTTCTCTCTCCACCCGGCCTCTGGCCTGGCTGGTCCCTCTGCCTGGAGCATCTTCTATGTCTCCCCTCCTTGTCTCCATCAAGTGGTAGCTCATCCATGTGGCCAGCTCTGACCATCCACCCACCCATCTTACATAACCTGCCTTGGCTTTTCCTAAGCCCCGATTACCCTCTTCTACAAAGAACCCTTTATGGTTTATGATGTTTATTACGTGGCTAATAGATGCTCGTTGTCTCATGCCCCCTGCAGACTGTCAGCTCCCCATGGGCAGGACTTTTGCTGCATCGCCAGCGCCTGACACGCGAGAGAGGCACGATAACATTTGTCAAGCAAACGAATAAGGGTGAAACGAGGCTTCTTGCCTCCAGAGGAAACTTCCTGTGAGGCGCAGAAGAGGACCTGGGCAAGGCAGCCTTCCCAGAGCCCGACCCCATCCATCTGCACCCCACCCGGGCCCTCTTCCAGCCACAGCACCGGGACTCCTGGAACCCTAGACAGAAAGTGAAGTCTCTCAGCATCTGAGAATCAATGAAGTCAGAATACCGTGGAGGCTCCCTCTCCATCATGTGGGGATCAAACCACGCTTGAATTCCTGCAGTGATAGGGAACTCCTTGCTTCCAGCGGCTCAGGCAGTGAGAAACTCCTCCTGATGTGGCCTGAGGCCTGCCCCCCACCAGACCTCCTAGGGTTGCCCCAAAGTCTCCTCAGTGAGCGGCGCTGGCAGGCCCTTTCCACTAGAGC
>NW_020172451.1:3799763-3810764 GCF_003031525.2 Neophocaena asiaeorientalis asiaeorientalis | reverse complement strand
CGGTACCCTGTCCCTCTGCACTCCCAGCCCCTCCTCCCTCCGCTGCAGCCTCGGGGATAGATGGCGGGCGGTGGGGGGACGCACACTGAAGGCACCTGATGTTCATCCTTCTGTCCCCCATCCTGGCCTGGGGCTTTTAAGGGAGGACCTCATTTCAGGCTCATTTCTGGGACCCCACCATGTCCAGCCAAGCTCCGGGCCCCGAGGAGATGTGCGGTGATGGATGAGGGGAAAGGAATGCGGGGAGGGGTGGCTGCACCATCCCGTCCTGCTTGGCGGAAAAAGAGGGGCTCGGGGACCAGAAGTGAGGGTTTGAGCCCGAAACCAGGGGAGGGACTTGGGCAAAGCCCCCCAGCCCACTCTGGGGCTGGGGCGATGCAGGAGCCGCTGGAGCAGCAGAGCGGCCCCAGCTGCGGCCCAGCTCTGGCAGCTCAGGCAGGCAGCTTCCCGAGCTGCAGACCCCTGGAGAGGCCTCCACGGGAGTCCTGCCCAGCGTTACCAGCGAGACCCCCCACCAGGCTAGTCTGGAAGGAGTGGAGTCCCAGAGGCCACCGCTGGGCCTCAGGGTGTGTGGGCTGGCCACCCACGGGGGACGAGCGAGGCCACCTGTGTCCACCTCCTGGAGGGCGTCTCGGGCCCCGGCTGCCCTGCCGGCCACTGGCCTCTGCCTGCAGGGGGAGTAAGAGGACTCCTGATCCTGGGCCTGCACTGCCTGCATCTGGGCTGCTTCCTTGCGAGGCTGCAGGGGCAGCCGTTCTACAGCATCTCAGGTGGCTGCAGGATTCCAGCTGTGCTCAGAGAGGCATGCAGCCCACCAGAGGACAGGCCAGCCAGGGGGGGCTGGCCAGGCAGCTCTGGTCCGGGCGCTGCTCACCCCTGGCATCCCAGGAGCAGTGCCCACCCAGGGGAGGCTGCAGGTGGGCCCTGAACCCCCTTCACCAGTGCATTTGGTGGACCACCTGCCCACCTCCCAGACCTCTGCTGGGCACTGCTGTGGGTGCCAGGCCTGTGACTCCCTGGGAGCTCTGAGACCTACAGGTTCTGATTCCCAAGAGTCCTGGGACGCCCAGGTCACGCAGCTGAGTCCCCAGGTCCTACAAGACCAAGGACCTGATGAGCAGGCAGGGGCATCAGAGAAGGAAGGTGGGCTCAAGCTCCGACCAAGAGGAGAGAAGGGCAGGGACGGCAGCAGGTGAGGTCCACGGTCATGTTCAGCTGAACCTCCTGGCTCCCGGGGGCCCTGCCCCAGCGCCATGCCTCCTGGGGGACGTGCTCTGCTCAGAGGACCTCACAACTTCCTGTTTGCCTGAGTGTCAGGGCTCCAGTCCCCACTCACCTCTCGTCCCCCTCCTGGGCCCCTCAGGCCCCCTAGACCACAGCTGTGCCGCCCCAGGCCCACCCAACCCAGGTCACCTGCCCCTTTTCCCTTCACCAGGCCCACAGCCAGCCCTCCTGACCCCTCCCCACCTCCCGGCTCTAGGCGTTATGAAGTTCACTCAGGTATCTAACCCAGATCCTGCCTGCTACTTTTTAGCCCTGTCTTCCCTGTTCTGTGCTCGGTGAAGAGTGAGTTGCTGTCTTCTCCTCCCTGAGACCTGCCTCAGCCATTCTCTTCCCACTCACCTCTGTGAGGCCTTGCACAAGGCCCCGGGGCCTCAGTTTCCCCTCGTGGGAGTTGGCATATGAATTGGGTGGAAGGAAGATGCCAGAAGACACCTGAGTTCAAATCCCGGTTCTGCCTCTCACCAGCTGGATGACCTTGGACAGAATACTGTATTCTCTGTGCCGCAGTTTTCCTATCTATAAGACAGAGCTAGCACTGACCTATCTGGGAAAGGGGTGCTGTGAAGTTTATGGGTAACCGTGGACCAGACCCAGCGGCTGGCGTGGTGGAGGGCGTTATTCAGTATTCCACAGGCCTGCTCACTTCCAAGGGCCCTCAGCCTGCTGGGGGAGGGGGGGGTGGTCCCAGCAATGAGACCTCTGCCCATGAGGACAAGAGCCGAGATGGAAGGTGAGGGAGGACAGAAGCCCCAGCGAGCTTGTTGGGGAAGCGGGGGCATTATAGGGAAGAGGGGTGTGGGCAAGGGATGGTAGATGAAAAAGCATCCCTCGCACAAGGCACAGCTGGAGCAAAGGCTGGGCAGCGGCTGGGGGCAGCTCTGGGGAGGGGAAGCTTGCTGGCAGGGCCGGGGGCCTTGTGTGGGGGGTCTCGGGCTGTAGGAGATGAGACAGAGGGTCAGGAAGGACTTCAAAGGCCACAGCAAGGAGAGGGCCTCTGCCCACCATGGCCACAGGGCCCCTGTGGGCTCTGCCCACTAGGCAGCAGCTGAGTGGACAGCCTGTAGGGGGGATAGCGTGAAAGACCTCAATGCAAAAGCTCGGCCTGAGAGCAAAGTGTAGGCAGGAGTGTCCTCCAGACAGGGGAGGGAACCCCAGCCTGGCTGGACAGAGCTGGCTCCTCTGTGTCCATCCTACAGAGGGGGAAACTGAGGCTCAGGGGTGTGGAAGAGCCGGCCCAAAGCGCTTTCTGTCTCCCGGGCTGCGTCAGTCCGCAGCTGCACCCCCAGAATGGGCTTCCTGCTTAAGGCAGGAGTGGAACGAAGAACTGGAGCCCCTGGGGGTCAAGGCCAGGTTTGAACCACCTCCTCCCCGCCCCGGGCCGGACCAGGGCCTGGCCTCCAGCAAGCCTGAATGAGTGAACGAACAAGTGAATGAATGAATGAATGGGTGGTGGAGACGTTGCACTCAAAACTCCAGGCCCCCCTGCTAGTGTCCCCAAATCCTGCTCAGGGAAGCCCACATGACCGCTCCTGCCTCGGTGATTCTGTGCTCTCTCCGGCACAGAGGGAAGGCAAGCCTGGAGAAGGGGCATCCCGGGCAAATTCAGAGGCAGGATGGCACCCGGCATGCCCGGGGCCAGCAGAGAGAGATGGGCCAGGGCCACGGGGGCGCAGGTGTCACTCTGGGGGCAATGAGCCACCGTGTGCTGGGGGTGTAGGGCTGCCTGGGGAAATGCTTCTGAAATAGTAGCCTCAGAGGTGGAGCCTGGGGCTGAGGGTCAGGGGGTGCCCCAGGCTGGGCCAGGCAGTGTGGGCTCGAAGCCTCGGGCAGGGCCCCTCGGAGGATGTGCTGGGCGGCCCTGGGAGGCCGGGGCTGGGGTTGAACCGTAGCCAAGAAATAAGTACAGTCTGGGCACCGGGGCCATGGCATTCTCGGAGCTCTTTCCTCATTCCTGGCCCTGTGGGAGTAGCCGGACCCTGGCGTTCCACTGCAGCCGCCACCGCGGATTTGCTTACCGTCTGGTGGGAGCAGGGGCCTCCTGCCAAGCACCCCCCAACCCCCCGGCCCAGGCCTGGCTCAGGCCCCACAGAGCCTGTTGACCCCCGAGTCCTGGCCCCGGCCACCTCCGGCTGCCACATGGGGAAACTGAGGCCTTCTGCGGGGGGCGGGGGGGAACCACGGGCTGCCGTGCCCCGGGTTGGGAGGCGGGAGGGACAGGGTTTGGACTCCAGATCCAGGGCTCTCTCCTGTCTCCCCCTGGAGGGGCGAACCCTCCTCCCAAAGCCCACCTGGTGGCCCCTCCGCAGGGATCTGGGTCTAGGGCCAGGCTCTGTGGGCACCCAGGCAGACGGGGGCTGTTTGATCAGCGGTTCTGCCTGATGCCAGGCTGCCGGGACAGCGGGCAGTGGCCAAACCGGCCCCACCGCATGCCTTCCGGCCCTCAGCAGGAATGCCATTCATCCTCACTGCTCACACGGTTAGTTACCGCGGGCGGAGGCCGGGCCTCTGGGGAGAAGCAGCAAGGCCTGGTGGCCAGCCAGGGGCCGCTGAGCTCCCAGGGACCCTGGTCTGCCTTCCCACACCTGGAGAGGGGGGCACTGGAGTCAAAACCCGGCAGCTATAACTGGACAGACCCACGGGGACCCTGAGGACAGACCCCTCCTGGGGTCAGAAGGGGAAGGAGGCACAGAGGGGGTCAGATGGGCCCAGGGCCTCCTGGCTGCGGGTCACCCACCCTCAGGCTCCCGCTTCTCCTGAGAGTAGCACCCAGCCCCGCAGCCCTAGTCGGCTCGGCACGGGGCCGTGGCCCTTCTGTCCCTGCGGCCTGACCCAGGCTGTCCAGGGAGGCCTCAGGGTCTGTGTCCAGCTTCCACCAGTGGCCCTTGCCAGATGGGGACAGGCTAAAGGTTCCCGTAGGTTCAGCACGGCAAGCCCCTCCCCTCGCACAGCGCCAGCCCAGCCCGCACAGAGGGGCGAGGGGGAGCGGGGCTGGGCTGGGCCTCGGTGGGCTGCTCAGGCGTCTCCCCGCCCGCCCCAGAGCTGCAGAGACTCCGCACACCCACTTCTCTGATTCCAGCTTTATTGGAGCCGAGCGCTCCCCTCTCGGGGAGGCCAGACACAGCCCATCGGAACCCCAGCAGCTCTCCTGAAGTGAGGGCACTGCGGAGACACGCAGCGCCTCGGCCACCCCCGTCCCTGCCTGGACCACGCTGACACCCCACCCCCACCCAAGGGAAGGGCTGCTGCTGACAGACTGTTAGGGGGCGGCGGGGTCTCGGCGGCGGCACCTCGTAGCCGAGGGACAGTGTGCGTGACTTGGTGGCATCAGGGGCCCCAAGGGTCCAAGGGTCTGTTTCAAGCAGGAGGAGGAGGCTGGTTCGGGGACAGCGCGGCCACCCCCACCCCCCAGCACCCAGTGTAGGTCACAATAATTTAAAAGACACTATAGACATTTCGACGCTATATAACAATATAAGTTAACCAGGTTCCTTGGCAGAAGATGCTAGGCCTATGGACTCGGGGGTGTCCTGGGACCCGGGATCGGGGGGGAAGGGGACTGGGGGGCATTCACAGTGGCCTGGAAGCTCCCAGGACAGCCGCTGTTGGTGGAGCGTCCTGGCATCATCGAGGCAGGCAGGGTGGACGCCAGGGCCAGGGCCCAGGGTCACTCACCCCAGGCTAATGTCCGGCCCACTTGGCTGGTCAGTAGCCTGAAGACACATTTCCACGGGTTTCTGCGAGAAAACACCCTAAATTCAGAGCAGGGACAAGTGCATGGGCAGTGGTGCACACCAGCCTTTCTGGGCCCGGACAGGTTGTGCCGCAGTCTCCCCAAGGTGGGTGGGAATAGTGTCAGAGGACCCGTCCAGTGCCAAGTCCCCGGCCCCCAATCTCTCCCTATCCCGCACACAGTTTAAAACCAAGCAGGACCCCTTTCCATTCCCGTTTCCCAGGTTTCGGGGTGATTCGGACCTCAAGGGAGGGTCTGCGTGGTATGGGGACCACAGGGGAGTGTCTGCTGGCACAGCAGGTGGGAACCCAGCAGAGCAACGCCCTATCCGAGTTTTCTCAGCATCCGGGCCAGGGCGAAAGGACCAGGATTGGGCAAGAAGACCACAGGAGAAACTCTCAAAGGCACCTCGAGGCGGGGTGTGGACCCCAGTGAGGCTGGCAGCGGGGGGGGAAGAGCGTGGCCAGATTTTTCAAGGCATGGGGGCTGCCCCTCACCCTGGGCATCCCCAACATGTCCTTCAGGGTCAGGAGGCCTGGTATGGGGGAGCCTCCACTCACGGCCTTGGGGTCTCTGGCTAGTGCTTGAGCCATTCTGGGCCTCAGTTTCCCCATCTGTCAAATAAGGCAAACACCCCGAACTATCCCCCTTCCCACCAGCCTGCCCCAGCACAGCGCTGTCCTGGGGTTTCAGCTGGTTCCAGGGTGGGAGGGGGCTCTGTAAACTAGGGGGTGTCAGGCTGGCGGGGGACTGGAAGGGCACCAGCATTAGGGAGGGGATGCAGCACTCCTGGAACCTGACATGGGTGACATTTTGATTTGCTAGAGCTGGTTTTCAAAAGAAGGAAAGGAAGGGCCAGAGGTGCCTGTCCGTGACTCTCCTCAGAGGCCGTCTTGGCCATGTCAGCCACCAAGCCCCTGCCCAGCTCACATGGGGACCACGTGCACCGCCACCTCCCCAGGGACAGGGCCATACACAGGGATGCTCCCGAGGGTACCCAGGGGCCAAAAGAGGAAGCAGAGAGCAGCAAGGGGATGAACTAACACAGAGTATGGAGTTAGGACCGTCTATGCCTTAGTGCTAAAGTCCTCTTCTGATACTAAGAAAACATAAATAATTTTTGTCAACATTTGCCCAAACCACCCTGGAGCCCAGTGACTGAGGTGGCCTGGGACAGTCTTTCCGTGTCCATACCACCAGGCGGGGGAGGACACTCAGAGTCTTGTCGCTTTGCTTTCCGGGGTATGTGGGTGTCCTTGGGGTTCACTCTCCCGGAGAAAAGAAAAGAAATTCACTGGGCCCCTCGGGGACACTCATGCCATGGGCCTCGCCCTCTGGGCCAGGTGATGGGCACTGTTCTGCCACGGGAGGGGACAGGAATGGCAGGAGGGAGCCCCTGGGGGGCGAGGAGAGGGTGACCGGCCCCGTGGGAGCTCTGCCGCGCCCGCCCGCGGAGCTCCCACCTTCTCCACCCTCGCCCCGCCGCTCACTTGCACGTGTAGACCTCGGTGCGCTCGCTGCACGTGTTGCACTTCACGAAGCAGCACCAGTGGAACTTGCAGTTGCACTGCCAGACCTTGGTGTACTGGTGGGTGTTGTAGCCGCGGCCGCAGCACATGGTGTCGCAGCCGTCGGCGCCGGGCGACGTGCGGTTGCACAGGCGGCCCTGGGTGCCCACGCTGCCCGTGGCCGCGTCCTCCTCGCAGTAGTTGGGCGACTTCTCGATGTACACCAGGTCCGTCTCCATGGGCTTCTGGTAGCTGCGCAGCTGTTTGATGCGCAGGAAGGTGGGCTGCCGCAGGCGGCTGGCCCGCACCACCTCCACCTGCACCGCTACGTTGTATTTCTCCTTGAGCAGGTGACCCACCTCGCGGAACTTGGGCAGCGTGGTCCAGCACGTCTTGGTGGTGCACGAGCCTGACACGCCGTGGCACTTGCACTCCAGCTTCATGCGCTCCTCCAGGACCTGCGGGCCACGGGGCAGGCTCAGTGTGGGTGGAGCGTCGGGGCCTCCCTGCTCCCTCCCACCCCGGCCTCCTCCAGACCCGGACCCGGCTCCCCACCTCCCGCTGTGTGACCACACGGTCAGTGTTTCCTCCGCCCACAGCCTCCGTCTCCTCATCCATTAAGTGGGGCTACTGACCACAGGTGGAGAAGTTGGTGCACGCACCCATCCAGGCTGGAGGAGGCACCTCTCGTTGGTGCCAGGTCCAGCAAGAGCAGGTGCTTAATGAGTGCGGATCCCCCACCCCCGTCTCCTCCACTACGCACCCTCGTGCCTGGTGTAGGCCCTGGCATGCAGTCGGCGCTTAATGAGTGGCTGTTCAGTGAAAGCCTGGCACGCACACGGAGCTCTGTACCCCTTTGCTGAAGGACAGAGTGGGGGCGGGCGGGAGGTGAGTGCATGGATCCGTGAGGCCCGGGCGTGCCGTCTGCTGGGAAGCCGCCCTCCGACCAGTGTTGTTCTTTCTCTGCCGCTCCCCGAGGGCCCGTGATGGGTGCAGCCGTGTTTTCCTTGGGCCTCCCTCCTTGGCCCTGGAAAGCCAATTCCCAGAGCCAGCCCTGACCCCAGGCACTCATTTACCCGGATCGAAAAGGCCCTGCCAGCCAGGCCTGATTAAAGATGGGGAATCATTAGCTGCTGCCCCACGACTGCACAAGGGCCATTTGTCAGCTGTCCGGGCTCCCGCTGGCCTCATTGTGACAGCCCAGCCCTACAGGGTCTTGGCCACCCTCTGCCCCCTGGTCCAGAACCCCAGCCCTGACCCTCAGTGAATGAATGAATGAATGAACAAATGAAAGAAAGACAGAAACTCCCACGGTGTCGGCTGCCGCCCCCTCGCTTTCCCTGCCCCGAACCTCAGTGAATGAAAGAATGAAAGACAGACAGAAATTCCCACGGTGTCGGCTGCCGCCCCTCACTTTCCCAGCCCTGACCACACGGGGCCCTGGACCGAGGCAGGAACCCCGGGGCTCACACTCCAGGTGGGAAACAGGAGGAAACCGACACACAAAGCAGCAAAGTGCAGGGGCTGTGAGAGGGGGAGGCTGCCTAGGGTGGGGGGCTTCCTGGAGTAGGCGGTGCCTGTACTAGGTGTTGATGGTGGAGTAGGAGGTCATTAGACAAAGAGGAGGGGGAGCCAGGGCGGCACAGTGCAAGCAAGGAAGGGGAGACTCGGCCCAAGTGAGCGTGACGTGAGGCTGGTGGCCTGGGGATGGAGACAGAAGCTGGGGAAAAGTTTGGGGGTGAGGCTCTCTGCTCCTGTGTGGATGGTGTCCCGGGGTGGAGACAGGATAAGCTGGGGAAAAGGGAGGAGGAAGGAGAAGGAACGGTGATGCTCCGCCATGGGCGGGCCGAGGTGGGGCGGCCCCGATATCCAGAGGAGGGGAAGGGGCCAGGTTTGGGGAACACTCAGAACTGGAATTGCAGGGCTTGGTGACTGCGCCGTGGGGTGTTTGGGTGGAAGGCACTGGCCACAAGTCGGGTCTGGGGGTCTGGGGGTCTGGGTGAAGGGTGGGACCTCCACCCCGGAAAAGCATACCTGGACCTCTTCTCTGCCTCCTGCCCCTCCCCCATCTCCCCTTCATCCCAGTCAGACCTCTCCTTTCCCTCCTTCAACCCCACCCCATGTTCATCTTTGCTTGGACCATCCCCTTCCTCCAAAAGCCCCTCCCTCCATTAATCTACCCTTCAAGGCTGGGAAGCTTCTCCTGCCCTGGCCACACTGCGTGCCATGATGCCCCCGGGCCAGGAGCTGACCAGATTCATAGCCCTCTCAGAGCCCCCAGCCCGGGAAGCAGTTCACCCCACCCCAGGCTGCTGACCCAGGAGGTGCCTCCTCAGACAGGTGGTGATGGCCAGAGACCTGGCAGGAGTGTCCAGGCTAGCATCTGTGCAGGTCAGGTGGTCCAGGCTTAACGGCCATCGGGATGCCCACTTCGGCTGTGGAACAGCTGCCCCACACCTCGCTCTGCCATCTGCCCCGAGCCCCTTCCCTCCACCCCTTCCCTCCACCCGTGCCCTCCACGTTCAGATCCTGTGTGGCAGTCAGCAGATGAAGCTGATCGGGTAGCTGTTTGCAGAGCAAGGGGCTGAAGCCTTGCTTGGCTGGGTCCCCGGGGCCTGAGCCTCTCCTGGGACGTGACCACAGGATTCAAGAATGTGCTGTTTCAGTCTCCAGTGCCCTCACGATAAGAGCGACAGTGACGGTGGCGCCAGTCCCGCTGCCCCAGGAGACCACCTGGGAGGGTGCAGTGTGACCCACCCTTGCCTAGAGGAGCTGGCAGCTGAGCAGGGCCCCTCCCCTGGGCCTCACCCCTGCCCCACCACCCTAGGTAGTGGAGGGGGTGGATGGGGGAGCTCCAGAAAAGGGCTGACCGGGATTCTTTACGGAATAATGGATGGCCCACACTCTGGGGACAGTGGTTAGTTACTGTCAAGTTAGGGGGAGTCACAGGGTTGATGGACCGTAGTCCTGAGGGAGCCCGGAGTTGAGCAGGTCTCCACACTCAGCTTGTCCAGCCCTGGCCCACCAGGGAGGCGGTGGGCCATGTGCCGGTCTGGGGTGGGCTAAAAGAGTGTCCCCCCCAAATTCATGTCCACTCAGAACCTCAGAAGGTGACCTTATTTGGAGATAGGAACTTTGCAGATGTAAGTGAGACTCGAGATGAGATCATCCTGGTTCAGGGTGGGCCCTAAGTCCAAGGACACATGTCCTTATAAGAGACAGAAGAGGAGGGAACACAGACACAGGGGAGGGGCCACGTGAAGACAGAGGCAGAGACTGGATGATGTGGCCACAAGTTAAGGAGCACCTGGGGCCACCAGGGGCTGGAAGAGGCAGGAAGGGTCTTTCCCCGGAGCCGTGGTGGGAGCTCGGCCCTGCCGACAGCTTGACTTAGGCCCTCTGCCTCTATGAGAGAATAAATTTCTCTTGCTCTAAGCCACGCAGTTTGGGGGACTTTGCTGTGGCATCATCAGCTTCCTCTCCACGTGACTTGCTGAACTCCGTGGCCCTGAGGGGGCGGGGGGGGGGGGGGGGCCTGGCCACTCTATTATGGGGCCAGGGTGCCCCAGCACTGGGATGACCCGTGAAGGTCTGGACTCAGTTCTCTAGGAAGCCTCAAAAGCCACACCCACCCCACCTCTACTGCCATGATCAGCCCCCGGGGACACTGTGTGGCCACCACCGTCGGCCTCTTCCCAGGGCTCAGACCACAAACACGCTGCACAGCCCCACAGGGTCGAGGCTGTTGGAGAGGCAGTGGGGGAGGGGCACAAGGTGCATTACACCCACTGTGCGGATGGGAAGACTGACTCAGCAGAAGGACCGGGCCAGCCAGGGCCTCACAGACAGCTGGGGACAGCGCTGGCAGGAGAATCCCGGCTGCTGACCACGTTAGAGGCCTTTCCTGGGGCTGCCCTGTCCCTGACGGGCCCTCGCACTCCCAGCCCCTGACAATCTCCTTCTCCTCAGTTCGTGGCTTCCAGGTTCATGGCTTCACCCCAGTCCAAAATCCCCAACATGCTGACCCTCTTCCATCCTCATCCCCCTGAACAGGCCCAGGCCCCTTCACCAGCCTCCTTGTTGTCATGCCTCCTGTCTCCCCGGGGGACCAATCCTGCTAGCCTCCATTTCCCTTATGCCTTTTCATCACCTGTCAATTGGCAGGACCCCCTCCCGCCCACCCCCTGCTGCCACCGAGTCCCCATGTGTAAAATGGGGACAGCGAGACCATCCTCCCAGGGCTGTGGGAAAGCCCCTGCTCAAGACCTAAGCCACTGCAGAGGCTCGAAGGGGGGTGGGGGGGAGCTAGTTCAGTTGAGAGTTCAGACACACTTCCTCCTCCAGGGAGCCCTCCCGGTGCCTCCATGTAAGTGAATCTCTCTTTCCTCTGCCCTCCCAGACCCAGGTCACTGTTTGCCTGTGCCTAGGGAATGGGGCCTACGTGCTGTCTGTGAGCTCCTTGGAGACAAAGGCTGTCAC